>NW_028327196.1:355708-711416 GCF_987537825.1 Furipterus horrens | reverse complement strand
TGGACACGGGAATTAGATCAAAGAGCGCTCCTCATGCTCATTATGCTTTAGAACTTGCTCTGCTTTTCTTATCAGCAATGTGGTGTAAGCTATCTTTAGCAGGGAGTCTATGGGACCCTGCAACTGGTCCAAACGTTTTATAGACCTTGACTCTGATCGGTAAGAGCGATTCCTGAATTAGTGTATGTTACCTGTTACTGTCAAACAACTGAATACAATAGACAATTTATGAATTTTGGCCTTGCATCTCTCGTATGTATCCTCCTCAAGAAATGGCATGAGGGATGAAGGTTTGGCTGCTGGTCTCCGCTAGAGAGGCAGTCACCTTCCTTCCCCCAGATATAATAAAGCGTCCTGGGTAAGTTTGTTCTGCTGTGGCCACGAGGCCTCTACTGGACAGAGCGACTTCCAACTGAGCCTCGGGGGGGGAGGGTGTGTGTGTGGCACCACCGCCATAACCTGCCAACACCAACCAAGGCTCAACTACAAGGGGAAGGTGTACTCAGCCCACACCGCAGGCACACCTCAAGTACCCAGCTTGGGTGATAGGGGAGGCTGTGGAATGGGACCCTATAGGACACGTACTACAGTAGGTCATGCTACCAAGAACCGGAGTCAAGGCAGTTCTACCTAGTACACAGAAACAAACACAGGGAGCCTGCTAAATTGAAGAGGCAAAGAAATATGGCCCACATGAAAAAACAGAACAAAACCCAGATAAAGAAATATATGAAATGTAGATAGCCAACCCATCAGATGCGGAGTTCAAAACACTGGTAATCAGAATGCTCAAAGAAATTATTGAGTAAAACCACAAAATAAATTAAAAAAAGTGAAGGTTATACAAAGTGAAATGAAGAAAAATATACAAGGAACCAACGGAGATAGGAAGAAGCCAGGATTCAATTCAGCAATGTGGAACAAAAGAAAGAAATAAACATGTGCCCAAAACAGAAAGGAAAAACAAGAATCGAACATCTAGGACAACTTTAAACATACCAACATCTGAATCCTAGCGGTGCCAGAAGGAGAAGAGAAAGAGCAAGAGACTGAAAACGTATTTGAAAAAATGAAAACTAACTTCCCAAATTTGGTCCAGGAAATAGACGTACAAGTCCAGGAAGCAAAGAGAGTCCCAAACAAGCTAGACCGAAAGCAGACCACACCAAGACACATCATAATTAAAATGCCAAAGGTGGAAGATAAAGAGAGAATCTTAAAGGCAATGATAGAAAATAACAGAGTTACCTACAAAGGAGTTCCCATAAAACTATTGTGGGCAAACACTCCTCATGGTTTCAGGAATTGTAGACCCGGCCCCAGCATGACGAGCCGCCAGCATCCTGGCTGCTCTTGTCTCTATGTCTCAACATAAGGCCGCACGCGGAATGTCACTGTCAACCACTCAGAGGGTGGACACGGGAATTAGATCAAAGAGCGCTCCTCATGCTCATTATGCTTTAGAACTTGCTCTGCTTTTCTTATCAGCAATGTGGTGTAAGCTATCTTTAGCAGGGAGTCTATGGGACCCTGCAACTGGTCCAAACGTTTTATAGACCTTGACTCTGATCGGTAAGAGCGATTCCTGAATTAGTGTATGTTACCTGTTACTGTCAAACAACTGAATACAATAGACAATTTATGAATTTTGGCCTTGCATCTCTCGTATGTATCCTCCTCAAGAAATGGCATGAGGGATGAAGGTTTGGCTGCTGGTCTCCGCTAGAGAGGCAGTCACCTTCCTTCCCCCAGATATAATAAAGCGTCCTGGGTAAGTTTGTTCTGCTGTGGCCACGAGGCCTCTACTGGACAGAGCGACTTCCAACTGAGCCTCGGGGGGGGAGGGTGTGTGTGTGGCACCACCGCCATAACCTGCCAACACCAACCAAGGCTCAACTACAAGGGGAAGGTGTACTCAGCCCACACCGCTGGCACACCTCAAGTACCCAGCTTGGGTGATAGGGGAGGCTGTGGAATGGGACCCTATAGGACACGTACTACAGTAGGTCATGCTACCAAGAACCGGAGTCAAGGCAGTTCTACCTAGTACACAGAAACAAACACAGGGAGCCTGCTAAATTGAAGAGGCAAAGAAATATGGCCCACATGAAAAAACAGAACAAAACCCAGATAAAGAAATATATGAAATGTAGATAGCCAACCCATCAGATGCGGAGTTCAAAACACTGGTAATCAGAATGCTCAAAGAAATTATTGAGTAAAACCACAAAATAAATTAAAAAAAGTGAAGGTTATACAAAGTGAAATGAAGAAAAATATACAAGGAACCAACGGAGATAGGAAGAAGCCAGGATTCAATTCAGCAATGTGGAACAAAAGAAAGAAATAAACATGTGCCCAAAACAGAAAGGAAAAACAAGAATCGAACATCTAGGACAACTTTAAACATACCAACATCTGAATCCTAGCGGTGCCAGAAGGAGAAGAGAAAGAGCAAGAGACTGAAAACGTATTTGAAAAAATGAAAACTAACTTCCCAAATTTGGTCCAGGAAATAGACGTACAAGTCCAGGAAGCAAAGAGAGTCCCAAACAAGCTAGACCGAAAGCAGACCACACCAAGACACATCATAATTAAAATGCCAAAGGAGGAAGATAAAGAGAGAATCTTAAAGGCAATGATAGAAAATAACAGAGTTACCTACAAAGAAGTTCCCATAAAACTATTGTGGGCAAACACTCCTCATGGTTTCAGGAATTGTAGACCCGGCCCCAGCATGACGAGCCGCCAGCATCCTGGCCGCTCTTGTCTCTATGTCTCAACATAAGGCCGCACGCGGAATGTCACTGTCAACCACTCAGAGGGTGGACACGGGAATTAGATCAAAGAGCGCTCCTCATGCTCATTATGCTTTAGAACTTGCTCTGCTTTTCTTATCAGCAATGTGGTGTAAGCTATCTTTAGCAGGGAGTCTATGGGACCCTGCAACTGGTCCAAACGTTTTATAGACCTTGACTCTGATCGGTAAGAGCGATTCCTGAATTAGTGTATGTTACCTGTTACTGTCAAACAACTGAATACAATAGACAATTTATGAATTTTGGCCTTGCATCTCTCGTATGTATCCTCCTCAAGAAATGGCATGAGGGATGAAGGTTTGGCTGCTGGTCTCCGCTAGAGAGGCAGTCACCTTCCTTCCCCCAGATATAATAAAGCGTCCTGGGTAAGTTTGTTCTGCTGTGGCCACGAGGCCTCTACTGGACAGAGCGACTTCCAACTGAGCCTCGGGGGGGGAGGGTGTGTGTGTGGCACCACCGCCATAACCTGCCAACACCAACCAAGGCTCAACTACAAGGGGAAGGTGTACTCAGCCCACACCGCAGGCACACCTCAAGTACCCAGCTTGGGTGATAGGGGAGGCTGTGGAATGGGACCCTATAGGACACGTACTACAGTAGGTCATGCTACCAAGAACCGGAGTCAAGGCAGTTCTACCTAGTACACAGAAACAAACACAGGGAGCCTGCTAAATTGAAGAGGCAAAGAAATATGGCCCACATGAAAAAACAGAACAAAACCCAGATAAAGAAATATATGAAATGTAGATAGCCAACCCATCAGATGCGGAGTTCAAAACACTGGTAATCAGAATGCTCAAAGAAATTATTGAGTAAAACCACAAAATAAATTAAAAAAAGTGAAGGTTATACAAAGTGAAATGAAGAAAAATATACAAGGAACCAACGGAGATAGGAAGAAGCCAGGATTCAATTCAGCAATGTGGAACAAAAGAAAGAAATAAACATGTGCCCAAAACAGAAAGGAAAAACAAGAATCGAACATCTAGGACAACTTTAAACATACCAACATCTGAATCCTAGCGGTGCCAGAAGGAGAAGAGAAAGAGCAAGAGACTGAAAACGTATTTGAAAAAATGAAAACTAACTTCCCAAATTTGGTCCAGGAAATAGACGTACAAGTCCAGGAAGCAAAGAGAGTCCCAAACAAGCTAGACCGAAAGCAGACCACACCAAGACACATCATAATTAAAATGCCAAAGGTGGAAGATAAAGAGAGAATCTTAAAGGCAATGATAGAAAATAACAGAGTTACCTACAAAGGAGTTCCCATAAAACTATTGTGGGCAAACACTCCTCATGGTTTCAGGAATTGTAGACCCGGCCCCAGCATGACGAGCCGCCAGCATCCTGGCTGCTCTTGTCTCTATGTCTCAACATAAGGCCGCACGCGGAATGTCACTGTCAACCACTCAGAGGGTGGACACGGGAATTAGATCAAAGAGCGCTCCTCATGCTCATTATGCTTTAGAACTTGCTCTGCTTTTCTTATCAGCAATGTGGTGTAAGCTATCTTTAGCAGGGAGTCTATGGGACCCTGCAACTGGTCCAAACGTTTTATAGACCTTGACTCTGATCGGTAAGAGCGATTCCTGAATTAGTGTATGTTACCTGTTACTGTCAAACAACTGAATACAATAGACAATTTATGAATTTTGGCCTTGCATCTCTCGTATGTATCCTCCTCAAGAAATGGCATGAGGGATGAAGGTTTGGCTGCTGGTCTCCGCTAGAGAGGCAGTCACCTTCCTTCCCCCAGATATAATAAAGCGTCCTGGGTAAGTTTGTTCTGCTGTGGCCACGAGGCCTCTACTGGACAGAGCGACTTCCAACTGAGCCTCGGGGGGGGAGGGTGTGTGTGTGGCACCACCGCCATAACCTGCCAACACCAACCAAGGCTCAACTACAAGGGGAAGGTGTACTCAGCCCACACCGCTGGCACACCTCAAGTACCCAGCTTGGGTGATAGGGGAGGCTGTGGAATGGGACCCTATAGGACACGTACTACAGTAGGTCATGCTACCAAGAACCGGAGTCAAGGCAGTTCTACCTAGTACACAGAAACAAACACAGGGAGCCTGCTAAATTGAAGAGGCAAAGAAATATGGCCCACATGAAAAAACAGAACAAAACCCAGATAAAGAAATATATGAAATGTAGATAGCCAACCCATCAGATGCGGAGTTCAAAACACTGGTAATCAGAATGCTCAAAGAAATTATTGAGTAAAACCACAAAATAAATAAAAAAAAGTGAAGGTTATACAAAGTGAAATGAAGAAAAATATACAAGGAACCAACGGAGATAGGAAGAAGCCAGGATTCAATTCAGCAATGTGGAACAAAAGAAAGAAATAAACATGTGCCCAAAACAGAAAGGAAAAACAAGAATCGAACATCTAGGACAACTTTAAACATACCAACATCTGAATCCTAGCGGTGCCAGAAGGAGAAGAGAAAGAGCAAGAGACTGAAAACGTATTTGAAAAAATGAAAACTAACTTCCCAAATTTGGTCCAGGAAATAGACGTACAAGTCCAGGAAGCAAAGAGAGTCCCAAACAAGCTAGACCGAAAGCAGACCACACCAAGACACATCATAATTAAAATGCCAAAGGTGGAAGATAAAGAGAGAATCTTAAAGGCAATGATAGAAAATAACAGAGTTACCTACAAAGGAGTTCCCATAAAACTATTGTGGGCAAACACTCCTCATGGTTTCAGGAATTGTAGACCCGGCCCCAGCATGACGAGCCGCCAGCATCCTGGCTGCTCTTGTCTCTATGTCTCAACATAAGGTCGCACGCGGAATGTCACTGTCAACCACTCAGAGGGTGGACACGGGAATTAGATCAAAGAGCGCTCCTCATGCTCATTATGCTTTAGAACTTGCTCTGCTTTTCTTATCAGCAATGTGGTGTAAGCTATCTTTAGCAGGGAGTCTATGGGACCCTGCAACTGGTCCAAACGTTTTATAGACCTTGACTCTGATCGGTAAGAGCGATTCCTGAATTAGTGTATGTTACCTGTTACTGTCAAACAACTGAATACAATAGACAATTTATGAATTTTGGCCTTGCATCTCTCGTATGTATCCTCCTCAAGAAATGGCATGAGGGATGAAGGTTTGGCTGCTGGTCTCCGCTAGAGAGGCAGTCACCTTCCTTCCCCCAGATATAATAAAGCGTCCTGGGTAAGTTTGTTCTGCTGTGGCCACGAGGCCTCTACTGGACAGAGCGACTTCCAACTGAGCCTCGGGGGGGCAGGGTGTGGGTGTGGCACCACCGCCATAACCTGCCAACACCAACCAAGGCTCAACTACAAGGGGAAGGTGTACTCAGCCCACACCGCTGGCACACCTCAAGTACCCAGCTTGGGTGATAGGGGAGGCTGTGGAATGGGACCCTATAGGACACGTACTACAGTAGGTCATGCTACCAAGAACCGGAGTCAAGGCAGTTCTACCTAGTACACAGAAACAAACACAGGGAGCCTGCTAAATTGAAGAGGCAAAGAAATATGGCCCACATGAAAAAACAGAACAAAACCCAGATAAAGAAATATATGAAATGTAGATAGCCAACCCATCAGATGCAGAGTTCAAAACACTGGTAATCAGAATGCTCAAAGAAATTATTGAGTAAAACCACAAAATAAATTAAAAAAAGTGAAGGTTATACAAAGTGAAATGAAGAAAAATATACAAGGAACCAACGGAGATAGGAAGAAGCCAGGATTCAATTCAGCAATGTGGAACAAAAGATAGAAATAAACATGTGCCCAAAACAGAAAGGAAAAACAAGAATCGAACATCTAGGACAACTTTAAACATACCAACATCTGAATCCTAGCGGTGCCAGAAGGAGAAGAGAAAGAGCAAGAGACTGAAAACGTATTTGAAAAAATGAAAACTAACTTCCCAAATTTGGTCCAGGAAATAGACGTACAAGTCCAGCAAGCAAAGAGAGTCCCAAACAAGCTAGACCGAAAGCAGACCACACCAAGACACATCATAATTAAAATGCCAAAGGTGGAAGATAAAGAGAGAATCTTAAAGGCAATGATAGAAAATAACAGAGTTACCTACAAAGAAGTTCCCATAAAACTATTGTGGGCAAACACTCCTCATGGTTTCAGGAATTGTAGACCCGGCCCCAGCATGACGAGTCGCCAGCATCCTGGCCGCTCTTGTCTCTATGTTTCAACATAAGGCCGCACGCGGAATGTCACTGTCAACCACTCAGAGGGTGGCCATGGGAATTAGATCAAAGAGCGCTCCTCATGCTCATTATGCTTTAGAACTTGCTCTGCTTTTCTTATCAGCAATGCGGTGTAAGCTATCTTTAGCAGGGAGTCTATGGGACCCTGCAACTGGTCCAAACGTTTTATAGACCTTGACTCTGATCGGTAAGAGCGATTCCTGAATTAGTGTATGTTACCTGTTACTGTCAAACAACTGAATACAATAGACAATTTATGAATTTTAGCCTTGCATCTCTCGTATGTATCCTCCTCAAGAAAAGACATGAGGGATGAAGGTTTGGCTGCTGGTCTCCGCTAGAGAGGCAGTCACCTTCCTTCCCCCAGATATAATAAAGTGTCCTGGGTAAGTTTGTTCTGCTGTGGCCACGAGGCCTCTACTGGACAGAGCGACTTCCAACTGAGCCTCGGGGGGGGAGGGTGTGTGTGTGGCACCACCGCCATAACCTGCCAACACCAACCAAGGCTCAACTACAAGAGGAAGGTGTACTCAGCCCACACCGCTGGCACACCTCAAGTACCCAGCTTGGGTGATAGGGGAGGCTGTGGAATGGGACCTTATAGAACACGTACTACAGTAGGTCATGCTACCAAGAACCGGAGTCAAGGCAGTTCTAAATAGTACACAGAAACAAACACAGGGAGCCTGCTAAATTGAAGAGGCAAAGAAATATGGCCCACATGAAAGAACAGAACAAAACCCAGATAAAGAAATATATGAAATGTAGATAGCCAACCCATCAGATGCAGAGTTCAAAACACTGGTAATCAGAATGCTCAAAGAAATTATTGAGTAAAACCACAAAATAAATAAAAAGAAGTGAAGGTTATACAAAGTGAAATGAAGAAAAATATACAAAGAACCAACGGAGATAGGAAGAAGCCAGGATTCAATTCAGCAATGTGGAACAAAAGAAAGAAAGAAAGATGTGCCCAAAACAGAAAGGAGAACCAAGAATCGAACATCTAGGACAACTTTAAACATACCAACATCTGAATCCTAGCGGTGCCAGAAGGAGAAGAGAAAGAGCAAGAGACTGAAAACGTATTTGAAAAAATGAAAACTAACTTCCCAAATTTGGTCCAGGAAATAGAAGTACAAGTCCAGGAAGCAAAGAGAGTCCCAAACAAGCTAGACCGAAAGCAGACCACACCAAGACACATCATAATTAAAATGCCAAAGGTGGAAGATAAAGAGAGAATCTTAAAGGCAACGATAGAAAATAACAGAGTTACCTACAAAGAAGTTCCCATAAAACTATTGTGGGCAATCACTCCTCATGGTTTCAGGAATTGTAGACCCGGCCCCAGCATGACGAGCCACCAGCATCCTGGCCGCTCTTGTCTCTATGTCTCAACATAAGGCCGCACGCGGAATGTCACTGTCAACCACTCAGAGGGTGGACACGGGAATTAGATCAAAGAGCGCTCCTCATGCTCATTATGCTTTAGAACTTGCTCTGCTTTTCTTATCAGCAATGCGGTGTAAGCTATCTTTAGCAGGGAGTCTAGGGGACCCTGCAACTGGTCCAAACGTTTTATAGACCTTGACTCTGATCGGTAAGAGCGATTCCTGAATTAGTGTATGTTATCTGTTACTGTCAAACAACTGAATACAATAGACAATTTATGAATTTTAGCCTTGCATCTCTCGTATGTATCCTCCTCAAGAAAAGAAATGAGGGATGAAGGTTTGGCTGCTGTTCTCCGATAGAGAGGCAGTCACCTTCCTTCCCCCAGATATAATAAAGTGTCCTGGGTAAGTTTGTTCTGCTGTGGCCACGAGGCCTCTACTGGACAGAGCGACTTCCAACTGAGCCTCGGGGGGGGAGGGTGTGTGTGTGGCACCACCGCAATAACCTGCCAACACCAACCAAGGCTCAACTACAAGGGGAAGGTGTACTCAGCCCACACCGCTGGCACACCTCAAGTACCCAGCTTGGGTGATAGGGGAGGCTGTGGAATGGGACCTTATAGGACACGTACTACAGTAGATCATGCTACCAAGAACCGGAGTCAAGGCAGTTCTACCTAGTACACAGAAACAAACACAGGGAGCCTGCTAAATTGAAGAGGCAAAGAAATATGGCCCACATGAAAAAACAGAACAAAACCCAGATAAAGAAATATATGAAATGTAGATAGCCAACCCATCAGATGCGGAGTTCAAAACACTGGTAATCAGAATGCTCAAAGAAATTATTGAGTAAAACCACAAAATAAATTAAAAAAAGTGAAGGTTATACAAAGTGAAATGAAGAAAAATATACAAGGAACCAACGGAGATAGGAAGAAGCCAGGATTCAATTCAGCAATGTGGAACAAAAGATAGAAATAAACATGTGCCCAAAACAGAAAGGAAAAACAAGAATCGAACATCTAGGACAACTTTAAACATACCAACATCTGAATCCTAGCGGTGCCAGAAGGAGAAGAGAAAGAGCAAGAGACTGAAAACGTATTTGAAAAAATGAAAACTAACTTCCCAAATTTGGTCCAGGAAATAGACGTACAAGTCCAGGAAGCAAAGAGAGTCCCAAACAAGCTAGACCGAAAGCAGACCACACCAAGACACATCATAATTAAAATGCCAAAGGTGGAAGATAAAGAGAGAATCTTAAAGGCAATGATAGAAAATAACAGAGTTACCTACAAAGAAGTTCCCATAAAACTATTGTGGGCAAACACTCCTCATGGTTTCAGGAATTGTAGACCCGGCCCCAGCATGACGAGTCGCCAGCATCCTGGCCGCTCTTGTCTCTATGTCTCAACATAAGGCCGCACGCGGAATGTCACTGTCAACCACTCAGAGGGTGGCCATGGGAATTAGATCAAAGAGCGCTCCTCATGCTCATTATGCTTTAGAACTTGCTCTGCTTTTCTTATCAGCAATGCGGTGTAAGCTATCTTTAGCAGGGAGTCTATGGGACCCTGCAACTGGTCCAAACGTTTTATAGACCTTGACTCTGATCGGTAAGAGCGATTCCTGAATTAGTGTATGTTACCTGTTACTGTCAAACAACTGAATACAATAGACAATTTATGAATTTTAGCCTTGCATCTCTCGTATGTATCCTCCTCAAGAAAAGACATGAGGGATGAAGGTTTGGCTGCTGGTCTCCGCTAGAGAGGCAGTCACCTTCCTTCCCCCAGATATAATAAAGTGTCCTGGGTAAGTTTGTTCTGCTGTGGCCACGAGGCCTCTACTGGACAGAGCGACTTCCAACTGAGCCTCGGGGGGGGAGGGTGTGTGTGTGGCACCACCGCCATAACCTGCCAACACCAACCAAGGCTCAACTACAAGAGGAAGGTGTACTCAGCCCACACCGCTGGCACACCTCAAGTACCCAGCTTGGGTGATAGGGGAGGCTGTGGAATGGGACCTTATAGAACACGTACTACAGTAGGTCATGCTACCAAGAACCGGAGTCAAGGCAGTTCTAAATAGTACACAGAAACAAACACAGGGAGCCTGCTAAATTGAAGAGGCAAAGAAATATGGCCCACATGAAAGAACAGAACAAAACCCAGATAAAGAAATATATGAAATGTAGATAGCCAACCCATCAGATGCAGAGTTCAAAACACTGGTAATCAGAATGCTCAAAGAAATTATTGAGTAAAACCACAAAATAAATAAAAAGAAGTGAAGGTTATACAAAGTGAAATGAAGAAAAATATACAAAGAACCAACGGAGATAGGAAGAAGCCAGGATTCAATTCAGCAATGTGGAACAAAAGAAAGAAAGAAAGATGTGCCCAAAACAGAAAGGAGAACCAAGAATCGAACATCTAGGACAACTTTAAACATACCAACATCTGAATCCTAGCGGTGCCAGAAGGAGAAGTGAAAGAGCAAGAGACTGAAAACGTATTTGAAAAAATGAAAACTAACTTCCCAAATTTGGTCCAGGAAATAGAAGTACAAGTCCAGGAAGCAAAGAGAGTCCCAAACAAGCTAGACCGAAAGCAGACCACACCAAGACACATCATAATTAAAATGCCAAAGGTGGAAGATAAAGAGAGAATCTTAAAGGCAACGATAGAAAATAACAGAGTTACCTACAAAGAAGTTCCCATAAAACTATTGTGGGCAATCACTCCTCATGGTTTCAGGAATTGTAGACCCGGCCCCAGCATGACGAGCCACCAGCATCCTGGCCGCTCTTGTCTCTATGTCTCAACATAAGGCCGCACGCGGAATGTCACTGTCAACCACTCAGAGGGTGGACACGGGAATTAGATCAAAGAGCGCTCCTCATGCTCATTATGCTTTAGAACTTGCTCTGCTTTTCTTATCAGCAATGCGGTGTAAGCTATCTTTAGCAGGGAGTCTATGGGACCCTGCAACTGGTCCAAACGTTTTATAGACCTTGACTCTGATCGGTAAGAGCGATTCCTGAATTAGTGTATGTTATCTGTTACTGTCAAACAACTGAATACAATAGACAATTTATGAATTTTAGCCTTGCATCTCTCGTATGTATCCTCCTCAAGAAAAGAAATGAGGGATGAAGTTTTGGCTGCTGTTCTCCGATAGAGAGGCAGTCACCTTCCTTCCCCCAGATATAATAAAGTGTCCTGGGTAAGTTTGTTCTGCTGTGGCCACGAGGCCTCTACTGGACAGAGCGACTTCCAACTGAGCCTCAGGGGGGGAGGGTGTGTGTGTGGCACCACCGCAATAACCTGCCAACACCAACCAAGGCTCAACTACAAGGGGAAGGTGTACTCAGCCCACACCGCTGGCACACCTCAAGTACCCAGCTTGGGTGATAGGGGAGGCTGTGGAATGGGACCTTATAGGACACGTACTACAGTAGATCATGCTACCAAGAACCGGAGTCAAGGCAGTTCTACCTAGTACACAGAAACAAACACAGGGAGCCTGCTAAATTGAAGAGGCAAAGAAATATGGCCCACATGAAAAAACAGAACAAAACCCAGATAAAGAAATATATGAAATGTAGATAGCCATCTCATCAGATGCGGAGTTCAAAACACTGGTAATCAGAATGCTCAAAGAAATTATTGAGTAAAACCACAAAATAAATTAAAAAAAGTGAAGGTTATACAAAGTGAAATGAAGAAAAATATACAAGGAACCAACGGAGATAGGAAGAAGCCAGGATTCAATTCAGCAATGTGGAACAAAAGATAGAAATAAACATGTGCCCAAAACAGAAAGGAAAAACAAGAATCGAACATCTAGGACAACTTTAAACATACCAACATCTGAATCCTAGCGGTGCCAGAAGGAGAAGAGAAAGAGCAAGAGACTGAAAACGTATTTGAAAAAATGAAAACTAACTTCCCAAATTTGGTCCAGGAAATAGACGTACAAGTCCAGGAAGCAAAGAGAGTCCCAAACAAGCTAGACCGAAAGCAGACCACACCAAGACACATCATAATTAAAATGCCAAAGGTGGAAGATAAAGAGAGAATCTTAAAGGCAATGATAGAAAATAACAGAGTTACCTACAAAGAAGTTCCCATAAAACTATTGTGGGCAAACACTCCTCATGGTTTCAGGAATTGTAGACCCGGCCCCAGCATGACGAGTCGCCAGCATCCTGGCCGCTCTTGTCTCTATGTCTCAACATAAGGCCGCACGCGGAATGTCACTGTCAACCACTCAGAGGGTGGCCATGGGAATTAGATCAAAGAGCGCTCCTCATGCTCATTATGCTTTAGAACTTGCTCTGCTTTTCTTATCAGCAATGCGGTGTAAGCTATCTTTAGCAGGGAGTCTATGGGACCCTGCAACTGGTCCAAACGTTTTATAGACCTTGACTCTGATCGGTAAGAGCGATTCCTGAATTAGTGTATGTTACCTGTTACTGTCAAACAACTGAATACAATAGACAATTTATGAATTTTAGCCTTGCATCTCTCGTATGTATCCTCCTCAAGAAAAGACATGAGGGATGAAGGTTTGGCTGCTGGTCTCCGCTAGAGAGGCAGTCACCTTCCTTCCCCCAGATATAATAAAGTGTCCTGGGTAAGTTTGTTCTGCTGTGGCCACGAGGCCTCTACTGGACAGAGCGACTTCCAACTGAGCCTCGGGGGGGGAGGGTGTGTGTGTGGCACCACCGCCATAACCTGCCAACACCAACCAAGGCTCAACTACAAGAGGAAGGTGTACTCAGCCCACACCGCTGGCACACCTCAAGTACCCAGCTTGGGTGATAGGGGAGGCTGTGGAATGGGACCTTATAGAACACGTACTACAGTAGGTCATGCTACCAAGAACCGGAGTCAAGGCAGTTCTAAATAGTACACAGAAACAAACACAGGGAGCCTGCTAAATTGAAGAGGCAAAGAAATATGGCCCACATGAAAGAACAGAACAAAACCCAGATAAAGAAATATATGAAATGTAGATAGCCAACCCATCAGATGCAGAGTTCAAAACACTGGTAATCAGAATGCTCAAAGAAATTATTGAGTAAAACCACAAAATAAATACAAAGAAGTGAAGGTTATACAAAGTGAAATGAAGAAAAATATACAAAGAACCAACGGAGATAGGAAGAAGCCAGGATTCAATTCAGCAATGTGGAACAAAAGAAAGAAAGAAAGATGTGCCCAAAACAGAAAGGAGAACCAAGAATCGAACATCTAGGACAACTTTAAACATACCAACATCTGAATCCTAGCGGTGCCAGAAGGAGAAGAGAAAGAGCAAGAGACTGAAAACGTATTTGAAAAAATGAAAACTAACTTCCCAAATTTGGTCCAGGAAATAGAAGTACAAGTCCAGGAAGCAAAGAGAGTCCCAAACAAGCTAGACCGAAAGCAGACCACACCAAGACACATCATAATTAAAATGCCAAAGGTGGAAGATAAAGAGAGAATCTTAAAGGCAATGATAGAAAATAACAGAGTTACCTACAAAGGAGTTCCCATAAAACTATTGTGGGCAAACACTCCTCATGGTTTCAGGAATTGTAGACCCGGCCCCAGCATGACGAGCCGCCAGCATCCTGGCTGCTCTTGTCTCTATGTCTCAACATAAGGTCGCACGCGGAATGTCACTGTCAACCACTCAGAGGGTGGACACGGGAATTAGATCAAAGAGCGCTCCTCATGCTCATTATGCTTTAGAACTTGCTCTGCTTTTCTTATCAGCAATGTGGTGTAAGCTATCTTTAGCAGGGAGTCTATGGGACCCTGCAACTGGTCCAAACGTTTTATAGACCTTGACTCTGATCGGTAAGAGCGATTCCTGAATTAGTGTATGTTACCTGTTACTGTCAAACAACTGAATACAATAGACAATTTATGAATTTTGGCCTTGCATCTCTCGTATGTATCCTCCTCAAGAAATGGCATGAGGGATGAAGGTTTGGCTGCTGGTCTCCGCTAGAGAGGCAGTCACCTTCCTTCCCCCAGATATAATAAAGCGTCCTGGGTAAGTTTGTTCTGCTGTGGCCACGAGGCCTCTACTGGACAGAGCGACTTCCAACTGAGCCTCGGGGGGGCAGGGTGTGGGTGTGGCACCACCGCCATAACCTGCCAACACCAACCAAGGCTCAACTACAAGGGGAAGGTGTACTCAGCCCACACCGCTGGCACACCTCAAGTACCCAGCTTGGGTGATAGGGGAGGCTGTGGAATTGGACCCTATAGGACACGTACTACAGTAGGTCATGCTACCAAGAACCGGAGTCAAGGCAGTTCTACCTAGTACACAGAAACAAACACAGGGAGCCTGCTAAATTGAAGAGGCAAAGAAATATGGCCCACATGAAAAAACAGAACAAAACCCAGATAAAGAAATATATGAAATGTAGATAGCCAACCCATCAGATGCAGAGTTCAAAACACTGGTAATCAGAATGCTCAAAGAAATTATTGAGTAAAACCACAAAATAAATTAAAAAAAGTGAAGGTTATACAAAGTGAAATGAAGAAAAATATACAAGGAACCAACGGAGATAGGAAGAAGCCAGGATTCAATTCAGCAATGTGGAACAAAAGATAGAAATAAACATGTGCCCAAAACAGAAAGGAAAAACAAGAATCGAACATCTAGGACAACTTTAAACATACCAACATCTGAATCCTAGCGGTGCCAGAAGGAGAAGAGAAAGAGCAAGAGACTGAAAACGTATTTGAAAAAATGAAAACTAACTTCCCAAATTTGGTCCAGGAAATAGACGTACAAGTCCAGCAAGCAAAGAGAGTCCCAAACAAGCTAGACCGAAAGCAGACCACACCAAGACACATCATAATTAAAATGCCAAAGGTGGAAGATAAAGAGAGAATCTTAAAGGCAATGATAGAAAATAACAGAGTTACCTACAAAGAAGTTCCCATAAAACTATTGTGGGCAAACACTCCTCATGGTTTCAGGAATTGTAGACCCGGCCCCAGCATGACGAGTCGCCAGCATCCTGGCCGCTCTTGTCTCTATGTTTCAACATAAGGCCGCACGCGGAATGTCACTGTCAACCACTCAGAGGGTGGCCATGGGAATTAGATCAAAGAGCGCTCCTCATGCTCATTATGCTTTAGAACTTGCTCTGCTTTTCTTATCAGCAATGCGGTGTAAGCTATCTTTAGCAGGGAGTCTATGGGACCCTGCAACTGGTCCAAACGTTTTATAGACCTTGACTCTGATCGGTAAGAGCGATTCCTGAATTAGTGTATGTTACCTGTTACTGTCAAACAACTGAATACAATAGACAATTTATGAATTTTAGCCTTGCATCTCTCGTATGTATCCTCCTCAAGAAAAGACATGAGGGATGAAGGTTTGGCTGCTGGTCTCCGCTAGAGAGGCAGTCACCTTCCTTCCCCCAGATATAATAAAGTGTCCTGGGTAAGTTTGTTCTGCTGTGGCCACGAGGCCTCTACTGGACAGAGCGACTTCCAACTGAGCCTCGGGGGGGGAGGGTGTGTGTGTGGCACCACCGCCATAACCTGCCAACACCAACCAAGGCTCAACTACAAGAGGAAGGTGTACTCAGCCCACACCGCTGGCACACCTCAAGTACCCAGCTTGGGTGATAGGGGAGGCTGTGGAATGGGACCTTATAGAACACGTACTACAGTAGGTCATGCTACCAAGAACCGGAGTCAAGGCAGTTCTAAATAGTACACAGAAACAAACACAGGGAGCCTGCTAAATTGAAGAGGCAAAGAAATATGGCCCACATGAAAGAACAGAACAAAACCCAGATAAAGAAATATATGAAATGTAGATAGCCAACCCATCAGATGCAGAGTTCAAAACACTGGTAATCAGAATGCTCAAAGAAATTATTGAGTAAAACCACAAAATAAATAAAAAGAAGTGAAGGTTATACAAAGTGAAATGAAGAAAAATATACAAAGAACCAACGGAGATAGGAAGAAGCCAGGATTCAATTCAGCAATGTGGAACAAAAGAAAGAAAGAAAGATGTGCCCAAAACAGAAAGGAGAACCAAGAATCGAACATCTAGGACAACTTTAAACATACCAACATCTGAATCCTAGCGGTGCCAGAAGGAGAAGAGAAAGAGCAAGAGACTGAAAACGTATTTGAAAAAATGAAAACTAACTTCCCAAATTTGGTCCAGGAAATAGAAGTACAAGTCCAGGAAGCAAAGAGAGTCCCAAACAAGCTAGACCGAAAGCAGACCACACCAAGACACATCATAATTAAAATGCCAAAGGTGGAAGATAAAGAGAGAATCTTAAAGGCAACGATAGAAAATAACAGAGTTACCTACAAAGAAGTTCCCATAAAACTATTGTGGGCAATCACTCCTCATGGTTTCAGGAATTGTAGACCCGGCCCCAGCATGACGAGCCACCAGCATCCTGGCCGCTCTTGTCTCTATGTCTCAACATAAGGCCGCACGCGGAATGTCACTGTCAACCACTCAGAGGGTGGACACGGGAATTAGATCAAAGAGCGCTCCTCATGCTCATTATGCTTTAGAACTTGCTCTGCTTTTCTTATCAGCAATGCGGTGTAAGCTATCTTTAGCAGGGAGTCTAGGGGACCCTGCAACTGGTCCAAACGTTTTATAGACCTTGACTCTGATCGGTAAGAGCGATTCCTGAATTAGTGTATGTTATCTGTTACTGTCAAACAACTGAATACAATAGACAATTTATGAATTTTAGCCTTGCATCTCTCGTATGTATCCTCCTCAAGAAAAGAAATGAGGGATGAAGGTTTGGCTGCTGTTCTCCGATAGAGAGGCAGTCACCTTCCTTCCCCCAGATATAATAAAGTGTCCTGGGTAAGTTTGTTCTGCTGTGGCCACGAGGCCTCTACTGGACAGAGCGACTTCCAACTGAGCCTCGGGGGGGGAGGGTGTGTGTGTGGCACCACCGCAATAACCTGCCAACACCAACCAAGGCTCAACTACAAGGGGAAGGTGTACTCAGCCCACACCGCTGGCACACCTCAAGTACCCAGCTTGGGTGATAGGGGAGGCTGTGGAATGGGACCTTATAGGACACGTACTACAGTAGATCATG
Organism: Furipterus horrens; assembly: GCF_987537825.1. Lineage (NCBI taxonomy): Eukaryota > Metazoa > Chordata > Mammalia > Chiroptera > Furipteridae > Furipterus > Furipterus horrens. The sequence goes on along the minus strand of NW_028327196.1, from coordinate 693,861 downwards.
CTACCAAGAACCGGAGTCAAGGCAGTTCTACCTAGTACACAGAAACAAACACAGGGAGCCTGCTAAATTGAAGAGGCAAAGAAATATGGCCCACATGAAAAAACAGAACAAAACCCAGATAAAGAAATATATGAAATGTAGATAGCCAACCCATCAGATGCGGAGTTCAAAACACTGGTAATCAGAATGCTCAAAGAAATTATTGAGTAAAACCACAAAATAAATTAAAAAAAGTGAAGGTTATACAAAGTGAAATGAAGAAAAATATACAAGGAACCAACGGAGATAGGAAGAAGCCAGGATTCAATTCAGCAATGTGGAACAAAAGATAGAAATAAACATGTGCCCAAAACAGAAAGGAAAAACAAGAATCGAACATCTAGGACAACTTTAAACATACCAACATCTGAATCCTAGCGGTGCCAGAAGGAGAAGAGAAAGAGCAAGAGACTGAAAACGTATTTGAAAAAATGAAAACTAACTTCCCAAATTTGGTCCAGGAAATAGACGTACAAGTCCAGGAAGCAAAGAGAGTCCCAAACAAGCTAGACCGAAAGCAGACCACACCAAGACACATCATAATTAAAATGCCAAAGGTGGAAGATAAAGAGAGAATCTTAAAGGCAATGATAGAAAATAACAGAGTTACCTACAAAGAAGTTCCCATAAAACTATTGTGGGCAAACACTCCTCATGGTTTCAGGAATTGTAGACCCGGCCCCAGCATGACGAGTCGCCAGCATCCTGGCCGCTCTTGTCTCTATGTCTCAACATAAGGCCGCACGCGGAATGTCACTGTCAACCACTCAGAGGGTGGCCATGGGAATTAGATCAAAGAGCGCTCCTCATGCTCATTATGCTTTAGAACTTGCTCTGCTTTTCTTATCAGCAATGCGGTGTAAGCTATCTTTAGCAGGGAGTCTATGGGACCCTGCAACTGGTCCAAACGTTTTATAGACCTTGACTCTGATCGGTAAGAGCGATTCCTGAATTAGTGTATGTTACCTGTTACTGTCAAACAACTGAATACAATAGACAATTTATGAATTTTAGCCTTGCATCTCTCGTATGTATCCTCCTCAAGAAAAGACATGAGGGATGAAGGTTTGGCTGCTGGTCTCCGCTAGAGAGGCAGTCACCTTCCTTCCCCCAGATATAATAAAGTGTCCTGGGTAAGTTTGTTCTGCTGTGGCCACGAGGCCTCTACTGGACAGAGCGACTTCCAACTGAGCCTCGGGGGGGGAGGGTGTGTGTGTGGCACCACCGCCATAACCTGCCAACACCAACCAAGGCTCAACTACAAGAGGAAGGTGTACTCAGCCCACACCGCTGGCACACCTCAAGTACCCAGCTTGGGTGATAGGGGAGGCTGTGGAATGGGACCTTATAGAACACGTACTACAGTAGGTCATGCTACCAAGAACCGGAGTCAAGGCAGTTCTAAATAGTACACAGAAACAAACACAGGGAGCCTGCTAAATTGAAGAGGCAAAGAAATATGGCCCACATGAAAGAACAGAACAAAACCCAGATAAAGAAATATATGAAATGTAGATAGCCAACCCATCAGATGCAGAGTTCAAAACACTGGTAATCAGAATGCTCAAAGAAATTATTGAGTAAAACCACAAAATAAATAAAAAGAAGTGAAGGTTATACAAAGTGAAATGAAGAAAAATATACAAAGAACCAACGGAGATAGGAAGAAGCCAGGATTCAATTCAGCAATGTGGAACAAAAGAAAGAAAGAAAGATGTGCCCAAAACAGAAAGGAGAACCAAGAATCGAACATCTAGGACAACTTTAAACATACCAACATCTGAATCCTAGCGGTGCCAGAAGGAGAAGTGAAAGAGCAAGAGACTGAAAACGTATTTGAAAAAATGAAAACTAACTTCCCAAATTTGGTCCAGGAAATAGAAGTACAAGTCCAGGAAGCAAAGAGAGTCCCAAACAAGCTAGACCGAAAGCAGACCACACCAAGACACATCATAATTAAAATGCCAAAGGTGGAAGATAAAGAGAGAATCTTAAAGGCAACGATAGAAAATAACAGAGTTACCTACAAAGAAGTTCCCATAAAACTATTGTGGGCAATCACTCCTCATGGTTTCAGGAATTGTAGACCCGGCCCCAGCATGACGAGCCACCAGCATCCTGGCCGCTCTTGTCTCTATGTCTCAACATAAGGCCGCACGCGGAATGTCACTGTCAACCACTCAGAGGGTGGACACGGGAATTAGATCAAAGAGCGCTCCTCATGCTCATTATGCTTTAGAACTTGCTCTGCTTTTCTTATCAGCAATGCGGTGTAAGCTATCTTTAGCAGGGAGTCTATGGGACCCTGCAACTGGTCCAAACGTTTTATAGACCTTGACTCTGATCGGTAAGAGCGATTCCTGAATTAGTGTATGTTATCTGTTACTGTCAAACAACTGAATACAATAGACAATTTATGAATTTTAGCCTTGCATCTCTCGTATGTATCCTCCTCAAGAAAAGAAATGAGGGATGAAGTTTTGGCTGCTGTTCTCCGATAGAGAGGCAGTCACCTTCCTTCCCCCAGATATAATAAAGTGTCCTGGGTAAGTTTGTTCTGCTGTGGCCACGAGGCCTCTACTGGACAGAGCGACTTCCAACTGAGCCTCAGGGGGGGAGGGTGTGTGTGTGGCACCACCGCAATAACCTGCCAACACCAACCAAGGCTCAACTACAAGGGGAAGGTGTACTCAGCCCACACCGCTGGCACACCTCAAGTACCCAGCTTGGGTAATAGGGGAGGCTGTGGAATGGGACCTTATAGGACACGTACTACAGTAGATCATGCTACCAAGAACCGGAGTCAAGGCAGTTCTACCTAGTACACAGAAACAAACACAGGGAGCCTGCTAAATTGAAGAGGCAAAGAAATATGGCCCACATGAAAAAACAGAACAAAACCCAGATAAAGAAATATATGAAATGTAGATAGCCATCTCATCAGATGCGGAGTTCAAAACACTGGTAATCAGAATGCTCAAAGAAATTATTGAGTAAAACCACAAAATAAATTAAAAAAAGTGAAGGTTATACAAAGTGAAATGAAGAAAAATATACAAGGAACCAACGGAGATAGGAAGAAGCCAGGATTCAATTCAGCAATGTGGAACAAAAGATAGAAATAAACATGTGCCCAAAACAGAAAGGAAAAACAAGAATCGAACATCTAGGACAACTTTAAACATACCAACATCTGAATCCTAGCGGTGCCAGAAGGAGAAGAGAAAGAGCAAGAGACTGAAAACGTATTTGAAAAAATGAAAACTAACTTCCCAAATTTGGTCCAGGAAATAGACGTACAAGTCCAGGAAGCAAAGAGAGTCCCAAACAAGCTAGACCGAAAGCAGACCACACCAAGACACATCATAATTAAAATGCCAAAGGTGGAAGATAAAGAGAGAATCTTAAAGGCAATGATAGAAAATAACAGAGTTACCTACAAAGAAGTTCCCATAAAACTATTGTGGGCAAACACTCCTCATGGTTTCAGGAATTGTAGACCCGGCCCCAGCATGACGAGTCGCCAGCATCCTGGCCGCTCTTGTCTCTATGTCTCAACATAAGGCCGCACGCGGAATGTCACTGTCAACCACTCAGAGGGTGGCCATGGGAATTAGATCAAAGAGCGCTCCTCATGCTCATTATGCTTTAGAACTTGCTCTGCTTTTCTTATCAGCAATGCGGTGTAAGCTATCTTTAGCAGGGAGTCTATGGGACCCTGCAACTGGTCCAAACGTTTTATAGACCTTGACTCTGATCGGTAAGAGCGATTCCTGAATTAGTGTATGTTACCTGTTACTGTCAAACAACTGAATACAATAGACAATTTATGAATTTTAGCCTTGCATCTCTCGTATGTATCCTCCTCAAGAAAAGACATGAGGGATGAAGGTTTGGCTGCTGGTCTCCGCTAGAGAGGCAGTCACCTTCCTTCCCCCAGATATAATAAAGTGTCCTGGGTAAGTTTGTTCTGCTGTGGCCACGAGGCCTCTACTGGACAGAGCGACTTCCAACTGAGCCTCGGGGGGGGAGGGTGTGTGTGTGGCACCACCGCCATAACCTGCCAACACCAACCAAGGCTCAACTACAAGAGGAAGGTGTACTCAGCCCACACCGCTGGCACACCTCAAGTACCCAGCTTGGGTGATAGGGGAGGCTGTGGAATGGGACCTTATAGAACACGTACTACAGTAGGTCATGCTACCAAGAACCGGAGTCAAGGCAGTTCTAAATAGTACACAGAAACAAACACAGGGAGCCTGCTAAATTGAAGAGGCAAAGAAATATGGCCCACATGAAAGAACAGAACAAAACCCAGATAAAGAAATATATGAAATGTAGATAGCCAACCCATCAGATGCAGAGTTCAAAACACTGGTAATCAGAATGCTCAAAGAAATTATTGAGTAAAACCACAAAATAAATACAAAGAAGTGAAGGTTATACAAAGTGAAATGAAGAAAAATATACAAAGAACCAACGGAGATAGGAAGAAGCCAGGATTCAATTCAGCAATGTGGAACAAAAGAAAGAAAGAAAGATGTGCCCAAAACAGAAAGGAGAACCAAGAATCGAACATCTAGGACAACTTTAAACATACCAACATCTGAATCCTAGCGGTGCCAGAAGGAGAAGAGAAAGAGCAAGAGACTGAAAACGTATTTGAAAAAATGAAAACTAACTTCCCAAATTTGGTCCAGGAAATAGAAGTACAAGTCCAGGAAGCAAAGAGAGTCCCAAACAAGCTAGACCGAAAGCAGACCACACCAAGACACATCATAATTAAAATGCCAAAGGTGGAAGATAAAGAGAGAATCTTAAAGGCAACGATAGAAAATAACAGAGTTACCTACAAAGAAGTTCCCATAAAACTATTGTGGGCAATCACTCCTCATGGTTTCAGGAATTGTAGACCCGGCCCCAGCATGACGAGCCACCAGCATCCTGGCCGCTCTTGTCTCTATGTCTCAACATAAGGCCGCACGCGGAATGTCACTGTCAACCACTCAGAGGGTGGACACGGGAATTAGATCAAAGAGCGCTCCTCATGCTCATTATGCTTTAGAACTTGCTCTGCTTTTCTTATCAGCAATGCGGTGTAAGCTATCTTTAGCAGGGAGTCTATGGGACCCTGCAACTGGTCCAAACGTTTTATAGACCTTGACTCTGATCGGTAAGAGCGATTCCTGAATTAGTGTATGTTATCTGTTACTGTCAAACAACTGAATACAATAGACAATTTATGAATTTTAGCCTTGCATCTCTCGTATGTATCCTCCTCAAGAAAAGAAATGAGGGATGAAGTTTTGGCTGCTGTTCTCCGATAGAGAGGCAGTCACCTTCCTTCCCCCAGATATAATAAAGTGTCCTGGGTAAGTTTGTTCTGCTGTGGCCACGAGGCCTCTACTGGACAGAGCGACTTCCAACTGAGCCTCAGGGGGGGAGGGTGTGTGTGTGGCACCACCGCAATAACCTGCCAACACCAACCAAGGCTCAACTACAAGGGGAAGGTGTACTCAGCCCACACCGCTGGCACACCTCAAGTACCCAGCTTGGGTGATAGGGGAGGCTGTGGAATGGGACCTTATAGGACACGTACTACAGTAGATCATGCTACCAAGAACCGGAGTCAAGGCAGTTCTACCTAGTACACAGAAACAAACACAGGGAGCCTGCTAAATTGAAGAGGCAAAGAAATATGGCCCACATGAAAAAACAGAACAAAACCCAGATAAAGAAATATATGAAATGTAGATAGCCATCCCATCAGATGCGGAGTTCAAAACACTGGTAATCAGAATGCTCAAAGAAATTATTGAGTAAAACCACAAAATAAATTAAAAAAAGTGAAGGTTATACAAAGTGAAATGAAGAAAAATATACAAGGAACCAACGGAGATAGGAAGAAGCCAGGATTCAATTCAGCAATGTGGAACAAAAGATAGAAATAAACATGTGCCCAAAACAGAAAGGAAAAACAAGAATCGAACATCTAGGACAACTTTAAACATACCAACATCTGAATCCTAGCGGTGCCAGAAGGAGAAGAGAAAGAGCAAGAGACTGAAAACGTATTTGAAAAAATGAAAACTAACTTCCCAAATTTGGTCCAGGAAATAGACGTACAAGTCCAGGAAGCAAAGAGAGTCCCAAACAAGCTAGACCGAAAGCAGACCACACCAAGACACATCATAATTAAAATGCCAAAGGTGGAAGATAAAGAGAGAATCTTAAAGGCAATGATAGAAAATAACAGAGTTACCTACAAAGAAGTTCCCATAAAACTATTGTGGGCAAACACTCCTCATGGTTTCAGGAATTGTAGACCCGGCCCCAGCATGACGAGTCGCCAGCATCCTGGCCGCTCTTGTCTCTATGTCTCAACATAAGGCCGCACGCGGAATGTCACTGTCAACCACTCAGAGGGTGGCCATGGGAATTAGATCAAAGAGCGCTCCTCATGCTCATTATGCTTTAGAACTTGCTCTGCTTTTCTTATCAGCAATGCGGTGTAAGCTATCTTTAGCAGGGAGTCTATGGGACCCTGCAACTGGTCCAAACGTTTTATAGACCTTGACTCTGATCGGTAAGAGCGATTCCTGAATTAGTGTATGTTACCTGTTACTGTCAAACAACTGAATACAATAGACAATTTATGAATTTTAGCCTTGCATCTCTCGTATGTATCCTCCTCAAGAAAAGACATGAGGGATGAAGGTTTGGCTGCTGGTCTCCGCTAGAGAGGCAGTCACCTTCCTTCCCCCAGATATAATAAAGTGTCCTGGGTAAGTTTGTTCTGCTGTGGCCACGAGGCCTCTACTGGACAGAGCGACTTCCAACTGAGCCTCGGGGGGGGAGGGTGTGTGTGTGGCACCACCGCCATAACCTGCCAACACCAACCAAGGCTCAACTACAAGAGGAAGGTGTACTCAGCCCACACCGCTGGCACACCTCAAGTACCCAGCTTGGGTGATAGGGGAGGCTGTGGAATGGGACCTTATAGAACACGTACTACAGTAGGTCATGCTACCAAGAACCGGAGTCAAGGCAGTTCTAAATAGTACACAGAAACAAACACAGGGAGCCTGCTAAATTGAAGAGGCAAAGAAATATGGCCCACATGAAAGAACAGAACAAAACCCAGATAAAGAAATATATGAAATGTAGATAGCCAACCCATCAGATGCAGAGTTCAAAACACTGGTAATCAGAATGCTCAAAGAAATTATTGAGTAAAACCACAAAATAAATAAAAAGAAGTGAAGGTTATACAAAGTGAAATGAAGAAAAATATACAAAGAACCAACGGAGATAGGAAGAAGCCAGGATTCAATTCAGCAATGTGGAACAAAAGAAAGAAAGAAAGATGTGCCCAAAACAGAAAGGAGAACCAAGAATCGAACATCTAGGACAACTTTAAACATACCAACATCTGAATCCTAGCGGTGCCAGAAGGAGAAGAGAAAGAGCAAGAGACTGAAAACGTATTTGAAAAAATGAAAACTAACTTCCCAAATTTGGTCCAGGAAATAGAAGTACAAGTCCAGGAAGCAAAGAGAGTCCCAAACAAGCTAGACCGAAAGCAGACCACACCAAGACACATCATAATTAAAATGCCAAAGGTGGAAGATAAAGAGAGAATCTTAAAGGCAACGATAGAAAATAACAGAGTTACCTACAAAGAAGTTCCCATAAAACTATTGTGGGCAATCACTCCTCATGGTTTCAGGAATTGTAGACCCGGCCCCAGCATGACGAGCCACCAGCATCCTGGCCGCTCTTGTCTCTATGTCTCAACATAAGGCCGCACGCGGAATGTCACTGTCAACCACTCAGAGGGTGGACACGGGAATTAGATCAAAGAGCGCTCCTCATGCTCATTATGCTTTAGAACTTGCTCTGCTTTTCTTATCAGCAATGCGGTGTAAGCTATCTTTAGCAGGGAGTCTAGGGGACCCTGCAACTGGTCCAAACGTTTTATAGACCTTGACTCTGATCGGTAAGAGCGATTCCTGAATTAGTGTATGTTATCTGTTACTGTCAAACAACTGAATACAATAGACAATTTATGAATTTTAGCCTTGCATCTCTCGTATGTATCCTCCTCAAGAAAAGAAATGAGGGATGAAGGTTTGGCTGCTGTTCTCCGATAGAGAGGCAGTCACCTTCCTTCCCCCAGATATAATAAAGTGTCCTGGGTAAGTTTGTTCTGCTGTGGCCACGAGGCCTCTACTGGACAGAGCGACTTCCAACTGAGCCTCGGGGGGGGAGGGTGTGTGTGTGGCACCACCGCAATAACCTGCCAACACCAACCAAGGCTCAACTACAAGGGGAAGGTGTACTCAGCCCACACCGCTGGCACACCTCAAGTACCCAGCTTGGGTGATAGGGGAGGCTGTGGAATGGGACCTTATAGGACACGTACTACAGTAGATCATGCTACCAAGAACCGGAGTCAAGGCAGTTCTACCTAGTACACAGAAACAAACACAGGGAGCCTGCTAAATTGAAGAGGCAAAGAAATATGGCCCACATGAAAAAACAGAACAAAACCCAGATAAAGAAATATATGAAATGTAGATAGCCAACCCATCAGATGCGGAGTTCAAAACACTGGTAATCAGAATGCTCAAAGAAATTATTGAGTAAAACCACAAAATAAATTAAAAAAAGTGAAGGTTATACAAAGTGAAATGAAGAAAAATATACAAGGAACCAACGGAGATAGGAAGAAGCCAGGATTCAATTCAGCAATGTGGAACAAAAGATAGAAATAAACATGTGCCCAAAACAGAAAGGAAAAACAAGAATCGAACATCTAGGACAACTTTAAACATACCAACATCTGAATCCTAGCGGTGCCAGAAGGAGAAGAGAAAGAGCAAGAGACTGAAAACGTATTTGAAAAAATGAAAACTAACTTCCCAAATTTGGTCCAGGAAATAGACGTACAAGTCCAGGAAGCAAAGAGAGTCCCAAACAAGCTAGACCGAAAGCAGACCACACCAAGACACATCATAATTAAAATGCCAAAGGTGGAAGATAAAGAGAGAATCTTAAAGGCAATGATAGAAAATAACAGAGTTACCTACAAAGAAGTTCCCATAAAACTATTGTGGGCAAACACTCCTCATGGTTTCAGGAATTGTAGACCCGGCCCCAGCATGACGAGTCGCCAGCATCCTGGCCGCTCTTGTCTCTATGTCTCAACATAAGGCCGCACGCGGAATGTCACTGTCAACCACTCAGAGGGTGGCCATGGGAATTAGATCAAAGAGCGCTCCTCATGCTCATTATGCTTTAGAACTTGCTCTGCTTTTCTTATCAGCAATGCGGTGTAAGCTATCTTTAGCAGGGAGTCTATGGGACCCTGCAACTGGTCCAAACGTTTTATAGACCTTGACTCTGATCGGTAAGAGCGATTCCTGAATTAGTGTATGTTACCTGTTACTGTCAAACAACTGAATACAATAGACAATTTATGAATTTTAGCCTTGCATCTCTCGTATGTATCCTCCTCAAGAAAAGACATGAGGGATGAAGGTTTGGCTGCTGGTCTCCGCTAGAGAGGCAGTCACCTTCCTTCCCCCAGATATAATAAAGTGTCCTGGGTAAGTTTGTTCTGCTGTGGCCACGAGGCCTCTACTGGACAGAGCGACTTCCAACTGAGCCTCGGGGGGGGAGGGTGTGTGTGTGGCACCACCGCCATAACCTGCCAACACCAACCAAGGCTCAACTACAAGAGGAAGGTGTACTCAGCCCACACCGCTGGCACACCTCAAGTACCCAGCTTGGGTGATAGGGGAGGCTGTGGAATGGGACCTTATAGAACACGTACTACAGTAGGTCATGCTACCAAGAACCGGAGTCAAGGCAGTTCTAAATAGTACACAGAAACAAACACAGGGAGCCTGCTAAATTGAAGAGGCAAAGAAATATGGCCCACATGAAAGAACAGAACAAAACCCAGATAAAGAAATATATGAAATGTAGATAGCCAACCCATCAGATGCAGAGTTCAAAACACTGGTAATCAGAATGCTCAAAGAAATTATTGAGTAAAACCACAAAATAAATAAAAAGAAGTGAAGGTTATACAAAGTGAAATGAAGAAAAATATACAAAGAACCAACGGAGATAGGAAGAAGCCAGGATTCAATTCAGCAATGTGGAACAAAAGAAAGAAAGAAAGATGTGCCCAAAACAGAAAGGAGAACCAAGAATCGAACATCTAGGACAACTTTAAACATACCAACATCTGAATCCTAGCGGTGCCAGAAGGAGAAGTGAAAGAGCAAGAGACTGAAAACGTATTTGAAAAAATGAAAACTAACTTCCCAAATTTGGTCCAGGAAATAGAAGTACAAGTCCAGGAAGCAAAGAGAGTCCCAAACAAGCTAGACCGAAAGCAGACCACACCAAGACACATCATAATTAAAATGCCAAAGGTGGAAGATAAAGAGAGAATCTTAAAGGCAACGATAGAAAATAACAGAGTTACCTACAAAGAAGTTCCCATAAAACTATTGTGGGCAATCACTCCTCATGGTTTCAGGAATTGTAGACCCGGCCCCAGCATGACGAGCCACCAGCATCCTGGCCGCTCTTGTCTCTATGTCTCAACATAAGGCCGCACGCGGAATGTCACTGTCAACCACTCAGAGGGTGGACACGGGAATTAGATCAAAGAGCGCTCCTCATGCTCATTATGCTTTAGAACTTGCTCTGCTTTTCTTATCAGCAATGCGGTGTAAGCTATCTTTAGCAGGGAGTCTATGGGACCCTGCAACTGGTCCAAACGTTTTATAGACCTTGACTCTGATCGGTAAGAGCGATTCCTGAATTAGTGTATGTTATCTGTTACTGTCAAACAACTGAATACAATAGACAATTTATGAATTTTAGCCTTGCATCTCTCGTATGTATCCTCCTCAAGAAAAGAAATGAGGGATGAAGTTTTGGCTGCTGTTCTCCGATAGAGAGGCAGTCACCTTCCTTCCCCCAGATATAATAAAGTGTCCTGGGTAAGTTTGTTCTGCTGTGGCCACGAGGCCTCTACTGGACAGAGCGACTTCCAACTGAGCCTCAGGGGGGGAGGGTGTGTGTGTGGCACCACCGCAATAACCTGCCAACACCAACCAAGGCTCAACTACAAGGGGAAGGTGTACTCAGCCCACACCGCTGGCACACCTCAAGTACCCAGCTTGGGTAATAGGGGAGGCTGTGGAATGGGACCTTATAGGACACGTACTACAGTAGATCATGCTACCAAGAACCGGAGTCAAGGCAGTTCTACCTAGTACACAGAAACAAACACAGGGAGCCTGCTAAATTGAAGAGGCAAAGAAATATGGCCCACATGAAAAAACAGAACAAAACCCAGATAAAGAAATATATGAAATGTAGATAGCCATCTCATCAGATGCGGAGTTCAAAACACTGGTAATCAGAATGCTCAAAGAAATTATTGAGTAAAACCACAAAATAAATTAAAAAAAGTGAAGGTTATACAAAGTGAAATGAAGAAAAATATACAAGGAACCAACGGAGATAGGAAGAAGCCAGGATTCAATTCAGCAATGTGGAACAAAAGATAGAAATAAACATGTGCCCAAAACAGAAAGGAAAAACAAGAATCGAACATCTAGGACAACTTTAAACATACCAACATCTGAATCCTAGCGGTGCCAGAAGGAGAAGAGAAAGAGCAAGAGACTGAAAACGTATTTGAAAAAATGAAAACTAACTTCCCAAATTTGGTCCAGGAAATAGACGTACAAGTCCAGGAAGCAAAGAGAGTCCCAAACAAGCTAGACCGAAAGCAGACCACACCAAGACACATCATAATTAAAATGCCAAAGGTGGAAGATAAAGAGAGAATCTTAAAGGCAATGATAGAAAATAACAGAGTTACCTACAAAGAAGTTCCCATAAAACTATTGTGGGCAAACACTCCTCATGGTTTCAGGAATTGTAGACCCGGCCCCAGCATGACGAGTCGCCAGCATCCTGGCCGCTCTTGTCTCTATGTCTCAACATAAGGCCGCACGCGGAATGTCACTGTCAACCACTCAGAGGGTGGCCATGGGAATTAGATCAAAGAGCGCTCCTCATGCTCATTATGCTTTAGAACTTGCTCTGCTTTTCTTATCAGCAATGCGGTGTAAGCTATCTTTAGCAGGGAGTCTATGGGACCCTGCAACTGGTCCAAACGTTTTATAGACCTTGACTCTGATCGGTAAGAGCGATTCCTGAATTAGTGTATGTTACCTGTTACTGTCAAACAACTGAATACAATAGACAATTTATGAATTTTAGCCTTGCATCTCTCGTATGTATCCTCCTCAAGAAAAGACATGAGGGATGAAGGTTTGGCTGCTGGTCTCCGCTAGAGAGGCAGTCACCTTCCTTCCCCCAGATATAATAAAGTGTCCTGGGTAAGTTTGTTCTGCTGTGGCCACGAGGCCTCTACTGGACAGAGCGACTTCCAACTGAGCCTCGGGGGGGGAGGGTGTGTGTGTGGCACCACCGCCATAACCTGCCAACACCAACCAAGGCTCAACTACAAGAGGAAGGTGTACTCAGCCCACACCGCTGGCACACCTCAAGTACCCAGCTTGGGTGATAGGGGAGGCTGTGGAATGGGACCTTATAGAACACGTACTACAGTAGGTCATGCTACCAAGAACCGGAGTCAAGGCAGTTCTAAATAGTACACAGAAACAAACACAGGGAGCCTGCTAAATTGAAGAGGCAAAGAAATATGGCCCACATGAAAGAACAGAACAAAACCCAGATAAAGAAATATATGAAATGTAGATAGCCAACCCATCAGATGCAGAGTTCAAAACACTGGTAATCAGAATGCTCAAAGAAATTATTGAGTAAAACCACAAAATAAATACAAAGAAGTGAAGGTTATACAAAGTGAAATGAAGAAAAATATACAAAGAACCAACGGAGATAGGAAGAAGCCAGGATTCAATTCAGCAATGTGGAACAAAAGAAAGAAAGAAAGATGTGCCCAAAACAGAAAGGAGAACCAAGAATCGAACATCTAGGACAACTTTAAACATACCAACATCTGAATCCTAGCGGTGCCAGAAGGAGAAGAGAAAGAGCAAGAGACTGAAAACGTATTTGAAAAAATGAAAACTAACTTCCCAAATTTGGTCCAGGAAATAGAAGTACAAGTCCAGGAAGCAAAGAGAGTCCCAAACAAGCTAGACCGAAAGCAGACCACACCAAGACACATCATAATTAAAATGCCAAAGGTGGAAGATAAAGAGAGAATCTTAAAGGCAACGATAGAAAATAACAGAGTTACCTACAAAGAAGTTCCCATAAAACTATTGTGGGCAATCACTCCTCATGGTTTCAGGAATTGTAGACCCGGCCCCAGCATGACGAGCCACCAGCATCCTGGCCGCTCTTGTCTCTATGTCTCAACATAAGGCCGCACGCGGAATGTCACTGTCAACCACTCAGAGGGTGGACACGGGAATTAGATCAAAGAGCGCTCCTCATGCTCATTATGCTTTAGAACTTGCTCTGCTTTTCTTATCAGCAATGCGGTGTAAGCTATCTTTAGCAGGGAGTCTATGGGACCCTGCAACTGGTCCAAACGTTTTATAGACCTTGACTCTGATCGGTAAGAGCGATTCCTGAATTAGTGTATGTTATCTGTTACTGTCAAACAACTGAATACAATAGACAATTTATGAATTTTAGCCTTGCATCTCTCGTATGTATCCTCCTCAAGAAAAGAAATGAGGGATGAAGTTTTGGCTGCTGTTCTCCGATAGAGAGGCAGTCACCTTCCTTCCCCCAGATATAATAAAGTGTCCTGGGTAAGTTTGTTCTGCTGTGGCCACGAGGCCTCTACTGGACAGAGCGACTTCCAACTGAGCCTCAGGGGGGGAGGGTGTGTGTGTGGCACCACCGCAATAACCTGCCAACACCAACCAAGGCTCAACTACAAGGGGAAGGTGTACTCAGCCCACACCGCTGGCACACCTCAAGTACCCAGCTTGGGTGATAGGGGAGGCTGTGGAATGGGACCTTATAGGACACGTACTACAGTAGATCATGCTACCAAGAACCGGAGTCAAGGCAGTTCTACCTAGTACACAGAAACAAACACAGGGAGCCTGCTAAATTGAAGAGGCAAAGAAATATGGCCCACATGAAAAAACAGAACAAAACCCAGATAAAGAAATATATGAAATGTAGATAGCCATCCCATCAGATGCGGAGTTCAAAACACTGGTAATCAGAATGCTCAAAGAAATTATTGAGTAAAACCACAAAATAAATTAAAAAAAGTGAAGGTTATACAAAGTGAAATGAAGAAAAATATACAAGGAACCAACGGAGATAGGAAGAAGCCAGGATTCAATTCAGCAATGTGGAACAAAAGATAGAAATAAACATGTGCCCAAAACAGAAAGGAAAAACAAGAATCGAACATCTAGGACAACTTTAAACATACCAACATCTGAATCCTAGCGGTGCCAGAAGGAGAAGAGAAAGAGCAAGAGACTGAAAACGTATTTGAAAAAATGAAAACTAACTTCCCAAATTTGGTCCAGGAAATAGACGTACAAGTCCAGGAAGCAAAGAGAGTCCCAAACAAGCTAGACCGAAAGCAGACCACACCAAGACACATCATAATTAAAATGCCAAAGGTGGAAGATAAAGAGAGAATCTTAAAGGCAATGATAGAAAATAACAGAGTTACCTACAAAGAAGTTCCCATAAAACTATTGTGGGCAAACACTCCTCATGGTTTCAGGAATTGTAGACCCGGCCCCAGCATGACGAGTCGCCAGCATCCTGGCCGCTCTTGTCTCTATGTCTCAACATAAGGCCGCACGCGGAATGTCACTGTCAACCACTCAGAGGGTGGCCATGGGAATTAGATCAAAGAGCGCTCCTCATGCTCATTATGCTTTAGAACTTGCTCTGCTTTTCTTATCAGCAATGCGGTGTAAGCTATCTTTAGCAGGGAGTCTATGGGACCCTGCAACTGGTCCAAACGTTTTATAGACCTTGACTCTGATCGGTAAGAGCGATTCCTGAATTAGTGTATGTTACCTGTTACTGTCAAACAACTGAATACAATAGACAATTTATGAATTTTAGCCTTGCATCTCTCGTATGTATCCTCCTCAAGAAAAGACATGAGGGATGAAGGTTTGGCTGCTGGTCTCCGCTAGAGAGGCAGTCACCTTCCTTCCCCCAGATATAATAAAGTGTCCTGGGTAAGTTTGTTCTGCTGTGGCCACGAGGCCTCTACTGGACAGAGCGACTTCCAACTGAGCCTCGGGGGGGGAGGGTGTGTGTGTGGCACCACCGCCATAACCTGCCAACACCAACCAAGGCTCAACTACAAGAGGAAGGTGTACTCAGCCCACACCGCTGGCACACCTCAAGTACCCAGCTTGGGTGATAGGGGAGGCTGTGGAATGGGACCTTATAGAACACGTACTACAGTAGGTCATGCTACCAAGAACCGGAGTCAAGGCAGTTCTAAATAGTACACAGAAACAAACACAGGGAGCCTGCTAAATTGAAGAGGCAAAGAAATATGGCCCACATGAAAGAACAGAACAAAACCCAGATAAAGAAATATATGAAATGTAGATAGCCAACCCATCAGATGCAGAGTTCAAAACACTGGTAATCAGAATGCTCAAAGAAATTATTGAGTAAAACCACAAAATAAATAAAAAGAAGTGAAGGTTATACAAAGTGAAATGAAGAAAAATATACAAAGAACCAACGGAGATAGGAAGAAGCCAGGATTCAATTCAGCAATGTGGAACAAAAGAAAGAAAGAAAGATGTGCCCAAAACAGAAAGGAGAACCAAGAATCGAACATCTAGGACAACTTTAAACATACCAACATCTGAATCCTAGCGGTGCCAGAAGGAGAAGAGAAAGAGCAAGAGACTGAAAACGTATTTGAAAAAATGAAAACTAACTTCCCAAATTTGGTCCAGGAAATAGAAGTACAAGTCCAGGAAGCAAAGAGAGTCCCAAACAAGCTAGACCGAAAGCAGACCACACCAAGACACATCATAATTAAAATGCCAAAGGTGGAAGATAAAGAGAGAATCTTAAAGGCAACGATAGAAAATAACAGAGTTACCTACAAAGAAGTTCCCATAAAACTATTGTGGGCAATCACTCCTCATGGTTTCAGGAATTGTAGACCCGGCCCCAGCATGACGAGCCACCAGCATCCTGGCCGCTCTTGTCTCTATGTCTCAACATAAGGCCGCACGCGGAATGTCACTGTCAACCACTCAGAGGGTGGACACGGGAATTAGATCAAAGAGCGCTCCTCATGCTCATTATGCTTTAGAACTTGCTCTGCTTTTCTTATCAGCAATGCGGTGTAAGCTATCTTTAGCAGGGAGTCTATGGGACCCTGCAACTGGTCCAAACGTTTTATAGACCTTGACTCTGATCGGTAAGAGCGATTCCTGAATTAGTGTATGTTATCTGTTACTGTCAAACAACTGAATACAATAGACAATTTATGAATTTTAGCCTTGCATCTCTCGTATGTATCCTCCTCAAGAAAAGAAATGAGGGATGAAGTTTTGGCTGCTGTTCTCCGATAGAGAGGCAGTCACCTTCCTTCCCCCAGATATAATAAAGTGTCCTGGGTAAGTTTGTTCTGCTGTGGCCACGAGGCCTCTACTGGACAGAGCGACTTCCAACTGAGCCTCAGGGGGGGAGGGTGTGTGTGTGGCACCACCGCAATAACCTGCCAACACCAACCAAGGCTCAACTACAAGGGGAAGGTGTACTCAGCCCACACCGCTGGCACACCTCAAGTACCCAGCTTGGGTGATAGGGGAGGCTGTGGAATGGGACCTTATAGGACACGTACTACAGTAGATCATGCTACCAAGAACCGGAGTCAAGGCAGTTCTACCTAGTACACAGAAACAAACACAGGGAGCCTGCTAAATTGAAGAGGCAAAGAAATATGGCCCACATGAAAAAACAGAACAAAACCCAGATAAAGAAATATATGAAATGTAGATAGCCATCCCATCAGATGCGGAGTTCAAAACACTGGTAATCAGAATGCTCAAAGAAATTATTGAGTAAAACCACAAAATAAATTAAAAAAAGTGAAGGTTATACAAAGTGAAATGAAGAAAAATATACAAGGAACCAACGGAGATAGGAAGAAGCCAGGATTCAATTCAGCAATGTGGAACAAAAGATAGAAATAAACATGTGCCCAAAACAGAAAGGAAAAACAAGAATCGAACATCTAGGACAACTTTAAACATACCAACATCTGAATCCTAGCGGTGCCAGAAGGAGAAGAGAAAGAGCAAGAGACTGAAAACGTATTTGAAAAAATGAAAACTAACTTCCCAAATTTGGTCCAGGAAATAGACGTACAAGTCCAGGAAGCAAAGAGAGTCCCAAACAAGCTAGACCGAAAGCAGACCACACCAAGACACATCATAATTAAAATGCCAAAGGTGGAAGATAAAGAGAGAATCTTAAAGGCAATGATAGAAAATAACAGAGTTACCTACAAAGAAGTTCCCATAAAACTATTGTGGGCAAACACTCCTCATGGTTTCAGGAATTGTAGACCCGGCCCCAGCATGACGAGTCGCCAGCATCCTGGCCGCTCTTGTCTCTATGTCTCAACATAAGGCCGCACGCGGAATGTCACTGTCAACCACTCAGAGGGTGGCCATGGGAATTAGATCAAAGAGCGCTCCTCATGCTCATTATGCTTTAGAACTTGCTCTGCTTTTCTTATCAGCAATGCGGTGTAAGCTATCTTTAGCAGGGAGTCTATGGGACCCTGCAACTGGTCCAAACGTTTTATAGACCTTGACTCTGATCGGTAAGAGCGATTCCTGAATTAGTGTATGTTACCTGTTACTGTCAAACAACTGAATACAATAGACAATTTATGAATTTTAGCCTTGCATCTCTCGTATGTATCCTCCTCAAGAAAAGACATGAGGGATGAAGGTTTGGCTGCTGGTCTCCGCTAGAGAGGCAGTCACCTTCCTTCCCCCAGATATAATAAAGTGTCCTGGGTAAGTTTGTTCTGCTGTGGCCACGAGGCCTCTACTGGACAGAGCGACTTCCAACTGAGCCTCGGGGGGGGAGGGTGTGTGTGTGGCACCACCGCCATAACCTGCCAACACCAACCAAGGCTCAACTACAAGAGGAAGGTGTACTCAGCCCACACCGCTGGCACACCTCAAGTACCCAGCTTGGGTGATAGGGGAGGCTGTGGAATGGGACCTTATAGAACACGTACTACAGTAGGTCATGCTACCAAGAACCGGATTCAAGGCAGTTCTAAATAGTACACAGAAACAAACACAGGGAGCCTGCTAAATTGAAGAGGCAAAGAAATATGGCCCACATGAAAGAACAGAACAAAACCCAGATAAAGAAATATATGAAATGTAGATAGCCAACCCATCAGATGCAGAGTTCAAAACACTGGTAATCAGAATGCTCAAAGAAATTATTGAGTAAAACCACAAAATAAATACAAAGAAGTGAAGGTTATACAAAGTGAAATGAAGAAAAATATACAAAGAACCAACGGAGATAGGAAGAAGCCAGGATTCAATTCAGCAATGTGGAACAAAAGAAAGAAAGAAAGATGTGCCCAAAACAGAAAGGAGAACCAAGAATCGAACATCTAGGACAACTTTAAACATACCAACATCTGAATCCTAGCGGTGCCAGAAGGAGAAGAGAAAGAGCAAGAGACTGAAAACGTATTTGAAAAAATGAAAACTAACTTCCCAAATTTGGTCCAGGAAATAGAAGTACAAGTCCAGGAAGCAAAGAGAGTCCCAAACAAGCTAGACCGAAAGCAGACCACACCAAGACACATCATAATTAAAATGCCAAAGGTGGAAGATAAAGAGAGAATCTTAAAGGCAACGATAGAAAATAACAGAGTTACCTACAAAGAAGTTCCCATAAAACTATTGTGGGCAATCACTCCTCATGGTTTCAGGAATTGTAGACCCGGCCCCAGCATGACGAGCCACCAGCATCCTGGCCGCTCTTGTCTCTATGTCTCAACATAAGGCCGCACGCGGAATGTCACTGTCAACCACTCAGAGGGTGGACACGGGAATTAGATCAAAGAGCGCTCCTCATGCTCATTATGCTTTAGAACTTGCTCTGCTTTTCTTATCAGCAATGCGGTGTAAGCTATCTTTAGCAGGGAGTCTATGGGACCCTGCAACTGGTCCAAACGTTTTATAGACCTTGACTCTGATCGGTAAGAGCGATTCCTGAATTAGTGTATGTTATCTGTTACTGTCAAACAACTGAATACAATAGACAATTTATGAATTTTAGCCTTGCATCTCTCGTATGTATCCTCCTCAAGAAAAGAAATGAGGGATGAAGTTTTGGCTGCTGTTCTCCGATAGAGAGGCAGTCACCTTCCTTCCCCCAGATATAATAAAGTGTCCTGGGTAAGTTTGTTCTGCTGTGGCCACGAGGCCTCTACTGGACAGAGCGACTTCCAACTGAGCCTCAGCGGGGGAGGGTGTGTGTGTGGCACCACCGCAATAACCTGCCAACACCAACCAAGGCTCAACTACAAGGGGAAGGTGTACTCAGCCCACACCGCTGGCACACCTCAAGTACCCAGCTTGGGTGATAGGGGAGGCTGTGGAATGGGACCTTATAGGACACGTACTACAGTAGATCATGCTACCAAGAACCGGAGTCAAGGCAGTTCTACCTAGTACACAGAAACAAACACAGGGAGCCTGCTAAATTGAAGAGGCAAAGAAATATGGCCCACATGAAAAAACAGAACAAAACCCAGATAAAGAAATATATGAAATGTAGATAGCCATCCCATCAGATGCGGAGTTCAAAACACTGGTAATCAGAATGCTCAAAGAAATTATTGAGTAAAACCACAAAATAAATTAAAAAAAGTGAAGGTTATACAAAGTGAAATGAAGAAAAATATACAAGGAACCAACGGAGATAGGAAGAAGCCAGGATTCAATTCAGCAATGTGGAACAAAAGATAGAAATAAACATGTGCCCAAAACAGAAAGGAAAAACAAGAATCGAACATCTAGGACAACTTTAAACATACCAACATCTGAATCCTAGCGGTGCCAGAAGGAGAAGAGAAAGAGCAAGAGACTGAAAACGTATTTGAAAAAATGAAAACTAACTTCCCAAATTTGGTCCAGGAAATAGACGTACAAGTCCAGGAAGCAAAGAGAGTCCCAAACAAGCTAGACCGAAAGCAGACCACACCAAGACACATCATAATTAAAATGCCAAAGGTGGAAGATAAAGAGAGAATCTTAAAGGCAATGATAGAAAATAACAGAGTTACCTACAAAGAAGTTCCCATAAAACTATTGTGGGCAAACACTCCTCATGGTTTCAGGAATTGTAGACCCGGCCCCAGCATGACGAGTCGCCAGCATCCTGGCCGCTCTTGTCTCTATGTCTCAACATAAGGCCGCACGCGGAATGTCACTGTCAACCACTCAGAGGGTGGCCATGGGAATTAGATCAAAGAGCGCTCCTCATGCTCATTATGCTTTAGAACTTGCTCTGCTTTTCTTATCAGCAATGCGGTGTAAGCTATCTTTAGCAGGGAGTCTATGGGACCCTGCAACTGGTCCAAACGTTTTATAGACCTTGACTCTGATCGGTAAGAGCGATTCCTGAATTAGTGTATGTTACCTGTTACTGTCAAACAACTGAATACAATAGACAATTTATGAATTTTAGCCTTGCATCTCTCGTATGTATCCTCCTCAAGAAAAGACATGAGGGATGAAGGTTTGGCTGCTGGTCTCCGCTAGAGAGGCAGTCACCTTCCTTCCCCCAGATATAATAAAGTGTCCTGGGTAAGTTTGTTCTGCTGTGGCCACGAGGCCTCTACTGGACAGAGCGACTTCCAACTGAGCCTCGGGGGGGGAGGGTGTGTGTGTGGCACCACCGCCATAACCTGCCAACACCAACCAAGGCTCAACTACAAGAGGAAGGTGTACTCAGCCCACACCGCTGGCACACCTCAAGTACCCAGCTTGGGTGATAGGGGAGGCTGTGGAATGGGACCTTATAGAACACGTACTACAGTAGGTCATGCTACCAAGAACCGGAGTCAAGGCAGTTCTAAATAGTACACAGAAACAAACACAGGGAGCCTGCTAAATTGAAGAGGCAAAGAAATATGGCCCACATGAAAGAACAGAACAAAACCCAGATAAAGAAATATATGAAATGTAGATAGCCAACCCATCAGATGCAGAGTTCAAAACACTGGTAATCAGAATGCTCAAAGAAATTATTGAGTAAAACCACAAAATAAATAAAAAGAAGTGAAGGTTATACAAAGTGAAATGAAGAAAAATATACAAAGAACCAACGGAGATAGGAAGAAGCCAGGATTCAATTCAGCAATGTGGAACAAAAGAAAGAAAGAAAGATGTGCCCAAAACAGAAAGGAGAACCAAGAATCGAACATCTAGGACAACTTTAAACATACCAACATCTGAATCCTAGCGGTGCCAGAAGGAGAAGAGAAAGAGCAAGAGACTGAAAACGTATTTGAAAAAATGAAAACTAACTTCCCAAATTTGGTCCAGGAAATAGAAGTACAAGTCCAGGAAGCAAAGAGAGTCCCAAACAAGCTAGACCGAAAGCAGACCACACCAAGACACATCATAATTAAAATGCCAAAGGTGGAAGATAAAGAGAGAATCTTAAAGGCAACGATAGAAAATAACAGAGTTACCTACAAAGAAGTTCCCATAAAACTATTGTGGGCAATCACTCCTCATGGTTTCAGGAATTGTAGACCCGGCCCCAGCATGACGAGCCACCAGCATCCTGGCCGCTCTTGTCTCTATGTCTCAACATAAGGCCGCACGCGGAATGTCACTGTCAACCACTCAGAGGGTGGACACGGGAATTAGATCAAAGAGCGCTCCTCATGCTCATTATGCTTTAGAACTTGCTCTGCTTTTCTTATCAGCAATGCGGTGTAAGCTATCTTTAGCAGGGAGTCTATGGGACCCTGCAACTGGTCCAAACGTTTTATAGACCTTGACTCTGATCGGTAAGAGCGATTCCTGAATTAGTGTATGTTATCTGTTACTGTCAAACAACTGAATACAATAGACAATTTATGAATTTTAGCCTTGCATCTCTCGTATGTATCCTCCTCAAGAAAAGAAATGAGGGATGAAGTTTTGGCTGCTGTTCTCCGATAGAGAGGCAGTCACCTTCCTTCCCCCAGATATAATAAAGTGTCCTGGGTAAGTTTGTTCTGCTGTGGCCACGAGGCCTCTACTGGACAGAGAGACTTCCAACTGAGCCTCAGGGGGGGAGGGTGTGTGTGTGGCACCACCGCAATAACCTGCCAACACCAACCAAGGCTCAACTACAAGGGGAAGGTGTACTCAGCCCACACCGCTGGCACACCTCAAGTACCCAGCTTGGGTGATAGGGGAGGCTGTGGAATGGGACCTTATAGGACACGTACTACAGTAGATCATGCTACCAAGAACCGGAGTCAAGGCAGTTCTACCTAGTACACAGAAACAAACACAGGGAGCCTGCTAAATTGAAGAGGCAAAGAAATATGGCCCACATGAAAAAACAGAACAAAACCCAGATAAAGAAATATATGAAATGTAGATAGCCATCCCATCAGATGCGGAGTTCAAAACACTGGTAATCAGAATGCTCAAAGAAATTATTGAGTAAAACCACAAAATAAATTAAAAAAAGTGAAGGTTATACAAAGTGAAATGAAGAAAAATATACAAGGAACCAACGGAGATAGGAAGAAGCCAGGATTCAATTCAGCAATGTGGAACAAAAGATAGAAATAAACATGTGCCCAAAACAGAAAGGAAAAACAAGAATCGAACATCTAGGACAACTTTAAACATACCAACATCTGAATCCTAGCGGTGCCAGAAGGAGAAGAGAAAGAGCAAGAGACTGAAAACGTATTTGAAAAAATGAAAACTAACTTCCCAAATTTGGTCCAGGAAATAGACGTACAAGTCCAGGAAGCAAAGAGAGTCCCAAACAAGCTAGACCGAAAGCAGACCACACCAAGACACATCATAATTAAAATGCCAAAGGTGGAAGATAAAGAGAGAATCTTAAAGGCAATGATAGAAAATAACAGAGTTACCTACAAAGAAGTTCCCATAAAACTATTGTGGGCAAACACTCCTCATGGTTTCAGGAATTGTAGACCCGGCCCCAGCATGACGAGTCGCCAGCATCCTGGCCGCTCTTGTCTCTATGTCTCAACATAAGGCCGCACGCGGAATGTCACTGTCAACCACTCAGAGGGTGGACATGGGAATTAGATCAAAGAGCGCTCCTCATGCTCATTATGCTTTAGAACTTGCTCTGCTTTTCTTATCAGCAATGCGGTGTAAGCTATCTTTAGCAGGGAGTCTATGGGACCCTGCAACTGGTCCAAACGTTTTATAGACCTTGACTCTGATCGGTAAGAGCGATTCCTGAATTAGTGTATGTTACCTGTTACTGTCAAACAACTGAATACAATAGACAATTTATGAATTTTAGCCTTGCATCTCTCGTATGTATCCTCCTCAAGAAAAGACATGAGGGATGAAGGTTTGGCTGCTGGTCTCCGCTAGAGAGGCAGTCACCTTCCTTCCCCCAGATATAATAAAGTGTCCTGGGTAAGTTTGTTCTGCTGTGGCCACGAGGCCTCTACTGGACAGAGCGACTTCCAACTGAGCCTCGGGGGGGGAGGGTGTGTGTGTGGCACCACCGCCATAACCTGCCAACACCAACCAAGGCTCAACTACAAGAGGAAGGTGTACTCAGCCCACACCGCTGGCACACCTCAAGTACCCAGCTTGGGTGATAGGGGAGGCTGTGGAATGGGACCTTATAGAACACGTACTACAGTAGGTCATGCTACCAAGAACCGGAGTCAAGGCAGTTCTAAATAGTACACAGAAACAAACACAGGGAGCCTGCTAAATTGAAGAGGCAAAGAAATATGGCCCACATGAAAGAACAGAACAAAACCCAGATAAAGAAATATATGAAATGTAGATAGCCAACCCATCAGATGCAGAGTTCAAAACACTGGTAATCAGAATGCTCAAAGAAATTATTGAGTAAAACCACAAAATAAATACAAAGAAGTGAAGGTTATACAAAGTGAAATGAAGAAAAATATACAAAGAACCAACGGAGATAGGAAGAAGCCAGGATTCAATTCAGCAATGTGGAACAAAAGAAAGAAAGAAAGATGTGCCCAAAACAGAAAGGAGAACCAAGAATCGAACATCTAGGACAACTTTAAACATACCAACATCTGAATCCTAGCGGTGCCAGAAGGAGAAGAGAAAGAGCAAGAGACTGAAAACGTATTTGAAAAAATGAAAACTAACTTCCCAAATTTGGTCCAGGAAATAGAAGTACAAGTCCAGGAAGCAAAGAGAGTCCCAAACAAGCTAGACCGAAAGCAGACCACACCAAGACACATCATAATTAAAATGCCAAAGGTGGAAGATAAAGAGAGAATCTTAAAGGCAACGATAGAAAACAACAGAGTTACCTACAAAGAAGTTCCCATAAAACTATTGTGGGCAATCACTCCTCATGGTTTCAGGAATTGTAGACCCGGCCCCAGCATGACGAGCCACCAGCATCCTGGCCGCTCTTGTCTCTATGTCTCAACATAAGGCCGCACGCGGAATGTCACTGTCAACCACTCAGAGGGTGGACACGGGAATTAGATCAAAGAGCGCTCCTCATGCTCATTATGCTTTAGAACTTGCTCTGCTTTTCTTATCAGCAATGCGGTGTAAGCTATCTTTAGCAGGGAGTCTAGGGGACCCTGCAACTGGTCCAAACGTTTTATAGACCTTGACTCTGATCGGTAAGAGCGATTCCTGAATTAGTGTATGTTATCTGTTACTGTCAAACAACTGAATACAATAGACAATTTATGAATTTTAGCCTTGCATCTCTCGTATGTATCCTCCTCAAGAAAAGAAATGAGGGATGAAGTTTTGGCTGCTGTTCTCCGATAGAGAGGCAGTCACCTTCCTTCCCCCAGATATAATAAAGTGTCCTGGGTAAGTTTGTTCTGCTGTGGCCACGAGGCCTCTACTGGACAGAGCGACTTCCAACTGAGCCTCGGGGGGGGAGGGTGTGTGTGTGGCACCACCGCAATAACCTGCCAACACCAACCAAGGCTCAACTACAAGGGGAAGGTGTACTCAGCCCACACCGGTGGCACACCTCAAGTACCCAGCTTGGGTGATAGGGGAGGCTGTGGAATGGGACCTTATAGGACACGTACTACAGTAGATCATGCTACCAAGAACCGGAGTCAAGGCAGTTCTACCTAGTACACAGAAACAAACACAGGGAGCCTGCTAAATTGAAGAGGCAAAGAAATATGGCCCACATGAAAAAACAGAACAAAACCCAGATAAAGAAATATATGAAATGTAGATAGCCAACCCATCAGATGCGGAGTTCAAAACACTGGTAATCAGAATGCTCAAAGAAATTATTGAGTAAAACCACAAAATAAATTAAAAAAAGTGAAGGTTATACAAAGTGAAATGAAGAAAAATATACAAGGAACCAACGGAGATAGGAAGAAGCCAGGATTCAATTCAGCAATGTGGAACAAAAGATAGAAATAAACATGTGCCCAAAACAGAAAGGAAAAACAAGAATCGAACATCTAGGACAACTTTAAACATACCAACATCTGAATCCTAGCGGTGCCAGAAGGAGAAGAGAAAGAGCAAGAGACTGAAAACGTATTTGAAAAAATGAAAACTAACTTCCCAAATTTGGTCCAGGAAATAGACGTACAAGTCCAGGAAGCAAAGAGAGTCCCAAACAAGCTAGACCGAAAGCAGACCACACCAAGACACATCATAATTAAAATGCCAAAGGTGGAAGATAAAGAGAGAATCTTAAAGGCAATGATAGAAAATAACAGAGTTACCTACAAAGAAGTTCCCATAAAACTATTGTGGGCAAACACTCCTCATGGTTTCAGGAATTGTAGACCCGGCCCCAGCATGACGAGTCGCCAGCATCCTGGCCGCTCTTGTCTCTATGTCTCAACATAAGGCCGCACGCGGAATGTCACTGTCAACCACTCAGAGGGTGGACATGGGAATTAGATCAAAGAGCGCTCCTCATGCTCATTATGCTTTAGAACTTGCTCTGCTTTTCTTATCAGCAATGCGGTGTAAGCTATCTTTAGCAGGGAGTCTATGGGACCCTGCAACTGGTCCAAACGTTTTATAGACCTTGACTCTGATCGGTAAGAGCGATTCCTGAATTAGTGTATGTTACCTGTTACTGTCAAACAACTGAATACAATAGACAATTTATGAATTTTAGCCTTGCATCTCTCGTATGTATCCTCCTCAAGAAAAGACATGAGGGATGAAGGTTTGGCTGCTGGTCTCCGCTAGAGAGGCAGTCACCTTCCTTCCCCCAGATATAATAAAGTGTCCTGGGTAAGTTTGTTCTGCTGTGGCCACGAGGCCTCTACTGGACAGAGCGACTTCCAACTGAGCCTCGGGGGGGGAGGGTGTGTGTGTGGCACCACCGCCATAACCTGCCAACACCAACCAAGGCTCAACTACAAGAGGAAGGTGTACTCAGCCCACACCGCTGGCACACCTCAAGTACCCAGCTTGGGTGATAGGGGAGGCTGTGGAATGGGACCTTATAGAACACGTACTACAGTAGGTCATGCTACCAAGAACCGGAGTCAAGGCAGTTCTAAATAGTACACAGAAACAAACACAGGGAGCCTGCTAAATTGAAGAGGCAAAGAAATATGGCCCACATGAAAGAACAGAACAAAACCCAGATAAAGAAATATATGAAATGTAGATAGCCAACCCATCAGATGCAGAGTTCAAAACACTGGTAATCAGAATGCTCAAAGAAATTATTGAGTAAAACCACAAAATAAATACAAAGAAGTGAAGGTTATACAAAGTGAAATGAAGAAAAATATACAAAGAACCAACGGAGATAGGAAGAAGCCAGGATTCAATTCAGCAATGTGGAACAAAAGAAAGAAAGAAAGATGTGCCCAAAACAGAAAGGAGAACCAAGAATCGAACATCTAGGACAACTTTAAACATACCAACATCTGAATCCTAGCGGTGCCAGAAGGAGAAGAGAAAGAGCAAGAGACTGAAAACGTATTTGAAAAAATGAAAACTAACTTCCCAAATTTGGTCCAGGAAATAGAAGTACAAGTCCAGGAAGCAAAGAGAGTCCCAAACAAGCTAGACCGAAAGCAGACCACACCAAGACACATCATAATTACAATGCCAAAGGTGGAAGATAAAGAGAGAATCTTAAAGGCAACGATAGAAAACAACAGAGTTACCTACAAAGAAGTTCCCATAAAACTATTGTGGGCAATCACTCCTCATGGTTTCAGGAATTGTAGACCCGGCCCCAGCATGACGAGCCACCAGCATCCTGGCCGCTCTTGTCTCTATGTCTCAACATAAGGCCGCACGCGGAATGTCACTGTCAACCACTCAGAGGGTGGACACGGGAATTAGATCAAAGAGCGCTCCTCATGCTCATTATGCTTTAGAACTTGCTCTGCTTTTCTTATCAGCAATGCGGTGTAAGCTATCTTTAGCAGGGAGTCTAGGGGACCCTGCAACTGGTCCAAACGTTTTATAGACCTTGACTCTGATCGGTAAGAGCGATTCCTGAATTAGTGTATGTTATCTGTTACTGTCAAACAACTGAATACAATAGACAATTTATGAATTTTAGCCTTGCATCTCTCGTATGTATCCTCCTCAAGAAAAGAAATGAGGGATGAAGGTTTGGCTGCTGGTCTCCGCTAGAGAGGCAGTCACCTTCCTTCCCCCAGATATAATAAAGTGTCCTGGGTAAGTTTGTTCTGCTGTGGCCATGAGGCCTCTACTGGACAGAGCGACTTCCAACTGAGCCTCGGGCGGGGGTGTGTGTGTGTGGCACCACCGCCATAACCTGCCAACACCAAACAAGGCTCAACTACAAGAGGAAGGTGTACTCAGCCCACACCGCTGGCACACCTCAAGTACCCAGCTTGGGTGATAGGGGAGGCTGTGGAATGGGACTTTATAGGACACGTACTACAGTAGGTCATGCTACCAAGAACCGGAGTCAAGGCAGTTCTACCTAGTACACAGAAACAAACACAGGGAGCCTGCTAAATTGAAGAGGCAAAGAAATATGGCCCACATGAAAAAACAGAACAAAACCCAGATAAAGAAATATATGAAATGTAGATAGCCAACCCATCAGATGCAGAGTTCAAAACACTGGTAATCAGAATGCTCAAAGAAATTATTGAGTAAAACCACAAAATAAATTAAAAAAGTGAAGGTTATACAAAGTGAAATGAAGAAAAATATACAAGGAACCAACGGAGATAGGAAGAAGCCAGGATTCAATTCAGCAATGTGGAACAAAAGAAAGAAAGAAAGATGTGCCCAAAACAGAAAGGAGAACCAAGAATCGAACATCTAGGACAACTTTAAACATACCAACATCTGAATCCTAGCGGTGCCAGAAGGAGAAGAGAAAGAGCAAGAGACTGAAAACGTATTTGAAAAAATGAAAACTAACTTCCCAAATTTGGTCCAGGAAATAGAAGTACAAGTCCAGGAAGCAAAGAGAGTCCCAAACAAGCTAGACCGAAAGCAGACCACACCAAGACACATCATAATTAAAATGCCAAAGGTGGAAGATAAAGAGAGAATCTTAAAGGCAACGATAGAAAACAACAGAGTTACCTACAAAGAAGTTCCCATAAAACTATTGTGGGCAATCACTCCTCATGGTTTCAGGAATTGTAGACCCGGCCCCAGCATGACGAGCCACCAGCATCCTGGCCGCTCTTGTCTCTATGTCTCAACATAAGGCCGCACGCGGAATGTCACTGTCAACCACTCAGAGGGTGGACACGGGAATTAGATCAAAGAGCGCTCCTCATGCTCATTATGCTTTAGAACTTGCTCTGCTTTTCTTATCAGCAATGCGGTGTAAGCTATCTTTAGCAGGGAGTCTAGGGGACCCTGCAACTGGTCCAAACGTTTTATAGACCTTGACTCTGATCGGTAAGAGCGATTCCTGAATTAGTGTATGTTATCTGTTACTGTCAAACAACTGAATACAATAGACAATTTATGAATTTTAGCCTTGCATCTCTCGTATGTATCCTCCTCAAGAAAAGAAATGAGGGATGAAGGTTTGGCTGCTGGTCTCCGCTAGAGAGGCAGTCACCTTCCTTCCCCCAGATATAATAAAGTGTCCTGGGTAAGTTTGTTCTGCTGTGGCCATGAGGCCTCTACTGGACAGAGCGACTTCCAACTGAGCCTCGGGCGGGGGTGTGTGTGTGTGGCACCACCGCCATAACCTGCCAACACCAAACAAGGCTCAACTACAAGGGGAAGGTGTACTCAGCCCACACCGCTGGCACACCTCAAGTACCCAGCTTGGGTGATAGGGGAGGCTGTGGAATGGGACTTTATAGGACACGTACTACAGTAGGTCATGCTACCAAGAACCGGAGTCAAGGCAGTTCTACCTAGTACACAGAAACAAACACAGGGAGCCTGCTAAATTGAAGAGGCAAAGAAATATGGCCCACATGAAAAAACAGAACAAAACCCAGATAAAGAAATATATGAAATGTAGATAGCCAACCCATCAGATGCAGAGTTCAAAACACTG
Source organism: Furipterus horrens (assembly GCF_987537825.1). Classification (NCBI taxonomy): domain Eukaryota; kingdom Metazoa; phylum Chordata; class Mammalia; order Chiroptera; family Furipteridae; genus Furipterus; species Furipterus horrens. The sequence goes on along the minus strand of NW_028327196.1, from coordinate 664,014 downwards.
GTAATCAGAATGCTCAAAGAAATTATTGAGTAAAACCACAAAATAAATTAAAAAAAGTGAAGGTTATACAAAGTGAAATGAAGAAAAATATACAAGGAACCAACGGAGATAGGAAGAAGCCAGGATTCAATTCAGCAATGTGGAACAAAAGAAAGAAATAAACATGTGCCCAAAACAGAAAGGAAAAACAAGAATCGAACATCTAGGACAACTTTAAACATACCAACATCTGAATCCTAGCGGTGCCAGAAGGAGAAGAGAAAGAGCAAGAGACTGAAAACGTATTTGAAAAAATGAAAACTAACTTCCCAAATTTGGTCCAGGAAATAGACGTACAAGTCCAGGAAGCAAAGAGAGTCCCAAACAAGCTAGACCGAAAGCAGACCACACCAAGACACATCATAATTAAAATGCCAAAGGTGGAAGATAAAGAGAGAATCTTAAAGGCAATGATAGAAAATAACAGACTTACCTACAAAGAAGTTCCCATAAAACTATTGTGGGCAAACACTCCTCATGGTTTCAGGAATTGTAGACCCGGCCCCAGCATGACGAGCCGCCAGCATCCTGGCCGCTCTTGTCTCTATGTCTCAACATAAGGCCGCACGCGGAATGTCACTGTCAACCACTCAGAGGGTGGCCATGGGAATTAGATCAAAGAGCGCTCCTCATGCTCATTATGCTTTAGAACTTGCTCTGCTTTTCTTATCAGCAATGCGGTGTAAGCTATCTTTAGCAGGGAGTCTATGGGACCCTGCAACTGGTCCAAACGTTTTATAGACCTTGACTCTGATCGGTAAGAGCGATTCCTGAATTAGTGTATGTTACCTGTTACTGTCAAACAACTGAATACAATAGACAATTTATGAATTTTAGCCTTGCATCTCTCGTATGTATCCTCCTCAAGAAAAGACATGAGGGATGAAGGTTTGGCTGCTGGTCTCCGCTAGAGAGGCAGTCACCTTCCTTCCCCCAGATATAATAAAGTGTCCTGGGTAAGTTTGTTCTGCTGTGGCCACGAGGCCTCTACTGGACAGAGCGACTTCCAACTGAGCCTCGGGGGGGGAGGGTGTGTGTGTGGCACCACCGCCATAACCTGCCAACACCAACCAAGGCTCAACTACAAGAGGAAGGTGTACTCAGCCCACACCGCTGGCACACCTCAAGTACCCAGCTTGGGTGATAGGGGAGGCTGTGGAATGGGACCTTATAGAACACGTACTACAGTAGGTCATGCTACCAAGAACCGGAGTCAAGGCAGTTCTAAATAGTACACAGAAACAAACACAGGGAGCCTGCTAAATTGAAGAGGCAAAGAAATATGGCCCACATGAAAGAACAGAACAAAACCCAGATAAAGAAATATATGAAATGTAGATAGCCAACCCATCAGATGCAGAGTTCAAAACACTGGTAATCAGAATGCTCAAAGAAATTATTGAGTAAAACCACAAAATAAATAAAAAGAAGTGAAGGTTATACAAAGTGAAATGAAGAAAAATATACAAAGAACCAACGGAGATAGGAAGAAGCCAGGATTCAATTCAGCAATGTGGAACAAAAGAAAGAAAGAAAGATGTGCCCAAAACAGAAAGGAGAACCAAGAATCGAACATCTAGGACAACTTTAAACATACCAACATCTGAATCCTAGCGGTGCCAGAAGGAGAAGAGAAAGAGCAAGAGACTGAAAACGTATTTGAAAAAATGAAAACTAACTTCCCAAATTTGGTCCAGGAAATAGAAGTACAAGTCCAGGAAGCAAAGAGAGTCCCAAACAAGCTAGACCGAAAGCAGACCACACCAAGACACATCATAATTAAAATGCCAAAGGTGGAAGATAAAGAGAGAATCTTAAAGGCAACGATAGAAAATAACAGAGTTACCTACAAAGAAGTTCCCATAAAACTATTGTGGGCAATCACTCCTCATGGTTTCAGGAATTGTAGACCCGGCCCCAGCATGACGAGCCACCAGCATCCTGGCCGCTCTTGTCTCTATGTCTCAACATAAGGCCGCACGCGGAATGTCACTGTCAACCACTCAGAGGGTGGACACGGGAATTAGATCAAAGAGCGCTCCTCATGCTCATTATGCTTTAGAACTTGCTCTGCTTTTCTTATCAGCAATGCGGTGTAAGCTATCTTTAGCAGGGAGTCTAGGGGACCCTGCAACTGGTCCAAACGTTTTATAGACCTTGACTCTGATCGGTAAGAGCGATTCCTGAATTAGTGTATGTTATCTGTTACTGTCAAACAACTGAATACAATAGACAATTTATGAATTTTAGCCTTGCATCTCTCGTATGTATCCTCCTCAAGAAAAGAAATGAGGGATGAAGGTTTGGCTGCTGGTCTCCGCTAGAGAGGCAGTCACCTTCCTTCCCCCAGATATAATAAAGTGTCCTGGGTAAGTTTGTTCTGCTGTGGCCACGAGGCCTCTACTGGACAGAGCGACTTCCAACTGAGCCTCGGGGGGGGAGGGTGTGTGTGTGGCACCACCGCCATAACCTGCCAACACCAACCAAGGCTCAACTACAAGGGGAAGGTGTACTCAGCCCACACCGCTGGCACACCTCAAGTACCCAGCTTGGGTGATAGGGGAGGCTGTGGAATGGGACCTTATAGGACACGTACTACAGTAGATCATGCTACCAAGAACCGGAGTCAAGGCAGTTCTACCTAGTACACAGAAACAAACACAGGGAGCCTGCTAAATTGAAGAGGCAAAGAAATATGGCCCACATGAAAAAACAGAACAAAACCCAGATAAAGAAATATATGAAATGTAGATAGCCAACCCATCAGATGCGGAGTTCAAAACACTGGTAATCAGAATGCTCAAAGAAATTATTGAGTAAAACCACAAAATAAATTAAAAAAAGTGAAGGTTATACAAAGTGAAATGAAGAAAAATATACAAGGAACCAACGGAGATAGGAAGAAGCCAGGATTCAATTCAGCAATGTGGAACAAAAGATAGAAATAAACATGTGCCAAAAACAGAAAGGAAAAACAAGAATCGAACATCTAGGACAACTTTAAACATACCAACATCTGAATCCTAGCGGTGCCAGAAGGAGAAGAGAAAGAGCAAGAGACTGAAAACGTATTTGAAAAAATGAAAACTAACTTCCCAAATTTGGTCCAGGAAATAGACGTACAAGTCCAGGAAGCAAAGAGAGTCCCAAACAAGCTAGACCGAAAGCAGACCACACCAAGACACATCATAATTAAAATGCCAAAGGTGGAAGATAAAGAGAGAATCTTAAAGGCAATGATAGAAAATAACAGACTTACCTACAAAGAAGTTCCCATAAAACTATTGTGGGCAAACACTCCTCATGGTTTCAGGAATTGTAGACCCGGCCCCAGCATGACGAGTCGCCAGCATCCTGGCCGCTCTTGTCTCTATGTCTCAACATAAGGCCGCACGCGGAATGTCACTGTCAACCACTCAGAGGGTGGACATGGGAATTAGATCAAAGAGCGCTCCTCATGCTCATTATGCTTTAGAACTTGCTCTGCTTTTCTTATCAGCAATGCGGTGTAAGCTATCTTTAGCAGGGAGTCTATGGGACCCTGCAACTGGTCCAAACGTTTTATAGACCTTGACTCTGATCGGTAAGAGCGATTCCTGAATTAGTGTATGTTACCTGTTACTGTCAAACAACTGAATACAATAGACAATTTATGAATTTTAGCCTTGCATCTCTCGTATGTATCCTCCTCAAGAAAAGACATGAGGGATGAAGGTTTGGCTGCTGGTCTCCGCTAGAGAGGCAGTCACCTTCCTTCCCCCAGATATAATAAAGTGTCCTGGGTAAGTTTGTTCTGCTGTGGCCACGAGGCCTCTACTGGACAGAGCGACTTCCAACTGAGCCTCGGGGGGGGAGGGTGTGTGTGTGGCACCACCGCCATAACCTGCCAACACCAACCAAGGCTCAACTACAAGAGGAAGGTGTACTCAGCCCACACCGCTGGCACACCTCAAGTACCCAGCTTGGGTGATAGGGGAGGCTGTGGAATGGGACCTTATAGAACACGTACTACAGTAGGTCATGCTACCAAGAACCGGAGTCAAGGCAGTTCTAAATAGTACACAGAAACAAACACAGGGAGCCTGCTAAATTGAAGAGGCAAAGAAATATGGCCCACATGAAAGAACAGAACAAAACCCAGATAAAGAAATATATGAAATGTAGATAGCCAACCCATCAGATGCAGAGTTCAAAACACTGGTAATCAGAATGCTCAAAGAAATTATTGAGTAAAACCACAAAATAAATACAAAGAAGTGAAGGTTATACAAAGTGAAATGAAGAAAAATATACAAAGAACCAACGGAGATAGGAAGAAGCCAGGATTCAATTCAGCAATGTGGAACAAAAGAAAGAAAGAAAGATGTGCCCAAAACAGAAAGGAGAACCAAGAATCGAACATCTAGGACAACTTTAAACATACCAACATCTGAATCCTAGCGGTGCCAGAAGGAGAAGAGAAAGAGCAAGAGACTGAAAACGTATTTGAAAAAATGAAAACTAACTTCCCAAATTTGGTCCAGGAAATAGAAGTACAAGTCCAGGAAGCAAAGAGAGTCCCAAACAAGCTAGACCGAAAGCAGACCACACCAAGACACATCATAATTAAAATGCCAAAGGTGGAAGATAAAGAGAGAATCTTAAAGGCAACGATAGAAAATAACAGAGTTACCTACAAAGAAGTTCCCATAAAACTATTGTGGGCAATCACTCCTCATGGTTTCAGGAATTGTAGACCCGGCCCCAGCATGACGAGCCACCAGCATCCTGGCCGCTCTTGTCTCTATGTCTCAACATAAGGCCGCACGCGGAATGTCACTGTCAACCACTCAGAGGGTGGACACGGGAATTAGATCAAAGAGCGCTCCTCATGCTCATTATGCTTTAGAACTTGCTCTGCTTTTCTTATCAGCAATGCGGTGTAAGCTATCTTTAGCAGGGAGTCTATGGGACCCTGCAACTGGTCCAAACGTTTTATAGACCTTGACTCTGATCGGTAAGAGCGATTCCTGAATTAGTGTATGTTACCTGTTACTGTCAAACAACTGAATACAATAGACAATTTATGAATTTTAGCCTTGCATCTCTCGTATGTATCCTCCTCAAGAAAAGACATGAGGGATGAAGGTTTGGCTGCTGGTCTCCGCTAGAGAGGCAGTCACCTTCCTTCCCCCAGATATAATAAAGTGTCCTGGGTAAGTTTGTTCTGCTGTGGCCACGAGGCCTCTACTGGACAGAGCGACTTCCAACTGAGCCTCGGGGGGGGAGGGTGTGTGTGTGGCACCACCGCCATAACCTGCCAACACCAACCAAGGCTCAACTACAAGGGGAAGGTGTACTCAGCCCACACCGCTGGCACACCTCAAGTACCCAGCTTGGGTGATAGGGGAGGCTGTGGAATGGGACCCTATAGGACACGTACTACAGTAGGTCATGCTACCAAGAACCGGAGTCAAGGCAGTTCTACCTAGTACACAGAAACAAACACAGGGAGCCTGCTAAATTGAAGAGGCAAAGAAATATGGCCCACATGAAAAAACAGAACAAAACCCAGATAAAGAAATATATGAAATGTAGATAGCCAACCCATCAGATGCGGAGTTCAAAACACTGGTAATCAGAATGCTCAAAGAAATTATTGAGTAAAACCACAAAATAAATTAAAAAAAGTGAAGGTTATACAAAGTGAAATGAAGAAAAATATACAAGGAACCAACGGAGATAGGAAGAAGCCAGGATTCAATTCAGCAATGTGGAACAAAAGATAGAAATAAACATGTGCCCAAAACAGAAAGGAAAAACAAGAATCGAACATCTAGGACAACTTTAAACATACCAACATCTGAATCCTAGCGGTGCCAGAAGGAGAAGAGAAAGAGCAAGAGACTGAAAACGTATTTGAAAAAATGAAAACTAACTTCCCAAATTTGGTCCAGGAAATAGACGTACAAGTCCAGGAAGCAAAGAGAGTCCCAAACAAGCTAGACCGAAAGCAGACCACACCAAGACACATCATAATTAAAATGCCAAAGGTGGAAGATAAAGAGAGAATCTTAAAGGCAATGATAGAAAATAACAGAGTTACCTACAAAGAAGTTCCCATAAAACTATTGTGGGCAAACACTCCTCATGGTTTCAGGAATTGTAGACCCGGCCCCAGCATGACGAGTCGCCAGCATCCTGGCCGCTCTTGTCTCTATGTCTCAACATAAGGCCGCACGCGGAATGTCACTGGCAACCACTCAGAGGGTGGACATGGGAATTAGATCAAAGAGCGCTCCTCATGCTCATTATGCTTTAGAACTTGCTCTGCTTTTCTTATCAGCAATGCGGTGTAAGCTATCTTTAGCAGGGAGTCTATGGGACCCTGCAACTGGTCCAAACGTTTTATAGACCTTGACTCTGATCGGTAAGAGCGATTCCTGAATTAGTGTATGTTACCTGTTACTGTCAAACAACTGAATACAATAGACAATTTATGAATTTTAGCCTTGCATCTCTCGTATGTATCCTCCTCAAGAAAAGACATGAGGGATGAAGGTTTGGCTGCTGGTCTCCGCTAGAGAGGCAGTCACCTTCCTTCCCCCAGATATAATAAAGTGTCCTGGGTAAGTTTGTTCTGCTGTGGCCACGAGGCCTCTACTGGACAGAGCGACTTCCAACTGAGCCTCGGGGGGGGAGGGTGTGTGTGTGGCACCACCGCCATAACCTGCCAACACCAACCAAGGCTCAACTACAAGAGGAAGGTGTACTCAGCCCACACCGCTGGCACACCTCAAGTACCCAGCTTTGGTGATAGGGGAGGCTGTGGAATGGGACCTTATAGAACACGTACTACAGTAGGTCATGCTACCAAGAACCGGAGTCAAGGCAGTTCTACATAGTACACAGAAACAAACACAGGGAGCCTGCTAAATTGAAGAGGCAAAGAAATATGGCCCACATGAAGAACAGAACAAAACCCAGATAAAGAAATATATGAAATGTAGATAGCCAACCCATCAGATGCAGAGTTCAAAACACTGGTAATCAGAATGCTCAAAGAAATTATTGAGTAAAACCACAAAATAAATACAAAGAAGTGAAGGTTATACAAAGTGAAATGAAGAAAAATATACAAAGAACCAACGGAGATAGGAAGAAGCCAGGATTCAATTCAGCAATGTGGAACAAAAGAAAGAAAGAAAGATGTGCCCAAAACAGAAAGGAGAACCAAGAATCGAACATCTAGGACAACTTTAAACATACCAACATCTGAATCCTAGCGGTGCCAGAAGGAGAAGAGAAAGAGCAAGAGACTGAAAACGTATTTGAAAAAATGAAAACTAACTTCCCAAATTTGGTCCAGGAAAGAGAAGTACAAGTCCAGGAAGCAAAGAGAGTCCCAAACAAGCTAGACCGAAAGCAGACCACACCAAGACACATCATAATTAAAATGCCAAAGGTGGAAGATAAAGAGAGAATCTTAAAGGCAACGATAGAAAATAACAGAGTTACCTACAAAGAAGTTCCCATAAAATTATTGTGGGCAATCACTCCTCATGGTTTCAGGAATTGTAGACCCGGCCCCAGCATGACGAGCCACCAGCATCCTGGCCGCTCTTGTCTCTATGTCTCAACATAAGGCCGCACGCGGAATGTCACTGTCAACCACTCAGAGGGTGGACACGGGAATTAGATCAAAGAGCGCTCCTCATGCTCATTATGCTTTAGAACTTGCTCTGCTTTTCTTATCAGCAATGCGGTGTAAGCTATCTTTAGCAGGGAGTCTATGGGACCCTGCAACTGGTCCAAACGTTTTATAGACCTTGACTCTGATCGGTAAGAGCGATTCCTGAATTAGTGTATGTTATCTGTTACTGTCAAACAACTGAATACAATAGACAATTTATGAATTTTAGCCTTGCATCTCTCGTATGTATCCTCCTCAAGAAAAGAAATGAGGGATGAAGGTTTGGCTGCTGGTCTCCGCTATAGAGGCAGTCACCTTCCTTCCCCCAGATATAATAAAGTGTCCTGGGTAAGTTTGTTCTGCTGTGGCCACGAGGCCTGTACTGGACAGAGCGACTTCCAACTGAGCCTCGGGGGGGGAGGGTGTGTGTGTGGCACCACCGCCATAACCTGCCAACACCAACCAAGGCTCAACTACAAGGGGAAGGTGTACTCAGCCCACACCGCTGGCACACCTCAAGTACCCAGCTTGGGTGATAGGGGAGGCTGTGGAATGGGACCTTATAGGACACGTACTACAGTAGGTCATGCTACCAAGAACCGGAGTCAAGGCAGTTCTACCTAGTACACAGAAACAAACACAGGGAGCCTGCTAAATTGAAGAGGCAAAGAAATATGGCCCACATGAAAAAACAGAACAAAACCCAGATAAAGAAATATATGAAATGTAGATAGCCAACCCATCAGATGCGGAGTTCAAAACACTGGTAATCAGAATGCTCAAAGAAATTATTGAGTAAAACCACAAAATAAATTAAAAAAAGTGAAGGTTATACAAAGTGAAATGAAGAAAAATATACAAGGAACCAACGGAGATAGGAAGAAGCCAGGATTCAATTCAGCAATGTGGAACAAAAGATAGAAATAAACATGTGCCCTAAACAGAAAGGAAAAACAAGAATCGAACATCTAGGACAACTTTAAACATACCAACATCTGAATCCTAGCGGTGCCAGAAGGAGAAGAGAAAGAGCAAGAGACTGAAAAAGTATTTGAAAAAATGAAAACTAACTTCACAAATTTGGTCCAGGAAATAGACGTACAAGTCCAGGAAGCAAAGAGAGTCCCAAACAAGCTAGACCGAAAGCAGACCACACCAAGACACATCATAATTAAAATGCCAAAGGTGGAAGATAAAGAGAGAATCTTAAAGGCAATGATAGAAAATAACAGAGTTACCTACAAAGAAGTTCCCATAAAACTATTGTGGGCAAACACTCCTCGTGGTTTCAGGAATTGTAGACCCGGCCCCAGCATGACGAGTCGCCAGCATCCTGGCCGCTCTTGTCTCTATGTCTCAACATAAGGCCGCACGCGGAATGTCACTGTCAACCACTCAGAGGGTGGACATGGGAATTAGATCAAAGAGCGCTCCTCATGCTCATTATGCTTTAGAACTTGCTCTGCTTTTCTTATCAGCAATGCGGTGTAAGCTATCTTTAGCAGGGAGTCTATGGGACCCTGCAAGTGGTCCAAACGTTTTATAGACCTTGACTCTGATCGGTAAGAGCGATTCCTGAATTAGTGTATGTTATCTGTTACTGTCAAACAACTGAATACAATAGACAATTTATGAATTTTAGCCTTGCATCTCTCGTATGTATCCTCCTCAAGAAAAGAAATGAGGGATGAAGGTTTGGCTGCTGGTCTCCGCTAGAGAGGCAGTCACCTTCCTTCCCCCAGATATAATAAAGTGTCCTGGGTAAGTTTGTTCTGCTGTGGCCACGAGGCCTCTACTGGACAGAGCGACTTCCAACTGAGCCTCGGGCGGGGGTGTGTGTGTGTGGCACCACCGCCATAACCTGCCAACACCAAACAAGGCTCAACTACAAGGGGAAGGTGTACTCAGCCCACACCGCTGGCACACCTCAAGTACCCAGCTTGGGTGATAGGGGAGGCTGTGGAATGGGACCTTATAGGACACGTACTACAGTAGGTCATGCTACCAAGAACCGGAGTCAAGGCAGTTCTACCTAGTACACAGAAACAAACACAGGGAGCCTGCTAAATTGAAGAGGCAAAGAAATATGGCCCACATGAAAAAACAGAACAAAACCCAGATAAAGTAATATATGAAATGTAGATAGCCAACCCATCAGATGCAGAGTTCAAAACACTGGTAATCAGAATGCTCAAAGAAATTATTGAGTAAAACCACAAAATACATAAAAAGAAGTGAAGGTTATACAAAGTGAAATGAAGAAAAATATACAAGGAACCAACGGAGATAGGAAGAATCCAGGATTCAATTCAGGAATGTGGAACAAAAGAAAAAAGAAACATGTGCCCAAAACAGAAAGGAGAACCAAGAATCGAACATCTAGGACAACTTTAAACATACCAACATCTGAATCCTAGCGGTGCCAGAAGAAGAGAAAGAGCAAGAGACTGAAAACGTATTTGAAAAAATGAAAACTAACTTCCCAAATTTGGCCCAGGAAATAGACGTACAAGTCCAGGAAGCAAAGAGAGTCCCAAACAAGCTAGACCGAAAGCAGACCACACCAAGACACATCATAATTAAAATGCCAAAGATGGAAGATAAAGAGAGAATCTTAACGGCAATGGTAGAAAATAACAGAGTTACCTACAAAGGAGTTCCCATAAAACTATTGTGGGCAAACACTCCTCATGGTTTCAGGAATTGTAGACCCGGCCCCAGCATGACGAGCCACCAGCATCCTGGCCGCTCTTGTCTCTATGTCTCAACATAAGGCCGCACGCGGAATGTCACTGTCAACCACTCAGAGGGTGGACACGGGAATTAGATCAAAGAGCGCTCCTCATGCTCATTATGCTTTAGAACTTGCTCTGCTTTTCTTATCAGCAATGTGGTGTAAGCTATCTTTAGCAGGGAGTCTATGGGACCCTGCAACTGGTCCAAACGTTTTATAGACCTTGACTCTGATCGGTAAGAGCGATTCCTGAATTAGTGTATGTTACCTGTTACTGTCAAACAACTGAATACAACAGACAATTTATGAATTTTGGCCTTGCATCTCTCGTATGTATCCTCCTCAAGAAATGGCATGAGGGATGAAGGTTTGGCTGCTGGTCTCCGCTAGAGAGGCAGTCACCTTCCTTCCCCCAGATATAATAAAGTGTCCTGGGTAAGTTTGTTCTACTGTGGCCACGAGGCCTCTACTGGACAGAGCGACTTCCAACTGAGCCTCGGGGGGGGAGGGTGTGTGTGTGGCACCACCGCCATAACCTGCCAACACCAACCAAGGCTCAACTACAAGGGGAAGGTGTACTCAGCCCACACCGCTGGCACACCTCAAGTACCCAGCTTGGGTGATAGGGGAGGCTGTTGAATGGGACCCTATAGGACACGTACTACAGTAGGTCATGCTACCAAGAACCGGAGTCAAGGCAGTTCTACCTAGTACACAGAAACAAACACAGGGAGCCTGCTAAATTGAAGAGGCAAAGAAATATGGCCCACATGAAAAAACAGAACAAAACCCAGATAAAGAAATATATGAAATGTAGATAGCCAACCCATCAGATGCGGAGTTCAAAACACTGGTAATCAGAATGCTCAAAGAAATTATTGAGTAAAACCACAAAATAAATTAAAAAAAGTGAAGGTTATACAAAGTGAAATGAAGAAAAATATACAAGGAACCAACGGAGATAGGAAGAAGCCAGGATTCAATTCAGCAATGTGGAACAAAAGATAGAAATAAACATGTGCCCAAAACAGAAAGGAAAAACAAGAATCGAACATCTAGGACAACTTTAAACATACCAACATCTGAATCCTAGCGGTGCCAGAAGGAGAAGAGAAAGAGCAAGAGACTGAAAACGTATTTGAAAAAATGAAAACTAACTTCCCAAATTTGGTCCAGGAAATAGACGTACAAGTCCAGGAAGCAAAGAGAGTCCCAAACAAGCTAGACCGAAAGCAGACCACACCAAGACACATCATAATTAAAATGCCAAAGGTGGAAGATAAAGAGAGAATCTTAAAGGCAATGATAGAAAATAACAGAGTTACCTACAAAGAAGTTCCCATAAAACTATTGTGGGCAAACACTCCTCATGGTTTCAGGAATTGTAGACCCGGCCCCAGCATGACGAGCCGCCAGCATCCTGGCCGCTCTTGTCTCTATGTCTCAACATAAGGCCGCACGCGGAATGTCACTGTCAACCACTCAGAGGGTGGACATGGGAATTAGATCAAAGAGCGCTCCTCATGCTCATTATGCTTTAGAACTTGCTCTGCTTTTCTTATCAGCAATGCGGTGTAAGCTATCTTTAGCAGGGAGTCTATGGGACCCTGCAACTGGTCCAAACGTTTTATAGACCTTGACTCTGATCGGTAAGAGCGATTCCTGAATTAGTGTATGTTACCTGTTACTGTCAAACAACTGAATACAATAGACAATTTATGAATTTTAGCCTTGCATCTCTCGTATGTATCCTCCTCAAGAAAAGACATGAGGGATGAAGGTTTGGCTGCTGGTCTCCGCTAGAGAGGCAGTCACCTTCCTTCCCCCAGATATAATAAAGTGTCCTGGGTAAGTTTGTTCTGCTGTGGCCACGAGGCCTCTACTGGACAGAGCGACTTCCAACTGAGCCTCGGGGGGGGAGGGTGTGTGTGTGGCACCACCGCCATAACCTGCCAACACCAACCAAGGCTCAACTACAAGAGGAAGGTGTACTCAGCCCACACCGCTGGCACACCTCAAGTACCCAGCTTGGGTGATAGGGGAGGCTGTGGAATGGGACCTTATAGAACACGTACTACAGTAGGTCATGATACCAAGAACCGGAGTCAAGGCAGTTCTACATAGTACACAGAAACAAACACAGGGAGCCTGCTAAATTGAAGAGGCAAAGAAATATGGCCCACATGAAGAACAGAACAAAACCCAGATAAAGAAATATATGAAATGTAGATAGCCAACCCATCAGATGCAGAGTTCAAAACACTGGTAATCAGAATGCTCAAAGAAATTATTGAGTAAAACCACAAAATAAATAAAAAGAAGTGAAGGTTATACAAAGTGAAATGAAGAAAAATATACAAAGAACCAACGGAGATAGGAAGAAGCCAGGATTCAATTCAGCAATGTGGAACAAAAGAAAGAAAGAAAGATGTGCCCAAAACAGAAAGGAGAACCAAGAATCGAACATCTAGGACAACTTTAAACATACCAACATCTGAATCCTAGCGGTGCCAGAAGAAGAGAAAGAGCAAGAGACTGAAAACGTATTTGAAAAAATGAAAACTAACTTCCCAAATTTGGCCCAGGAAATAGACGTACAAGTCCAGGAAGCAAAGAGACTCCCAAACAAGCTAGACCCAAAGAAGACCACACCAAGACACATCATAATTAAAATGCCAAAGGTGGAAGATAAAGAGAGAATCTTAAAGGCAACGATAGAAAATAACAGAGTTACCTACAAAGGAGTTCCCATAAAACTATTGTGGGCAAACACTCCTCATGGTTTCAGGAATTGTAGACCCGGCCCCAGCATGACGAGCCACCAGCATCCTGGCCGCTCTTGTCTCTATGTCTCAACATAAGACCGCACGCGGAATGTCACTGTCAACCACTCAGAGGGTGGACACGGGAATTAGATCAAAGAGCGCTCCTCATGCTCATTATGCTTTAGAACTTGCTCTGCTTTTCTTATCAGCAATGTGGTGTAAGCTATCTTTAGCAGGGAGTCTATGGGACCCTGCAACTGGTCCAAACGTTTTATAGACCTTGACTCTGATCGGTAAGAGCGATTCCTGAATTAGTGTATGTTACCTGTTACTGTCAAACAACTGAATACAATAGACAATTTATGAATTTTGGCCTTGCATCTCTCGTATGTATCCTCCTCAAGAAATGGCATGAGGGATGAAGGTTTGGCTGCTGGTCTCCGCTAGAGAGGCAGTCACCTTCCTTCCCCCAGATATAATAAAGTGTCCTGGGTAAGTTTGTTCTGCTGTGGCCACGAGGCCTCTACTGGACAGAGCGACTTCCAACTGAGCCTCGGGGGGGGAGGGTGTGTGTGTGGCACCACCGCCATAACCTGCCAACACCAACCAAGGCTCAACTACAAGGGGAAGGTGTACTCAGCCCACACCGCTGGCACACCTCAAGTACCCAGCCTGGGTGATAGGGGAGGCTGTGGAATGGGACCCTATAGGACACGTACTACAGTAGGTCATGCTACCAAGAACCGGAGTCAAGGCAGTTCTACCTAGTACACAGAAACAAACACAGGGAGCCTGCTAAATTGAAGAGGCAAAGAAATATGGCCCACATGAAAAAACAGAACAAAACCCAGATAAAGAAATATATGAAATGTAGATAGCCAACCCATCAGATGCAGAGTTCAAAACACTGGTAATCAGAATGCTCAAAGAAATTATTGAGTAAAACCACAAAATAAATAAAAAAAAGTGAAGGTTATACAAAGTGAAATGAAGAAAAATATACAAGGAACCAACGGAGATAGGAAGAAGCCAGGATTCAATTCAGCAATGTGGAACAAAAGAAAGAAAGTAAGATGTGCCCAAAACAGAAAGGAGAACCAAGAATCGAACATCTAGGACAACTTTAAACATACCAACATCTGAATCCTAGCGGTGCCAGAAGAAGAGAAAGAGCAAGAGACTGAAAACGTATTTGAAAAAATGAAAACTAACTTCCCAAATTTGGCCCAGGAAATAGACGTACAAGTCCAGGAAGCAAAGAGACTCCCAAACAAGCTAGACCCAAAGAAGACCACACCAAGACACATCATAATTAAAATGCCAAAGGTGGAAGATAAAGAGAGAATCTTAAAGGCAACGATAGAAAATAACAGAGTTACCTACAAAGGAGTTCCCATAAAACTATTGTGGGCAAACACTCCTCATGGTTTCAGGAATTGTAGACCCGGCCCCAGCATGACGAGCCACCAGCATCCTGGCCCCTCTTGTCTCTATGTCTCAACATAAGACCGCACGCGGAATGTCACTGTCAACCACTCAGAGGGTGGACACGGGAATTAGATCAAAGAGCGTTCCTCATGCTCATTATGCTTTAGAACTTGCTCTGCTTTTCTTATCAGCAATGTGGTGTAAGCTATCTTTAGCAGGGAGTCTATGGGACCCTGCAACTGGTCCAAACGTTTTATAGACCTTGACTCTGATCGGTAAGAGCGATTCCTGAATTAGTGTATGTTACCTGTTACTGTCAAACAACTGAATACAATAGACAATTTATGAATTTTGGCCTTGCATCTCTCGTATGTATCCTCCTCAAGAAATGGCATGAGGGATGAAGGTTTGGCTGCTGGTCTCCGCTAGAGAGGCAGTCACCTTCCTTCCCCCAGATATAATAAAGTGTCCTGGGTAAGTTTGTTCTGCTGTGGCCACGAGGGCTCTACTGGACAGAGCGACTTCCAACTGAGCCTCGGGGGGGGAGGGTGTGTGTGTGGCACCACCGCCATAACCTGCCAACACCAACCAAGGCTCAACTACAAGGGGAAGGTGTACTCAGCCCACACCGCTGGCACACCTCAAGTACCCAGCTTGGGTGATAGGGGAGGCTGTGGAATGGGACCTTATAGGACACGTACTACAGTAGGTCATGCTACCAAGAACCGGAGTCAAGGCAGTTCTACCTAGTACACAGAAACAAACACAGGGAGCCTGCTAAATTCAAGAGGCAAAGAAATATGGCCCACATGAAAAAACAGAACAAAACCCAGATAAAGAAATATATGAAATGTAGATAGCCAACCCATGAGATGCAGAGTTCAAAACACTGGTAATCAGAATGCTCAAAGGAATTATTGAGTAAAACCACAAAATAAATAAAAAGAAGTGAAGGTTATACAAAGTGAAATGAAGAAAAATATACAAGGAACCAACGGAGATAGGAAGAAGCCAGGATTCAATTCAGCAATGTGGAACAAAAGAAAGAAAGTAAGATGTGCCCAAAACAGAAAGGAGAACCAAGAATCGAACATCTAGGACAACTTTAAACATACCAACATCTGAATCCTAGCGGTGCCAGAAGAAGAGAAAGAGCAAGAGACTGAAAACGTATTTGAAAAAATGAAAACTAACTTCCCAAATTTGGCCCAGGAAATAGACGTACAAGTCCAGGAAGCAAAGAGACTCCCAAACAAGCTAGACCCAAAGAAGACCACACCAAGACACATCATAATTAAAATGCCAAAGGTGGAAGATAAAGAGAGAATCTTAAAGGCAACGATAGAAAATAACAGAGTTACCTACAAAGGAGTTCCCATAAAACTATTGTGGGCAAACACTCCTCATGGTTTCAGGAATTGTAGACCCGGCCCCAGCATGACGAGCCACCAGCATCCTGGCCGCTCTTGTCTCTATGTCTCAACATAAGACCGCACGCGGAATGTCACTGTCAACCACTCAGAGGGTGGACACGGGAATTAGATCAAAGAGCGCTCCTCATGCTCATTATGCTTTAGAACTTGCTCTGCTTTTCTTATCAGCAATGTGGTGTAAGCTATCTTTAGCAGGGAGTCTATGGGACCCTGCAACTGGTCCAAACGTTTTATAGACCTTGACTCTGATCGGTAAGAGCGATTCCTGAATTAGTGTATGTTACCTGTTACTGTCAAACAACTGAATACAATAGACAATTTATGAATTTTGGCCTTGCATCTCTCGTATGTATCCTCCTCAAGAAATGGCATGAGGGATGAAGGTTTGGCTGCTGGTCTCCGCTAGAGAGGCAGTCACCTTCCTTCCCCCAGATATAATAAAGTGTCCTGGGTAAGTTTGTTCTGCTGTGGCCACGAGGCCTCTACTGGACAGAGCGACTTCCAACTGAGCCTCGGGGGCGGAGGGTGTGTGTGTGGCACCACCGCCATAACCTGCCAACACCAACCAAGGCTCAACTACAAGGGGAAGGTGTACTCAGCCCACACCGCTGGCACACCTCAAGTACCCAGCTTGGGTGATAGGGGAGGCTGTGGAATGGGACCCTATAGGACACGTACTACAGTAGGTCATGCTACCAAGAACCGGAGTCAAGGCAGTTCTACCTAGTACACAGAAACAAACACAGGGAGCCTGCTAAATTGAAGAGGCAAAGAAATATGGCCCACATGAAAAAACAGAACAAAACCCAGATAAAGAAATATATGAAATGTAGATAGCCAACCCATCAGATGCAGAGTTCAAAACACTGGTAATCAGAATGCTCAAAGAAATTATTGTGTTAAACCACAAAATAAATAAAAAAAAGTGAAGGTTATACAAAGTGAAATGAAGAAAAATATACAAGGAACCAACGGAGATAGGAAGAAGCCAGGATTCAATTCAGCAATGTGGAACAAAAGAAAGAAAGTAAGATGTGCCCAAAACAGAAAGGAGAACCAAGAATCGAACATCTAGGACAACTTTAAACATACCAACATCTGAATCCTAGCGGTGCCAGAAGAAGAGAAAGAGCAAGAGACTGAAAACGTATTTGAAAAAATGAAAACTAACTTCCCAAATTTGGCCCAGGAAATAGACGTACAAGTCCAGGAAGCAAAGAGACTCCCAAACAAGCTAGACCCAAAGAAGACCACACCAAGACACATCATAATTAAAATGCCAAAGGTGGAAGATAAAGAGAGAATCTTAAAGGCAACGATAGAAAATAACAGAGTTACCTACAAAGGAGTTCCCATAAAACTATTGTGGGCAAACACTCCTCATGGTTTCAGGAATTGTAGACCCGGCCCCAGCATGACGAGCCACCAGCATCCTGGCCGCTCTTGTCTCTATGTCTCAACATAAGACCGCACGCGGAATGTCACTGTCAACCACTCAGAGGGTGGACACGGGAATTAGATCAAAGAGCGCTCCTCATGCTCATTATGCTTTAGAACTTGCTCTGCTTTTCTTATCAGCAATGTGGTGTAAGCTATCTTTAGCAGGGAGTCTATGGGACCCTGCAACTGGTCCAAACGTTTTATAGACCTTGACTCTGATCGGTAAGAGCGATTCCTGAATTAGTGTATGTTACCTGTTACTGTCAAACAACTGAATACAATAGACAATTTATGAATTTTGGCCTTGCATCTCTCGTATGTATCCTCCTCAAGAAATGGCATGAGGGATGAAGGTTTGGCTGCTGGTCTCCGCTAGAGAGGCAGTCACCTTCCTTCCCCCAGATATAATAAAGTGTCCTGGGTAAGTTTTTTCTGCTGTGGCCACGAGGGCTCTACTGGACAGAGCGACTTCCAACTGAGCCTCGGGGGGGGAGGGTGTGTGTGTGGCACCACCGCCATAACCTGCCAACACCAACCAAGGCTCAACTACAAGGGGAAGGTGTACTCAGCCCACACCGCTGGCACACCTCAAGTACCCAGCTTGGGTGATAGGGGAGGCTGTGGAATGGGACCTTATAGGACACGTACTACAGTAGGTCATGCTACCAAGAACCGGAGTCAAGGCAGTTCTACCTAGTACACAGAAACAAACACAGGGAGCCTGCTAAATTGAAGAGGCAAAGAAATATGGCCCACATGAAAAAACAGAACAAAACCCAGATAAAGAAATATATGAAATGTAGATAGCCAACCCATGAGATGCAGAGTTCAAAACACTGGTAATCAGAATGCTCAAAGGAATTATTGAGTAAAACCACAAAATAAATAAAAAGAAGTGAAGGTTATACAAAGTGAAATGAAGAAAAATATACAAGGAACCATCGGAGATAGGAAGAAGCCAGGATTCAATTCAGCAATGTGGAACAAAAGAAAG
The DNA here is from genome assembly GCF_987537825.1 of Furipterus horrens. NCBI lineage: Eukaryota > Metazoa > Chordata > Mammalia > Chiroptera > Furipteridae > Furipterus > Furipterus horrens. The sequence goes on along the minus strand of NW_028327196.1, from coordinate 645,509 downwards.
AAAGTAAGATGTGCCCAAAACAGAAAGGAGAACCAAGAATCGAACATCTAGGACAACTTTAAACATACCAACATCTGAATCCTAGCGGTGCCAGAAGAAGAGAAAGAGCAAGAGACTGAAAACGTATTTGAAAAAATGAAAACTAACTTCCCAAATTTGGCCCAGGAAATAGACGTACAAGTCCAGGAAGCAAAGAGACTCCCAAACAAGCTAGACCCAAAGAAGACCACACCAAGACACATCATAATTAAAATGCCAAAGGTGGAAGATAAAGAGAGAATCTTAAAGGCAACGATAGAAAATAACAGAGTTACCTACAAAGGAGTTCCCATAAAACTATTGTGGGCAAACACTCCTCATGGTTTCAGGAATTGTAGACCCGGCCCCAGCATGACGAGCCACCAGCATCCTGGCCGCTCTTGTCTCTATGTCTCAACATAAGACCGCACGCGGAATGTCACTGTCAACCACTCAGAGGGTGGACACGGGAATTAGATCAAAGAGCGCTCCTCATGCTCATTATGCTTTAGAACTTGCTCTGCTTTTCTTATCAGCAATGTGGTGTAAGCTATCTTTAGCAGGGAGTCTATGGGACCCTGCAACTGGTCCAAAAGTTTTATAGACCTTGACTCTGATCGGTAAGAGCGATTCCTGAATTAGTGTATGTTACCTGTTACTGTCAAACAACTGAATACAATAGACAATTTATGAATTTTGGCCTTGCATCTCTCGTATGTATCCTCCTCAAGAAATGGCATGAGGGATGAAGGTTTGGCTGCTGGTCTCCGCTAGAGAGGCAGTCACCTTCCTTCCCCCAGATATAATAAAGTGTCCTGGGTAAGTTTGTTCTGCTGTGGCCACGAGGCCTCTACTGGACAGAGCGACTTCCAACTGAGCCTCGGGGGCGGAGGGTGTGTGTGTGGCACCACCGCCATAACCTGCCAACACCAACCAAGGCTCAACTACAAGGGGAAGGTGTACTCAGCCCACACCGCTGGCACACCTCAAGTACCCAGCTTGGGTGATAGGGGAGGCTGTGGAATGGGACCCTATAGGACACGTACTACAGTAGGTCATGCTACCAAGAACCGGAGTCAAGGCAGTTCTACCTAGTACACAGAAACAAACACAGGGAGCCTGCTAAATTGAAGAGGCAAAGAAATATGGCCCACATGAAAAAACAGAACAAAACCCAGATAAAGAAATATATGAAATGTAGATAGCCAACCCATCAGATGCAGAGTTCAAAACACTGGTAATCAGAATGCTCAAAGAAATTATTGAGTAAAACCACAAAATAAATAAAAAAAAGTGAAGGTTATACAAAGTGAAATGAAGAAAAATATACAAGGAACCAACGGAGATAGGAAGAAGCCAGGATTCAATTCAGCAATGTGGAACAAAAGAAAGAAAGTAAGATGTGCCCAAAACAGAAAGGAGAACCAAGAATCGAACATCTAGGACAACTTTAAACATACCAACATCTGAATCCTAGCGGTGCCAGAAGAAGAGAAAGAGCAAGAGACTGAAAACGTATTTGAAAAAATGAAAACTAACTTCCCAAATTTGGCCCAGGAAATAGACGTACAAGTCCAGGAAGCAAAGAGACTCCCAAACAAGCTAGACCCAAAGAAGACCACACCAAGACACATCATAATTAAAATGCCAAAGGTGGAAGATAAAGAGAGAATCTTAAAGGCAACGATAGAAAATAACAGAGTTACCTACAAAGGAGTTCCCATAAAACTATTGTGGGCAAACACTCCTCATGGTTTCAGGAATTGTAGACCCGGCCCCAGCATGACGAGCCACCAGCATCCTGGCCGCTCTTGTCTCTATGTCTCAACATAAGACCGCACGCGGAATGTCACTGTCAACCACTCAGAGGGTGGACACGGGAATTAGATCAAAGAGCGCTCCTCATGCTCATTATGCTTTAGAACTTGCTCTGCTTTTCTTATCAGCAATGTGGTGTAAGCTATCTTTAGCAGGGAGTCTATGGGACCCTGCAACTGGTCCAAACGTTTTATAGACCTTGACTCTGATCGGTAAGAGCGATTCCTGAATTAGTGTATGTTACCTGTTACTGTCAAACAACTGAATACAATAGACAATTTATGAATTTTGGCCTTGCATCTCTCGTATGTATCCTCCTCAAGAAATGGCATGAGGGATGAAGGTTTGGCTGCTGGTCTCCGCTAGAGAGGCAGTCACCTTCCTTCCCCCAGATATAATAAAGTGTCCTGGGTAAGTTTGTTCTGCTGTGGCCACGAGGCCTCTACTGGACAGAGCGACTTCCAACTGAGCCTCGGGGGCGGAGGGTGTGTGTGTGGCACCACCGCCATAACCTGCCAACACCAACCAAGGCTCAACTACAAGGGGAAGGTGTACTCAGCCCACACCGCTGGCACACCTCAAGTACCCAGCTTGGGTGATAGGGGAGGCTGTGGAATGGGACCCTATAGGACACGTACTACAGTAGGTCATGCTACCAAGAACCGGAGTCAAGGCAGTTCTACCTAGTACACAGAAACAAACACAGGGAGCCTGCTAAATTGAAGAGGCAAAGAAATATGGCCCACATGAAAAAACAGAACAAAACCCAGATAAAGAAATATATGAAATGTAGATAGCCAACCCATCAGATGCAGAGTTCAAAACACTGGTAATCAGAATGCTCAAAGAAATTATTGAGTAAAACCACAAAATAAATAAAAAAAAGTGAAGGTTATACAAAGTGAAATGAAGAAAAATATACAAGGAACCAACGGAGACAGGAAGAAGCCAGGATTCAATTCAGCAATGTGGAACAAAAGAAAGAAATAAACATGTGCCCAAAACAGAAAGGAAAAACAAGAATCGAACATCTAGGACAACTTTAAACATACCAACATCTGAATCCTAGCGGTGCCAGAAGGAGAAGAGAAAGAGCAAGAGACTGAAAACGTATTTGAAAAAATGAAAACTAACTTCCCAAATTTGGTCCAGGAAATAGACGTACAAGTCCAGGAAGCAAAGAGAGTCCCAAACAAGCTAGACCGAAAGCAGACCACACCAAGACACATCATAATTAAAATGCCAAAGGTGGAAGATAAAGAGAGAATCTTAAAGGCAATGATAGAAAATAACAGAGTTACCTACAAAGGAGTTCCCATAAAACTATTGTGGGCAAACACTCCTCATGGTTTCAGGAATTGTAGACCCGGCCCCAGCATGACGAGCCACCAGCATCCTGGCTGCTCTTGTCTCTATGTCTCAACATAAGGCCGCACGCGGAATGTCACTGTCAACCACTCAGAGGGTGGACACGGGAATTAGATCAAAGAGCGCTCCTCATGCTCATTATGCTTTAGAACTTGCTCTGCTTTTCTTATCAGCAATGTGGTGTAAGCTATCTTTAGCAGGGAGTCTATGGGACCCTGCAACTGGTCCAAACGTTTTATAGACCTTGACTCTGATCGGTAAGAGCGATTCCTGAATTAGTGTATGTTACCTGTTACTGTCAAACAACTGAATACAATAGACAATTTATGAATTTTGGCCTTGCATCTCTCGTATGTATCCTCCTCAAGAAATGGCATGAGGGATGAAGGTTTGGCTGCTGGTCTCCGCTAGAGAGGCAGTCACCTTCCTTCCCCCAGATATAATAAAGTGTCCTGGGTAAGTTTTTTCTGCTGTGGCCACGAGGGCTCTACTGGACAGAGCGACTTCCAACTGAGCCTCGGGGGGGGAGGGTGTGTGTGTGGCACCACCGCCATAACCTGCCAACACCAACCGAGGCTCAACTACAAGGGGAAGGTGTACTCAGCCCACACCGCTGGCACACCTCAAGTACCCAGCTTGGGTGATAGGGGAGGCTGTGGAATGGGACCCTATAGGACACGTACTACAGTAGGTCATGCTACCAAGAACCGGAGTCAAGGCAGTTCTACCTAGTACACAGAAACAAACACAGGGAGCCTGCTAAATTGAAGAGGCAAAGAAATATGGCCCACATGAAAAAACAGAACAAAACCCAGATAAAGAAATATATGAAATGTAGATAGCCAACCCATGAGATGCAGAGTTCAAAACACTGGTAATCAGAATGCTCAAAGGAATTATTGAGTAAAACCACAAAATAAATAAAAAGAAGTGAAGGTTATACAAAGTGAAATGAAGAAAAATATACAAGGAACCAACGGAGATAGGAAGAAGCCAGGATTCAATTCAGCAATGTGGAACAAAAGAAAGAAAGTAAGATGTGCCCAAAACAGAAAGGAGAACCAAGAATCGAACATCTAGGACAACTTTAAACATACCAACATCTGAATCCTAGCGGTGCCAGAAGAAGAGAAAGTGCAAGAGACTGAAAACGTATTTGAAAAAATGAAAACTAACTTCCCAAATTTGGCCCAGGAAATAGACGTACAAGTCCAGGAAGCAAAGAGACTCCCAAACAAGCTAGACCCAAAGAAGACCACACCAAGACACATCATAATTAAAATGCCAAAGGTGGAAGATAAAGAGAGAATCTTAAAGGCAACGATAGAAAATAACAGAGTTACCTACAAAGGAGTTCCCATAAAACTATTGTGGGCAAACACTCCTCATGGTTTCAGGAATTGTAGACCCGGCCCCAGCATGACGAGCCACCAGCATCCTGGCTGCTCTTGTCTCTATGTCTCAACATAAGGCCGCACGCGGAATGTCACTGTCAACCACTCAGAGGGTGGACACGGGAATTAGATCAAAGAGCGCTCCTCATGCTCATTATGCTTTAGAACTTGCTCTGCTTTTCTTATCAGCAATGTGGTGTAAGCTATCTTTAGCAGGGAGTCTATGGGACCCTGCAACTGGTCCAAACGTTTTATAGACCTTGACTCTGATCGGTAAGAGCGATTCCTGAATTAGTGTATGTTACCTGTTACTGTCAAACAACTGAATACAATAGACAATTTATGAATTTTGGCCTTGCATCTCTCGTATGTATCCTCCTCAAGAAATGGCATGAGGGATGAAGGTTTGGCTGCTGGTCTCCGCTAGAGAGGCAGTCACCTTCCTTCCCCCAGATATAATAAAGTGTCCTGGGTAAGTTTTTTCTGCTGTGGCCACGAGGCCTCTACTGGACAGAGCGACTTCCAACTGAGCCTCGGGGGCGGAGGGTGTGTGTGTGGCACCACCGCCATAACCTGCCAACACCAACCGAGGCTCAACTACAAGGGGAAGGTGTACTCAGCCCACACCGCTGGCACACCTCAAGTACCCAGCTTGGGTGATAGGGGAGGCTGTGGAATGGGACCCTATAGGACACGTACTACAGTAGGTCATGCTACCAAGAACCGGAGTCAAGGCAGTTCTACCTAGTACACAGAAACAAACACAGGGAGCCTGCTAAATTGAGGAGGCAAAGAAATATGGCCCACATGAAAAAACAGAACAAAACCCAGATAAAGAAATATATGAAATGTAGATAGCCAACCCATCAGATGCAGAGTTCAAAACACTGGTAATCAGAATGCTCAAAGAAATTATTGAGTAAAACCACAAAATAAATTAAAAAAAGTGAAGGTTATACAAAGTGAAATGAAGAAAAATATACAAGGAACCAACGGAGATAGGAAGAAGCCAGGATTCAATTCAGCAATGTGGAACAAAAGAAAGAAAGTAAGATGTGCCCAAAACAGAAAGGAGAACCAAGAATCGAACATCTAGGACAACTTTAAACATACCAACATCTGAATCCTAGCGGTGCCAGAAGAAGAGAAAGAGCAAGAGACTGAAAACGTATTTGAAAAAATGAAAACTAACTTCCCAAATTTGGCCCAGGAAATAGACGTACAAGTCCAGGAAGCAAAGAGACTCCCAAACAAGCTAGACCCAAAGAAGACCACACCAAGACACATCATAATTAAAATGCCAAAGGTGGAAGATAAAGAGAGAATCTTAAAGGCAACGATAGAAAATAACAGAGTTACCTACAAAGGAGTTCCCATAAAACTATTGTGGGCAAACACTCCTCATGGTTTCAGGAATTGTAGACCCGGCCCCAGCATGACGAGCCACCAGCATCCTGGCCGCTCTTGTCTCTATGTCTCAACATAAGACCGCACGCGGAATGTCACTGTCAACCACTCAGAGGGTGGACACGGGAATTAGATCAAAGAGCGCTCCTCAAGCTCATTATGCTTTAGAACTTGCTCTGCTTTTCTTATCAGCAATGTGGTGTAAGCTATCTTTAGCAGGGAGTCTATGGGACCCTGCAACTGGTCCAAACGTTTTATAGACCTTGACTCTGATCGGTAAGAGCGATTCCTGAATTAGTGTATGTTACCTGTTACTGTCAAACAACTGAATACAATAGACAATTTATGAATTTTGGCCTTGCATCTCTCGTATGTATCCTCCTCAAGAAATGGCATGAGGGATGAAGGTTTGGCTGCTGGTCTCCGCTAGAGAGGCAGTCACCTTCCTTCCCCCAGATATAATAAAGTGTCCTGGGTAAGTTTGTTCTGCTGTGGCCACGAGGCCTCTACTGGACAGAGCGACTTCCAACTGAGCCTCGGGGGCGGAGGGTGTGTGTGTGGCACCACCGCCATAACCTGCCAACACCAACCAAGGCTCAACTACAAGGGGAAGGTGTACTCAGCCCACACCGCTGGCACACCTCAAGTACCCAGCTTGGGTGATAGGGGAGGCTGTGGAATGGGACCCTATAGGACACGTACTACAGTAGGTCATGCTACCAAGAACCGGAGTCAAGGCAGTTCTACCTAGTACACAGAAACAAACACAGGGAGCCTGCTAAATTGAAGAGGCAAAGAAATATGGCCCACATGAAAAAACAGAACAAAACCCAGATAAAGAAATATATGAAATGTAGATAGCCAACCCATCAGATGCAGAGTTCAAAACACTGGTAATCAGAATGCTCAAAGAAATTATTGAGTAAAACCACAAAATAAATAAAAAAAAGTGAAGGTTATACAAAGTGAAATGAAGAAAAATATACAAGGAACCAACGGAGATAGGAAGAAGCCAGGATTCAATTCAGCAATGTGGAACAAAAGAAAGAAAGTAAGATGTGCCCAAAACAGAAAGGAGAACCAAGAATCGAACATCTAGGACAACTTTAAACATACCAACATCTGAATCCTAGCGGTGCCAGAAGAAGAGAAAGAGCAAGAGACTGAAAACGTATTTGAAAAAATGAAAACTAACTTCCCAAATTTGGCCCAGGAAATAGACGTACAAGTCCAGGAAGCAAAGAGACTCCCAAACAAGCTAGACCCAAAGAAGACCACACCAAGACACATCATAATTAAAATGCCAAAGGTGGAAGATAAAGAGAGAATCTTAAAGGCAATGATAGAAAATAACAGAGTTACCTACAAAGGAGTTCCCATAAAACTATTGTGGGCAAACACTCCTCATGGTTTCAGGAATTGTAGACCCGGCCCCAGCATGACGAGCCACCAGCATCCTGGCCGCTCTTGTCTCTATGTCTCAACATAAGGCCGCACGCGGAATGTCACTGTCAACCACTCAGAGGGTGGACACGGGAATTAGATCAAAGAGCGTTCCTCATGCTCATTATGCTTTAGAACTTGCTCTGCTTTTCTTATCAGCAATGTGGTGTAAGCTATCTTTAGCAGGGAGTCTATGGGACCCTGCAACTGGTCCAAACGTTTTATAGACCTTGACTCTGATCGGTAAGAGCGATTCCTGAATTAGTGTATGTTACCTGTTACTGTCAAACAACTGAATACAATAGACAATTTATGAATTTTGGCCTTGCATCTCTCGTATGTATCCTCCTCAAGAAATGGCATGAGGGATGAAGGTTTGGCTGCTGGTCTCCGCTAGAGAGGCAGTCACCTTCCTTCCCCCAGATATAATAAAGTGTCCTGGGTAAGTTTGTTCTGCTGTGGCCACGAGGCCTCTACTGGACAGAGCGACTTCCAACTGAGCCTCGGGGGGGGAGGGTGTGTGTGTGGCACCACCGCCATAACCTGCCAACACCAACCAAGGCTCAACTACAAGGGGAAGGTGTACTCAGCCCACACCGCTGGCACACCTCAAGTACCCAGCTTGGGTGATAGGGGAGGCTGTGGAATGGGACCCTATAGGACACGTACTACAGTAGGTCATGCTACCAAGAACCGGAGTCAAGGCAGTTCTACCTAGTACACAGAAACAAACACAGGGAGCCTGCTAAATTGAAGAGGCAAAGAAATATGGCCCACATGAAAAAACAGAACAAAACCCAGATAAAGAAATATATGAAATGTAGATAGCCAACCCATCAAATGCGGAGTTCAAAACACTGGTAATCAGAATGCTCAAAGAAATTATTGAGTAAAACCACAAAATAAATTAAAAAAAGTGAAGGTTATACAAAGTGAAATGAAGAAAAATATACAAGGAACCAACGGAGATAGGAAGAAGCCAGGATTCAATTCAGCAATGTGGAACAAAAGAAAGAAATAAACATGTGCCCAAAACAGAAAGGAGAACCAAGAATCGAACATCTAGGACAACTTTAAACATACCAACATCTGAATCCTAGCGGTGCCAGAAGGAGAAGAGAAAGAGCAAGAGACTGAAAACGTATTTGAAAAAATGAAAACTAACTTCCCAAATTTGGCCCAGGAAATAGACGTACAAGTCCAGGAAGCAAAGAGACTCCCAAACAAGCTAGACCCAAAGAAGACCACACCAAGACACATCATAATTAAAATGCCAAAGGTGGAAGATAAAGAGAGAATCTTAAAGGCAACGATAGAAAATAACAGAGTTACCTACAAAGGAGTTCCCATAAAACTATTGTGGGCAAACACTCCTCATGGTTTCAGGAATTGTAGACCCGGCCCCAGCATGACGAGCCACCAGCATCCTGGCCGCTCTTGTCTCTATGTCTCAACATAAGACCGCACGCGGAATGTCACTGTCAACCACTCAGAGGGTGGACACGGGAATTAGATCAAAGAGCGCTCCTCAAGCTCATTATGCTTTAGAACTTGCTCTGCTTTTCTTATCAGCAATGTGGTGTAAGCTATCTTTAGCAGGGAGTCTATGGGACCCTGCAACTGGTCCAAACGTTTTATAGACCTTGACTCTGATCGGTAAGAGCGATTCCTGAATTAGTGTATGTTACCTGTTACTGTCAAACAACTGAATACAATAGACAATTTATGAATTTTGGCCTTGCATCTCTCGTATGTATCCTCCTCAAGAAATGGCATGAGGGATGAAGGTTTGGCTGCTGGTCTCCGCTAGAGAGGCAGTCACCTTCCTTCCCCCAGATATAATAAAGTGTCCTGGGTAAGTTTGTTCTGCTGTGGCCACGAGGCCTCTACTGGACAGAGCGACTTCCAACTGAGCCTCGGGGGTGGAGGGTGTGTGTGTGGCACCACCGCCATAACCTGCCAACACCAACCAAGGCTCAACTACAAGGGGAAGGTGTACTCAGCCCACACCGCTGGCACACCTCAAGTACCCAGCTTGGGTGATAGGGGAGGCTGTGGAATGGGACCCTATAGGACACGTACTACAGTAGGTCATGCTACCAAGAACCGGAGTCAAGGCAGTTCTACCTAGTACACAGAAACAAACACAGGGAGCCTGCTAAATTGAAGAGGCAAAGAAATATGGCCCACATGAAAAAACAGAACAAAACCCAGATAAAGAAATATATGAAATGTAGATAGCCAACCCATCAGATGCAGAGTTCAAAACACTGGTAATCAGAATGCTCAAAGAAATTATTGAGTAAAACCACAAAATAAATAAAAAAAAGTGAAGGTTATACAAAGTGAAATGAAGAAAAATATACAAGGAACCAACGGAGACAGGAAGAAGCCAGGATTCAATTCAGCAATGTGGAACAAAAGAAAGAAATAAACATGTGCCCAAAACAGAAAGGAAAAACAAGAATCGAACATCTAGGACAACTTTAAACATACCAACATCTGAATCCTAGCGGTGCCAGAAGGAGAAGAGAAAGAGCAAGAGACTGAAAACGTATTTGAAAAAATGAAAACTAACTTCCCAAATTTGGTCCAGGAAATAGACGTACAAGTCCAGGAAGCAAAGAGAGTCCCAAACAAGCTAGACCGAAAGCAGACCACACCAAGACACATCATAATTAAAATGCCAAAGGTGGAAGATAAAGAGAGAATCTTAAAGGCAATGATAGAAAATAACAGAGTTACCTACAAAGGAGTTCCCATAAAACTATTGTGGGCAAACACTCCTCATGGTTTCAGGAATTGTAGACCCGGCCCCAGCATGACGAGCCACCAGCATCCTGGCTGCTCTTGTCTCTATGTCTCAACATAAGGCCGCACGCGGAATGTCACTGTCAACCACTCAGAGGGTGGACACGGGAATTAGATCAAAGAGCGCTCCTCATGCTCATTATGCTTTAGAACTTGCTCTGCTTTTCTTATCAGCAATGTGGTGTAAGCTATCTTTAGCAGGGAGTCTATGGGACCCTGCAACTGGTCCAAACGTTTTATAGACCTTGACTCTGATCGGTAAGAGCGATTCCTGAATTAGTGTATGTTACCTGTTACTGTCAAACAACTGAATACAATAGACAATTTATGAATTTTGGCCTTGCATCTCTCGTATGTATCCTCCTCAAGAAATGGCATGAGGGATGAAGGTTTGGCTGCTGGTCTCCGCTAGAGAGGCAGTCACCTTCCTTCCCCCAGATATAATAAAGTGTCCTGGGTAAGTTTTTTCTGCTGTGGCCACGAGGCCTCTACTGGACAGAGCGACTTCCAACTGAGCCTCGGGGGCGGAGGGTGTGTGTGTGGCACCACCGCCATAACCTGCCAACACCAACCGAGGCTCAACTACAAGGGGAAGGTGTACTCAGCCCACACCGCTGGCACACCTCAAGTACCCAGCTTGGGTGATAGGGGAGGCTGTGGAATGGGACCCTATAGGACACGTACTACAGTAGGTCATGCTACCAAGAACCGGAGTCAAGGCAGTTCTACCTAGTACACAGAAACAAACACAGGGAGCCTGCTAAATTGAAGAGGCAAAGAAATATGGCCCACATGAAAAAACAGAACAAAACCCAGATAAAGAAATATATGAAATGTAGATAGCCAACCCATGAGATGCAGAGTTCAAAACACTGGTAATCAGAATGCTCAAAGGAATTATTGAGTAAAACCACAAAATAAATAAAAAGAAGTGAAGGTTATACAAAGTGAAATGAAGAAAAATATACAAGGAACCAACGGAGATAGGAAGAAGCCAGGATTCAATTCAGCAATGTGGAACAAAAGAAAGAAAGTAAGATGTGCCCAAAACAGAAAGGAGAACCAAGAATCGAACATCTAGGACAACTTTAAACATACCAACATCTGAATCCTAGCGGTGCCAGAAGAAGAGAAAGAGCAAGAGACTGAAAACGTATTTGAAAAAATGAAAACTAACTTCCCAAATTTGGCCCAGGAAATAGACGTACAAGTCCAGGAAGCAAAGAGACTCCCAAACAAGCTAGACCCAAAGAAGACCACACCAAGACACATCATAATTAAAATGCCAAAGGTGGAAGATAAAGAGAGAATCTTAAAGGCAACGATAGAAAATAACAGAGTTACCTACAAAGGAGTTCCCATAAAACTATTGTGGGCAAACACTCCTCATGGTTTCAGGAATTGTAGACCCGGCCCCAGCATGACGAGCCACCAGCATCCTGGCCGCTCTTGTCTCTATGTCTCAACATAAGACCGCACGCGGAATGTCACTGTCAACCACTCAGAGGGTGGACACGGGAATTAGATCAAAGAGCGCTCCTCATGCTCATTATGCTTTAGAACTTGCTCTGCTTTTCTTATCAGCAATGTGGTGTAAGCTATCTTTAGCAGGGAGTCTATGGGACCCTGCAACTGGTCCAAACGTTTTATAGACCTTGACTCTGATCGGTAAGAGCGATTCCTGAATTAGTGTATGTTACCTGTTACTGTCAAACAACTGAATACAATAGACAATTTATGAATTTTGGCCTTGCATCTCTCGTATGTATCCTCCTCAAGAAATGGCATGAGGGATGAAGGTTTGGCTGCTGGTCTCCGCTAGAGAGGCAGTCACCTTCCTTCCCCCAGATATAATAAAGTGTCCTGGGTAAGTTTGTTCTGCTGTGGCCACGAGGCCTCTACTGGACAGAGCGACTTCCAACTGAGCCTCGGGGGCGGAGGGTGTGTGTGTGGCACCACCGCCATAACCTGCCAACACCAACCAAGGCTCAACTACAAGGGGAAGGTGTACTCAGCCCACACCGCTGGCACACCTCAAGTACCCAGCTTGGGTGATAGGGGAGGCTGTGGAATGGGACCCTATAGGACACGTACTACAGTAGGTCATGCTACCAAGAACCGGAGTCAAGGCAGTTCTACCTAGTACACAGAAACAAACACAGGGAGCCTGCTAAATTGAAGAGGCAAAGAAATATGGCCCACATGAAAAAACAGAACAAAACCCAGATAAAGAAATATATGAAATGTAGATAGCCAACCCATCAGATGCAGAGTTCAAAACACTGGTAATCAGAATGCTCAAAGAAATTATTTAGTAAAACCACAAAATAAATAAAAAAAAGTGAAGGTTATACAAAGTGAAATGAAGAAAAATATACAAGGAACCAACGGAGATAGGAAGAAGCCAGGATTCAATTCAGCAATGTGGAACAAAAGAAAGAAAGTAAGATGTGCCCAAAACAGAAAGGAGAACCAAGAATCGAACATCTAGGACAACTTTAAACATACCAACATCTGAATCCTAGCGGTGCCAGAAGAAGAGAAAGAGCAAGAGACTGAAAACGTATTTGAAAAAATGAAAACTAACTTCCCAAATTTGGCCCAGGAAATAGACGTACAAGTCCAGGAAGCAAAGAGACTCCCAAACAAGCTAGACCCAAAGAAGACCACACCAAGACACATCATAATTAAAATGCCAAAGGTGGAAGATAAAGAGAGAATCTTAAAGGCAATGATAGAAAATAACAGAGTTACCTACAAAGGAGTTCCCATAAAACTATTGTGGGCAAACACTCCTCATGGTTTCAGGAATTGTAGACCCGGCCCCAGCATGACGAGCCACCAGCATCCTGGCCGCTCTTGTCTCTATGTCTCAACATAAGGCCGCACGCGGAATGTCACTGTCAACCACTCAGAGGGTGGACACGGGAATTAGATCAAAGAGCGTTCCTCATGCTCATTATGCTTTAGAACTTGCTCTGCTTTTCTTATCAGCAATGTGGTGTAAGCTATCTTTAGCAGGGAGTCTATGGGACCCTGCAACTGGTCCAAACGTTTTATAGACCTTGACTCTGATCGGTAAGAGCGATTCCTGAATTAGTGTATGTTACCTGTTACTGTCAAACAACTGAATACAATAGACAATTTATGAATTTTGGCCTTGCATCTCTCGTATGTATCCTCCTCAAGAAATGGCATGAGGGATGAAGGTTTGGCTGCTGGTCTCCGCTAGAGAGGCAGTCACCTTCCTTCCCCCAGATATAATAAAGTGTCCTGGGTAAGTTTGTTCTGCTGTGGCCACGAGGCCTCTACTGGACAGAGCGACTTCCAACTGAGCCTCGGGGGGGGAGGGTGTGTGTGTGGCACCACCGCCATAACCTGCCAACACCAACCAAGGCTCAACTACAAGGGGAAGGTGTACTCAGCCCACACCGCTGGCACACCTCAAGTACCCAGCTTGGGTGATAGGGGAGGCTGTGGAATGGGACCCTATAGGACACGTACTACAGTAGGTCATGCTACCAAGAACCGGAGTCAAGGCAGTTCTACCTAGTACACAGAAACAAACACAGGGAGCCTGCTAAATTGAAGAGGCAAAGAAATATGGCCCACATGAAAAAACAGAACAAAACCCAGATAAAGAAATATATGAAATGTAGATAGCCAACCCATCAAATGCGGAGTTCAAAACACTGGTAATCAGAATGCTCAAAGAAATTATTGAGTAAAACCACAAAATAAATTAAAAAAAGTGAAGGTTATACAAAGTGAAATGAAGAAAAATATACAAGGAACCAACGGAGATAGGAAGAAGCCAGGATTCAATTCAGCAATGTGGAACAAAAGAAAGAAATAAACATGTGCCCAAAACAGAAAGGAGAACCAAGAATCGAACATCTAGGACAACTTTAAACATACCAACATCTGAATCCTAGCGGTGCCAGAAGGAGAAGAGAAAGAGCAAGAGACTGAAAACGTATTTGAAAAAATGAAAACTAACTTCCCAAATTTGGTCCAGGAAATAGACGTACAAGTCCAGGAAGCAAAGAGAGTCCCAAACAAGCTAGACCGAAAGCAGACCACACCAAGACACATCATAATTAAAATGCCAAAGGTGGAAGATAAAGAGAGAATCTTAAAGGCAACGATAGAAAATAACAGAGTTACCTACAAAGGAGTTCCCATAAAACTATTGTGGGCAAACACTCCTCATGGTTTCAGGAATTGTAGACCCGGCCCCAGCATGACGAGCCACCAGCATCCTGGCCGCTCTTGTCTCTATGTCTCAACATAAGACCGCACGCGGAATGTCACTGTCAACCACTCAGAGGGTGGACACGGGAATTAGATCAAAGAGCATTCCTCATGCTCATTATGCTTTAGAACTTGCTCTGCTTTTCTTATCAGCAATGCGGTGTAAGCTATCTTTAGCAGGGAGTCTATGGGACCCTGCAACTGGTCCAAACGTTTTATAGACCTTGACTCTGATCGGTAAGAGCGATTCCTGAATTAGTGTATGTTACCTGTTACTGTCAAACAACTGAATACAATAGACAATTTATGAATTTTGGCCTTGCATCTCTCGTATGTATCCTCCTCAAGAAATGGCATGAGGGATGAAGGTTTGGCTGCTGGTCTCCGCTAGAGAGGCAGTCACCTTCCTTCCCCCAGATATAATAAAGTGTCCTGGGTAAGTTTGTTCTGCTGTGGCCACGAGGGCTCTACTGGACAGAGCGACTTCCAACTGAGCCTCGGGGGGGGAGGGTGTGTGTGTGGCACCACCGCCATAACCTGCCAACACCAACCAAGGCTCAACTACAAGGGGAAGGTGTACTCAGCCCACACCGCTGGCACACCTCAAGTACCCAGCTTGGGTGATAGGGGAGGCTGTGGAATGGGACCTTATAGGACACGTACTACAGTAGGTCATGCTACCAAGAACCGGAGTCAAGGCAGTTCTACCTAGTACACAGAAACAAACACAGGGAGCCTGCTAAATTGAAGAGGCAAAGAAATATGGCCCACATGAAAAAACAGAACAAAACCCAGATAAAGAAATATATGAAATGTAGATAGCCAACCCATGAGATGCAGAGTTCAAAACACTGGTAATCAGAATGCTCAAAGGAATTATTGAGTAAAACCACAAAATAAATAAAAAGAAGTGAAGGTTATACAAAGTGAAATGAAGAAAAATATACAAGGAACCAACGGAGATAGGAAGAAGCCAGGATTCAATTCAGCAATGTGGAACAAAAGAAAGAAAGTAAGATGTGCCCAAAACAGAAAGGAGAACCAAGAATCGAACATCTAGGACAACTTTAAACATACCAACATCTGAATCCTAGCGGTGCCAGAAGAAGAGAAAGAGCAAGAGACTGAAAACGTATTTGAAAAAATGAAAACTAACTTCCCAAATTTGGCCCAGGAAATAGACGTACAAGTCCAGGAAGCAAAGAGACTCCCAAACAAGCTAGACCCAAAGAAGACCACACCAAGACACATCATAATTAAAATGCCAAAGGTGGAAGATAAAGAGAGAATCTTAAAGGCAACAATAGAAAATAAAAGAGTTACCTACAAAGGAGTTCCCATAAAACTATTGTGGGCAAACACTCCTCATGGTTTCAGGAATTGTAGACCCGGCCCCAGCATGACGAGCCACCAGCATCCTGGCCGCTCTTGTCTCTATGTCTCAACATAAGACCGCAGGCGGAATGTCACTGTCAACCACTCAGAGGGTGGACACGGGAATTAGATCAAAGAGCGCTCCTCATGCTCATTATGCTTTAGAACTTGCTCTGCTTTTCTTATCAGCAATGTGGTGTAAGCTATCTTTAGCAGGGAGTCTATGGGACCCTGCAACTGGTCCAAACGTTTTATAGACCTTGACTCTGATCGGTAAGAGCGATTCCTGAATTAGTGTATGTTACCTGTTACTGTCAAACAACTGAATACAATAGACAATTTATGAATTTTGGCCTTGCATCTCTCGTATGTATCCTCCTCAAGAAATGGCATGAGGGATGAAGGTTTGGCTGCTGGTCTCCGCTAGAGAGGCAGTCACCTTCCTTCCCCCAGATATAATAAAGTGTCCTGGGTAAGTTTGTTCTGCTGTGGCCACGAGGCCTCTACTGGACAGAGCGACTTCCAACTGAGCCTCGGGGGCGGAGGGTGTGTGTGTGGCACCACCGCCATAACCTGCCAACACCAACCAAGGCTCAACTACAAGGGGAAGGTGTACTCAGCCCACACCGCTGGCACACCTCAAGTACCCAGCTTGGGTGATAGGGGAGGCTGTGGAATGGGACCCTATAGGACACGTACTACAGTAGGTCATGCTACCAAGAACCGGAGTCAAGGCAGTTCTACCTAGTACACAGAAACAAACACAGGGAGCCTGCTAAATTGAAGAGGCAAAGAAATATGGCCCACATGAAAAAACAGAACAAAACCCAGATAAAGAAATATATGAAATGTAGATAGCCAACCCATCAGATGCAGAGTTCAAAACACTGGTAATCAGAATGCTCAAAGAAATTATTGAGTAAAACCACAAAATAAATAAAAAAAAGTGAAGGTTATACAAAGTGAAATGAAGAAAAATATACAAGGAACCAACGGAGACAGGAAGAAGCCAGGATTCAATTCAGCAATGTGGAACAAAAGAAAGAAATAAACATGTGCCCAAAACAGAAAGGAAAAACAAGAATCGAACATCTAGGACAACTTTAAACATACCAACATCTGAATCCTAGCGGTGCCAGAAGGAGAAGAGAAAGAGCAAGAGACTGAAAACGTATTTGAAAAAATGAAAACTAACTTCCCAAATTTGGTCCAGGAAATAGACGTACAAGTCCAGGAAGCAAAGAGAGTCCCAAACAAGCTAGACCGAAAGCAGACCACACCAAGACACATCATAATTAAAATGCCAAAGGTGGAAGATAAAGAGAGAATCTTAAAGGCAATGATAGAAAATAACAGAGTTACCTACAAAGGAGTTCCCATAAAACTATTGTGGGCAAACACTCCTCATGGTTTCAGGAATTGTAGACCCGGCCCCAGCATGACGAGCCACCAGCATCCTGGCTGCTCTTGTCTCTATGTCTCAACATAAGGCCGCACGCGGAATGTCACTGTCAACCACTCAGAGGGTGGACACGGGAATTAGATCAAAGAGCGCTCCTCATGCTCATTATGCTTTAGAACTTGCTCTGCTTTTCTTATCAGCAATGTGGTGTAAGCTATCTTTAGCAGGGAGTCTATGGGACCCTGCAACTGGTCCAAACGTTTTATAGACCTTGACTCTGATCGGTAAGAGCGATTCCTGAATTAGTGTATGTTACCTGTTACTGTCAAACAACTGAATACAATAGACAATTTATGAATTTTGGCCTTGCATCTCTCGTATGTATCCTCCTCAAGAAATGGCATGAGGGATGAAGGTTTGGCTGCTGGTCTCCGCTAGAGAGGCAGTCACCTTCCTTCCCCCAGATATAATAAAGTGTCCTGGGTAAGTTTTTTCTGCTGTGGCCACGAGGCCTCTACTGGACAGAGCGACTTCCAACTGAGCCTCGGGCGCGGGTGTGTGTGTGTGGCACCACCACCATAACCTGCCAACACCAACCAAGGCTCAACTACAAGGGGAAGGTGTACTCAGCCCACACCGCTGGCACACCTCAAGTACCCAGCTTGGGTGATAGGGGAGGCTGTGGAATGGGACCCTATAGGACACGTACTACAGTAGGTCATGCTACCAAGAACCGGAGTCAAGGCAGTTCTACCTAGTACACAGAAACAAACACAGGGAGCCTGCTAAATTGAAGAGGCAAAGAAATATGGCCCACATGAAAAAACAGAACAAAACCCAGATAAAGAAATATATGAAATGTAGATAGCCAACCCATCAGATGCAGAGTTCAAAACACTGGTAATCAGAATGCTCAAAGAAATTATTGAGTAAAACCACAAAATAAATAAAAAAAAGTGAAGGTTATACAAAGTGAAATGAAGAAAAATATACAAGGAACCAACGGAGATAGGAAGAAGCCAGGATTCAATTCAGCAATGTGGAACAAAAGAAAGAAAGTAAGATGTGCCCAAAACAGAAAGGAGAACCAAGAATCGAACATCTAGGACAACTTTAAACATACCAACATCTGAATCCTAGCGGTGCCAGAAGAAGATAGAGCAAGAGACTGAAAACGTATTTGAAAAAATGAAAACTAACTTCCCAAATTTGGCCCAGGAAATAGACGTACAAGTACAGGAAGCAAAGAGACTCCCAAACAAGCTAGACCCAAAGAAGACCACACCAAGACACATCATAATTAAAATGCCAAAGGTGGAAGATAAAGAGAGAATCTTAAAGGCAACGATAGAAAATAACAGAGTTACCTACAAAGGAGTTCCCATAAAACTATTGTGGGCAAACACTCCTCATGGTTTCAGGAATTGTAGACCCGGCCCCAGCATGACGAGCCACCAGCATCCTGGCCGCTCTTGTCTCTATGTCTCAACATAAGACCGCACGCGGAATGTCACTGTCAACCACTCAGAGGGTGGACACGGGAATTAGATCAAAGAGCGTTCCTCATGCTCATTATGCTTTAGAACTTGCTCTGCTTTTCTTATCAGCAATGTGGTGTAAGCTATCTTTAGCAGGGAGTCTATGGGACCCTGCAACTGGTCCAAACGTTTTATAGACCTTGACTCTGATCGGTAAGAGCGATTCCTGAATTAGTGTATGTTACCTGTTACTGTCAAACAACTGAATACAATAGACAATTTATGAATTTTGGCCTTGCATCTCTCGTATGTATCCTCCTCAAGAAATGGCATGAGGGATGAAGGTTTGGCTGCTGGTCTCCGCTAGAGAGGCAGTCACCTTCCTTCCCCCAGATATAATAAAGTGTCCTGGGTAAGTTTGTTCTGCTGTGGCCACGAGGGCTCTACTGGACAGAGCGACTTCCAACTGAGCCTCGGGGGGGGAGGGTGTGTGTGTGGCACCACCGCCATAACCTGCCAACACCAACCAAGGCTCAACTACAAGGGGAAGGTGTACTCAGCCCACACCGCTGGCACACCTCAAGTACCCAGCTTGGGTGATAGGGGAGGCTGTGGAATGGGACCTTATAGGACACGTACTACAGTAGGTCATGCTACCAAGAACCGGAGTCAAGGCAGTTCTACCTAGTACACAGAAACAAACACAGGGAGCCTGCTAAATTGAAGAGGCAAAGAAATATGGCCCACATGAAAAAACAGAACAAAACCCAGATAAAGAAATATATGAAATGTAGATAGCCAACCCATGAGATGCAGAGTTCAAAACACTGGTAATCAGAATGCTCAAAGGAATTATTGAGTAAAACCACAAAATAAATAAAAAGAAGTGAAGGTTATACAAAGTGAAATGAAGAAAAATATACAAGGAACCAACGGAGATAGGAAGAAGCCAGGATTCAATTCAGCAATGTGGAACAAAAGAAAGAAAGTAAGATGTGCCCAAAACAGAAAGGAGAACCAAGAATCGAACATCTAGGACAACTTTAAACATACCAACATCTGAATCCTAGCGGTGCCAGAAGAAGAGAAAGAGCAAGAGACTGAAAACGTATTTGAAAAAATGAAAACTAACTTCCCAAATTTGGCCCAGGAAATAGACGTACAAGTCCAGGAAGCAAAGAGACTCCCAAACAAGCTAGACCCAAAGAAGACCACACCAAGACACATCATAATTAAAATGCCAAAGGTGGAAGATAAAGAGAGAATCTTAAAGGCAACGATAGAAAATAACAGAGTTACCTACAAAGGAGTTCCCATAAAACTATTGTGGGCAAACACTCCTCATGGTTTCAGGAATTGTAGACCCGGCCCCAGCATGACGAGCCACCAGCATCCTGGCCGCTCTTGTCTCTATGTCTCAACATAAGACCGCACGCGGAATGTCACTGTCAACCACTCAGAGGGTGGACACGGGAATTAGATCAAAGAGCGCTCCTCATGCTCATTATGCTTTAGAACTTGCTCTGCTTTTCTTATCAGCAATGTGGTGTAAGCTATCTTTAGCAGGGAGTCTATGGGACCCTGCAACTGGTCCAAACGTTTTATAGACCTTGACTCTGATCGGTAAGAGCGATTCCTGAATTAGTGTATGTTACCTGTTACTGTCAAACAACTGAATACAATAGACAATTTATGAATTTTGGCCTTGCATCTCTCGTATGTATCCTCCTCAAGAAATGGCATGAGGGATGAAGGTTTGGCTGCTGGTCTCCGCTAGAGAGGCAGTCACCTTCCTTCCCCCAGATATAATAAAGTGTCCTGGGTAAGTTTGTTCTGCTGTGGCCACGAGGCCTCTACTGGACAGAGCGACTTCCAACTGAGCCTCGGGGGCGGAGGGTGTGTGTGTGGCACCACCGCCATAACCTGCCAACACCAACCAAGGCTCAACTACAAGGGGAAGGTGTACTCAGCCCACACCGCTGGCACACCTCAAGTACCCAGCTTGGGTGATAGGGGAGGCTGTGGAATGGGACCCTATAGGACACGTACTACAGTAGGTCATGCTACCAAGAACCGGAGTCAAGGCAGTTCTACCTAGTACACAGAAACAAACACAGGGAGCCTGCTAAATTGAAGAGGCAAAGAAATATGGCCCACATGAAAAAACAGAACAAAACCCAGATAAAGAAATATATGAAATGTAGATAGCCAACCCATCAGATGCAGAGTTCAAAACACTGGTAATCAGAATGCTCAAAGAAATTATTGAGTAAAACCACAAAATAAATAAAAAAAAGTGAAGGTTATACAAAGTGAAATGAAGAAAAATATACAAGGAACCAACGGAGACAGGAAGAAGCCAGGATTCAATTCAGCAATGTGGAACAAAAGAAAGAAATAAACATGTGCCCAAAACAGAAAGGAAAAACAAGAATCGAACATCTAGGACAACTTTAAACATACCAACATCTGAATCCTAGCGGTGCCAGAAGGAGAAGAGAAAGAGCAAGAGACTGAAAACGTATTTGAAAAAATGAAAACTAACTTCCCAAATTTGGTCCAGGAAATAGACGTACAAGTCCAGGAAGCAAAGAGAGTCCCAAACAAGCTAGACCGAAAGCAGACCACACCAAGACACATCATAATTAAAATGCCAAAGGTGGAAGATAAAGAGAGAATCTTAAAGGCAACGATAGAAAATAACAGAGTTACCTACAAAGGAGTTCCCATAAAACTATTGTGGGCAAACACTCCTCATGGTTTCAGGAATTGTAGACCCGGCCCCAGCATGACGAGCCACCAGCATCCTGGCCGCTCTTGTCTCTATGTCTCAACATAAGACCGCACGCGGAATGTCACTGTCAACCACTCAGAGGGTGGACACGGGAATTAGATCAAAGAGCGCTCCTCATGCTCATTATGCTTTAGAACTTGCTCTGCTTTTCTTATCAGCAATGTGGTGTAAGCTATCTTTAGCAGGGAGTCTATGGGACCCTGCAACTGGTCCAAACGTTTTATAGACCTTGACTCTGATCGGTAAGAGCGATTCCTGAATTAGTGTATGTTACCTGTTACTGTCAAACAACTGAATACAATAGACAATTTATGAATTTTGGCCTTGCATCTCTCGTATGTATCCTCCTCAAGAAATGGCATGAGGGATGAAGGTTTGGCTGCTGGTCTCCGCTAGAGAGGCAGTCACCTTCCTTCCCCCAGATATAATAAAGTGTCCTGGGTAAGTTTGTTCTGCTGTGGCCACGAGGCCTCTACTGGACAGAGCGACTTCCAACTGAGCCTCGGGGGCGGAGGGTGTGTGTGTGGCACCACCGCCATAACCTGCCAACACCAACCAAGGCTCAACTACAAGGGGAAGGTGTACTCAGCCCACACCGCTGGCACACCTCAAGTACCCAGCTTGGGTGATAGGGGAGGCTGTGGAATGGGACCCTATAGGACACGTACTACAGTAGGTCATGCTACCAAGAACCGGAGTCAAGGCAGTTCTACCTAGTACACAGAAACAAACACAGGGAGCCTGCTAAATTGAAGAGGCAAAGAAATATGGCCCACATGAAAAAACAGAACAAAACCCAGATAAAGAAATATATGAAATGTAGATAGCCAACCCATCAGATGCAGAGTTCAAAACACTGGTAATCAGAATGCTCAAAGAAATTATTGAGTAAAACCACAAAATAAATAAAAAAAAGTGAAGGTTATACAAAGTGAAATGAAGAAAAATATACAAGGAACCAACGGAGACAGGAAGAAGCCAGGATTCAATTCAGCAATGTGGAACAAAAGAAAGAAATAAACATGTGCCCAAAACAGAAAGGAAAAACAAGAATCGAACATCTAGGACAACTTTAAACATACCAACATCTGAATCCTAGCGGTGCCAGAAGGAGAAGAGAAAGAGCAAGAGACTGAAAACGTATTTGAAAAAATGAAAACTAACTTCCCAAATTTGGTCCAGGAAATAGACGTACAAGTCCAGGAAGCAAAGAGAGTCCCAAACAAGCTAGACCGAAAGCAGACCACACCAAGACACATCATAATTAAAATGCCAAAGGTGGAAGATAAAGAGAGAATCTTAAAGGCAATGATAGAAAATAACAGAGTTACCTACAAAGGAGTTCCCATAAAACTATTGTGGGCAAACACTCCTCATGGTTTCAGGAATTGTAGACCCGGCCCCAGCATGACGAGCCACCAGCATCCTGGCTGCTCTTGTCTCTATGTCTCAACATAAGGCCGCACGCGGAATGTCACTGTCAACCACTCAGAGGGTGGACACGGGAATTAGATCAAAGAGCGCTCCTCATGCTCATTATGCTTTAGAACTTGCTCTGCTTTTCTTATCAGCAATGTGGTGTAAGCTATCTTTAGCAGGGAGTCTATGGGACCCTGCAACTGGTCCAAACGTTTTATAGACCTTGACTCTGATCGGTAAGAGCGATTCCTGAATTAGTGTATGTTACCTGTTACTGTCAAACAACTGAATACAATAGACAATTTATGAATTTTGGCCTTGCATCTCTCGTATGTATCCTCCTCAAGAAATGGCATGAGGGATGAAGGTTTGGCTGCTGGTCTCCGCTAGAGAGGCAGTCACCTTCCTTCCCCCAGATATAATAAAGTGTCCTGGGTAAGTTTGTTCTGCTGTGGCCACGAGGCCTCTACTGGACAGAGCGACTTCCAACTGAGCCTCGGGGGCGGAGGGTGTGTGTGTGGCACCACCGCCATAACCTGCCAACACCAACCAAGGCTCAACTACAAGGGGAAGGTGTACTCAGCCCACACCGCTGGCACACCTCAAGTACCCAGCTTGGGTGATAGGGGAGGCTGTGGAATGGGACCCTATAGGACACGTACTACAGTAGGTCATGCTACCAAGAACCGGAGTCAAGGCAGTTCTACCTAGTACACAGAAACAAACACAGGGAGCCTGCTAAATTGAAGAGGCAAAGAAATATGGCCCACATGAAAAAACAGAACAAAACCCAGATAAAGAAATATATGAAATGTAGATAGCCAACCCATCAGATGCAGAGTTCAAAACACTGGTAATCAGAATGCTCAAAGAAATTATTGAGTAAAACCACAAAATAAATAAAAAAAAGTGAAGGTTATACAAAGTGAAATGAAGAAAAATATACAAGGAACCAACGGAGACAGGAAGAAGCCAGGATTCAATTCAGCAATGTGGAACAAAAGAAAGAAAGTAAGATGTGCCCAAAACAGAAAGGAGAACCAAGAATCGAACATCTAGGACAACTTTAAACATACCAACATCTGAATCCTAGCGGTGCCAGAAGAAGATAGAGCAAGAGACTGAAAACGTATTTGAAAAAATGAAAACTAACTTCCCAAATTTGGCCCAGGAAATAGACGTACAAGTACAGGAAGCAAAGAGACTCCCAAACAAGCTAGACCCAAAGAAGACCACACCAAGACACATCATAATTAAAATGCCAAAGGTGGAAGATAAAGAGAGAATCTTAAAGGCAACGATAGAAAATAACAGAGTTACCTACAAAGGAGTTCCCATAAAACTATTGTGGGCAAACACTCCTCATGGTTTCAGGAATTGTAGACCCGGCCCCAGCATGACGAGCCACCAGCATCCTGGCCGCTCTTGTCTCTATGTCTCAACATAAGACCGCACGCGGAATGTCACTGTCAACCACTCAGAGGGTGGACACGGGAATTAGATCAAAGAGCGTTCCTCATGCTCATTATGCTTTAGAACTTGCTCTGCTTTTCTTATCAGCAATGTGGTGTAAGCTATCTTTAGCAGGGAGTCTATGGGACCCTGCAACTGGTCCAAACGTTTTATAGACCTTGACTCTGATCGGTAAGAGCGATTCCTGAATTAGTGTATGTTACCTGTTACTGTCAAACAACTGAATACAATAGACAATTTATGAATTTTGGCCTTGCATCTCTCGTATGTATCCTCCTCAAGAAATGGCATGAGGGATGAAGGTTTGGCTGCTGGTCTCCGCTAGAGAGGCAGTCACCTTCCTTCCCCCAGATATAATAAAGTGTCCTGGGTAAGTTTGTTCTGCTGTGGCCACGAGGGCTCTACTGGACAGAGCGACTTCCAACTGAGCCTCGGGGGGGGAGGGTGTGTGTGTGGCACCACCGCCATAACCTGCCAACACCAACCAAGGCTCAACTACAAGGGGAAGGTGTACTCAGCCCACACCGCTGGCACACCTCAAGTACCCAGCTTGGGTGATAGGGGAGGCTGTGGAATGGGACCTTATAGGACACGTACTACAGTAGGTCATGCTACCAAGAACCGGAGTCAAGGCAGTTCTACCTAGTACACAGAAACAAACACAGGGAGCCTGCTAAATTGAAGAGGCAAAGAAATATGGCCCACATGAAAAAACAGAACAAAACCCAGATAAAGAAATATATGAAATGTAGATAGCCAACCCATGAGATGCAGAGTTCAAAACACTGGTAATCAGAATGCTCAAAGGAATTATTGAGTAAAACCACAAAATAAATAAAAAGAAGTGAAGGTTATACAAAGTGAAATGAAGAAAAATATACAAGGAACCAACGGAGATAGGAAGAAGCCAGGATTCAATTCAGCAATGTGGAACAAAAGAAAGAAAGTAAGATGTGCCCAAAACAGAAAGGAGAACCAAGAATCGAACATCTAGGACAACTTTAAACATACCAACATCTGAATCCTAGCGGTGCCAGAAGAAGAGAAAGAGCAAGAGACTGAAAACGTATTTGAAAAAATGAAAACTAACTTCCCAAATTTGGCCCAGGAAATAGACGTACAAGTCCAGGAAGCAAAGAGACTCCCAAACAAGCTAGACCCAAAGAAGACCACACCAAGACACATCATAATTAAAATGCCAAAGGTGGAAGATAAAGAGAGAATCTTAAAGGCAACGATAGAAAATAACAGAGTTACCTACAAAGGAGTTCCCATAAAACTATTGTGGGCAAACACTCCTCATGGTTTCAGGAATTGTAGACCCGGCCCCAGCATGACGAGCCACCAGCATCCTGGCCGCTCTTGTCTCTATGTCTCAACATAAGACCGCACGCGGAATGTCACTGTCAACCACTCAGAGGGTGGACACGGGAATTAGATCAAAGAGCGCTCCTCATGCTCATTATGCTTTAGAACTTGCTCTGCTTTTCTTATCAGCAATGTGGTGTAAGCTATCTTTAGCAGGGAGTCTATGGGACCCTGCAACTGGTCCAAACGTTTTATAGACCTTGACTCTGATCGGTAAGAGCGATTCCTGAATTAGTGTATGTTACCTGTTACTGTCAAACAACTGAATACAATAGACAATTTATGAATTTTGGCCTTGCATCTCTCGTATGTATCCTCCTCAAGAAATGGCATGAGGGATGAAGGTTTGGCTGCTGGTCTCCGCTAGAGAGGCAGTCACCTTCCTTCCCCCAGATATAATAAAGTGTCCTGGGTAAGTTTGTTCTGCTGTGGCCACGAGGCCTCTACTGGACAGAGCGACTTCCAACTGAGCCTCGGGGGCGGAGGGTGTGTGTGTGGCACCACCGCCATAACCTGCCAACACCAACCAAGGCTCAACTACAAGGGGAAGGTGTACTCAGCCCACACCGCTGGCACACCTCAAGTACCCAGCTTGGGTGATAGGGGAGGCTGTGGAATGGGACCCTATAGGACACGTACTACAGTAGGTCATGCTACCAAGAACCGGAGTCAAGGCAGTTCTACCTAGTACACAGAAACAAACACAGGGAGCCTGCTAAATTGAAGAGGCAAAGAAATATGGCCCACATGAAAAAACAGAACAAAACCCAGATAAAGAAATATATGAAATGTAGATAGCCAACCCATCAGATGCAGAGTTCAAAACACTGGTAATCAGAATGCTCAAAGAAATTATTGAGTAAAACCACAAAATAAATAAAAAAAAGTGAAGGTTATACAAAGTGAAATGAAGAAAAATATACAAGGAACCAACGGAGACAGGAAGAAGCCAGGATTCAATTCAGCAATGTGGAACAAAAGAAAGAAAGTAAGATGTGCCCAAAACAGAAAGGAGAACCAAGAATCGAACATCTAGGACAACTTTAAACATACCAACATCTGAATCCTAGCGGTGCCAGAAGAAGATAGAGCAAGAGACTGAAAACGTATTTGAAAAAATGAAAACTAACTTCCCAAATTTGGCCCAGGAAATAGACGTACAAGTACAGGAAGCAAAGAGACTCCCAAACAAGCTAGACCCAAAGAAGACCACACCAAGACACATCATAATTAAAATGCCAAAGGTGGAAGATAAAGAGAGAATCTTAAAGGCAACGATAGAAAATAACAGAGTTACCTACAAAGGAGTTCCCATAAAACTATTGTGGGCAAACACTCCTCATGGTTTCAGGAATTGTAGACCCGGCCCCAGCATGACGAGCCACCAGCATCCTGGCCGCTCTTGTCTCTATGTCTCAACATAAGACCGCACGCGGAATGTCACTGTCAACCACTCAGAGGGTGGACACGGGAATTAGATCAAAGAGCGTTCCTCATGCTCATTATGCTTTAGAACTTGCTCTGCTTTTCTTATCAGCAATGTGGTGTAAGCTATCTTTAGCAGGGAGTCTATGGGACCCTGCAACTGGTCCAAACGTTTTATAGACCTTGACTCTGATCGGTAAGAGCGATTCCTGAATTAGTGTATGTTACCTGTTACTGTCAAACAACTGAATACAATAGACAATTTATGAATTTTGGCCTTGCATCTCTCGTATGTATCCTCCTCAAGAAATGGCATGAGGGATGAAGGTTTGGCTGCTGGTCTCCGCTAGAGAGGCAGTCACCTTCCTTCCCCCAGATATAATAAAGTGTCCTGGGTAAGTTTGTTCTGCTGTGGCCACGAGGGCTCTACTGGACAGAGCGACTTCCAACTGAGCCTCGGGGGGGGAGGGTGTGTGTGTGGCACCACCGCCATAACCTGCCAACACCAACCAAGGCTCAACTACAAGGGGAAGGTGTACTCAGCCCACACCGCTGGCACACCTCAAGTACCCAGCTTGGGTGATAGGGGAGGCTGTGGAATGGGACCTTATAGGACACGTACTACAGTAGGTCATGCTACCAAGAACCGGAGTCAAGGCAGTTCTACCTAGTACACAGAAACAAACACAGGGAGCCTGCTAAATTGAAGAGGCAAAGAAATATGGCCCACATGAAAAAACAGAACAAAACCCAGATAAAGAAATATATGAAATGTAGATAGCCAACCCATGAGATGCAGAGTTCAAAACACTGGTAATCAGAATGCTCAAAGGAATTATTGAGTAAAACCACAAAATAAATAAAAAGAAGTGAAGGTTATACAAAGTGAAATGAAGAAAAATATACAAGGAACCAACGGAGATAGGAAGAAGCCAGGATTCAATTCAGCAATGTGGAACAAAAGAAAGAAAGTAAGATGTGCCCAAAACAGAAAGGAGAACCAAGAATCGAACATCTAGGACAACTTTAAACATACCAACATCTGAATCCTAGCGGTGCCAGAAGAAGAGAAAGAGCAAGAGACTGAAAACGTATTTGAAAAAATGAAAACTAACTTCCCAAATTTGGCCCAGGAAATAGACGTACAAGTCCAGGAAGCAAAGAGACTCCCAAACAAGCTAGACCCAAAGAAGACCACACCAAGACACATCATAATTAAAATGCCAAAGGTGGAAGATAAAGAGAGAATCTTAAAGGCAACGATAGAAAATAACAGAGTTACCTACAAAGGAGTTCCCATAAAACTATTGTGGGCAAACACTCCTCATGGTTTCAGGAATTGTAGACCCGGCCCCAGCATGACGAGCCACCAGCATCCTGGCCGCTCTTGTCTCTATGTCTCAACATAAGACCGCACGCGGAATGTCACTGTCAACCACTCAGAGGGTGGACACGGGAATTAGATCAAAGAGCGCTCCTCATGCTCATTATGCTTTAGAACTTGCTCTGCTTTTCTTATCAGCAATGTGGTGTAAGCTATCTTTAGCAGGGAGTCTATGGGACCCTGCAACTGGTCCAAACGTTTTATAGACCTTGACTCTGATCGGTAAGAGCGATTCCTGAATTAGTGTATGTTACCTGTTACTGTCAAACAACTGAATACAATAGACAATTTATGAATTTTGGCCTTGCATCTCTCGTATGTATCCTCCTCAAGAAATGGCATGAGGGATGAAGGTTTGGCTGCTGGTCTCCGCTAGAGAGGCAGTCACCTTCCTTCCCCCAGATATAATAAAGTGTCCTGGGTAAGTTTGTTCTGCTGTGGCCACGAGGCCTCTACTGGACAGAGCGACTTCCAACTGAGCCTCGGGGGCGGAGGGTGTGTGTGTGGCACCACCGCCATAACCTGCCAACACCAACCAAGGCTCAACTACAAGGGGAAGGTGTACTCAGCCCACACCGCTGGCACACCTCAAGTACCCAGCTTGGGTGATAGGGGAGGCTGTGGAATGGGACCCTATAGGACACGTACTACAGTAGGTCATGCTACCAAGAACCGGAGTCAAGGCAGTTCTACCTAGTACACAGAAACAAACACAGGGAGCCTGCTAAATTGAAGAGGCAAAGAAATATGGCCCACATGAAAAAACAGAACAAAACCCAGATAAAGAAATATATGAAATGTAGATAGCCAACCCATCAGATGCAGAGTTCAAAACACTGGTAATCAGAATGCTCAAAGAAATTATTGAGTAAAACCACAAAATAAATAAAAAAAAGTGAAGGTTATACAAAGTGAAATGAAGAAAAATATACAAGGAACCAACGGAGATAGGAAGAAGCCAGGATTCAATTCAGCAATGTGGAACAAAAGAAAGAAAGTAAGATGTGCCCAAAACAGAAAGGAGAACCAAGAATCGAACATCTAGGACAACTTTAAACATACCAACATCTGAATCCTAGCGGTGCCAGAAGAAGAGAAAGAGCAAGAGACTGAAAACGTATTTGAAAAAATGAAAACTAACTTCCCAAATTTGGCCCAGGAAATAGACGTACAAGTCCAGGAAGCAAAGAGACTCCCAAACAAGCTAGACCCAAAGAAGACCACACCAAGACACATCATAATTAAAATGCCAAAGGTGGAAGATAAAGAGAGAATCTTAAAGGCAACGATAGAAAATAACAGAGTTACCTACAAAGGAGTTCCCATAAAACTATTGTGGGCAAACACTCCTCATGGTTTCAGGAATTGTAGACCCGGCCCCAGCATGACGAGCCACCAGCATCCTGGCCGCTCTTGTCTCTATGTCTCAACATAAGACCGCACGCGGAATGTCACTGTCAACCACTCAGAGGGTGGACACGGGAATTAGATCAAAGAGCGCTCCTCATGCTCATTATGCTTTAGAACTTGCTCTGCTTTTCTTATCAGCAATGTGGTGTAAGCTATCTTTAGCAGGGAGTCTATGGGACCCTGCAACTGGTCCAAACGTTTTATAGACCTTGACTCTGATCGGTAAGAGCGATTCCTGAATTAGTGTATGTTACCTGTTACTGTCAAACAACTGAATACAATAGACAATTTATGAATTTTGGCCTTGCATCTCTCGTATGTATCCTCCTCAAGAAATGGCATGAGGGATGAAGGTTTGGCTGCTGGTCTCCGCTAGAGAGGCAGTCACCTTCCTTCCCCCAGATATAATAAAGTGTCCTGGGTAAGTTTGTTCTGCTGTGGCCACGAGGCCTCTACTGGACAGAGCGACTTCCAACTGAGCCTCGGGGGCGGAGGGTGTGTGTGTGGCACCACCGCCATAACCTGCCAACACCAACCAAGGCTCAACTACAAGGGGAAGGTGTACTCAGCCCACACCGCTGGCACACCTCAAGTACCCAGCTTGGGTGATAGGGGAGGCTGTGGAATGGGACCCTATAGGACACGTACTACAGTAGGTCATGCTACCAAGAACCGGAGTCAAGGCAGTTCTACCTAGTACACAGAAACAAACACAGGGAGCCTGCTAAATTGAAGAGGCAAAGAAATATGGCCCACATGAAAAAACAGAACAAAACCCAGATAAAGAAATATATGAAATGTAGATAGCCAACCCATCAGATGCAGAGTTCAAAACACTGGTAATCAGAATGCTCAAAGAAATTATTGAGTAAAACCACAAAATAAATAAAAAAAAGTGAAGGTTATACAAAGTGAAATGAAGAAAAATATACAAGGAACCAACGGAGATAGGAAGAAGCCAGGATTCAATTCAGCAATGTGGAACAAAAGAAAGAAAGTAAGATGTGCCCAAAACAGAAAGGAGAACCAAGAATCGAACATCTAGGACAACTTTAAACATACCAACATCTGAATCCTAGCGGTGCCAGAAGAAGAGAAAGAGCAAGAGACTGAAAACGTATTTGAAAAAATGAAAACTAACTTCCCAAATTTGGCCCAGGAAATAGACGTACAAGTCCAGGAAGCAAAGAGACTCCCAAACAAGCTAGACCCAAAGAAGACCACACCAAGACACATCATAATTAAAATGCCAAAGGTGGAAGATAAAGAGAGAATCTTAAAGGCAACGATAGAAAATAACAGAGTTACCTACAAAGGAGTTCCCATAAAACTATTGTGGGCAAACACTCCTCATGGTTTCAGGAATTGTAGACCCGGCCCCAGCATGACGAGCCACCAGCATCCTGGCCGCTCTTGTCTCTATGTCTCAACATAAGACCGCACGCGGAATGTCACTGTCAACCACTCAGAGGGTGGACACGGGAATTAGATCAAAGAGCGCTCCTCATGCTCATTATGCTTTAGAACTTGCTCTGCTTTTCTTATCAGCAATGTGGTGTAAGCTATCTTTAGCAGGGAGTCTATGGGACCCTGCAACTGGTCCAAACGTTTTATAGACCTTGACTCTGATCGGTAAGAGCGATTCCTGAATTAGTGTATGTTACCTGTTACTGTCAAACAACTGAATACAATAGACAATTTATGAATTTTGGCCTTGCATCTCTCGTATGTATCCTCCTCAAGAAATGGCATGAGGGATGAAGGTTTGGCTGCTGGTCTCCGCTAGAGAGGCAGTCACCTTCCTTCCCCCAGATATAATAAAGTGTCCTGGGTAAGTTTGTTCTGCTGTGGCCACGAGGCCTCTACTGGACAGAGCGACTTCCAACTGAGCCTCGGGGGCGGAGGGTGTGTGTGTGGCACCACCGCCATAACCTGCCAACACCAACCAAGGCTCAACTACAAGGGGAAGGTGTACTCAGCCCACACCGCTGGCACACCTCAAGTACCCAGCTTGGGTGATAGGGGAGGCTGTGGAATGGGACCCTATAGGACACGTACTACAGTAGGTCATGCTACCAAGAACCGGAGTCAAGGCAGTTCTACCTAGTACACAGAAACAAACACAGGGAGCCTGCTAAATTGAAGAGGCAAAGAAATATGGCCCACATGAAAAAACAGAACAAAACCCAGATAAAGAAATATATGAAATGTAGATAGCCAACCCATCAGATGCAGAGTTCAAAACACTGGTAATCAGAATGCTCAAAGAAATTATTGAGTAAAACCACAAAATAAATTAAAAAAAGTGAAGGTTATACAAAGTGAAATGAAGAAAAATATACAAGGAACCAACGGAGACAGGAAGAAGCCAGGATTCAATTCAGCAATGTGGAACAAAAGAAAGAAATAAACATGTGCCCAAAACAGAAAGGAAAAACAAGAATCGAACATCTAGGACAACTTTAAACATACCAACATCTGAATCCTAGCGGTGCCAGAAGGAGAAGAGAAAGAGCAAGAGACTGAAAACGTATTTGAAAAAATGAAAACTAACTTCCCAAATTTGGTCCAGGAAATAGACGTACAAGTCCAGGAAGCAAAGAGAGTCCCAAACAAGCTAGACCGAAAGCAGACCACACCAAGACACATCATAATTAAAATGCCAAAGGTGGAAGATAAAGAGAGAATCTTAAAGGCAATGATAGAAAATAACAGAGTTACCTACAAAGGAGTTCCCATAAAACTATTGTGGGCAAACACTCCTCATGGTTTCAGGAATTGTAGACCCGGCCCCAGCATGACGAGCCACCAGCATCCTGGCTGCTCTTGTCTCTATGTCTCAACATAAGGCCGCACGCGGAATGTCACTGTCAACCACTCAGAGGGTGGACACGGGAATTAGATCAAAGAGCGCTCCTCATGCTCATTATGCTTTAGAACTTGCTCTGCTTTTCTTATCAGCAATGTGGTGTAAGCTATCTTTAGCAGGGAGTCTATGGGACCCTGCAACTGGTCCAAACGTTTTATAGACCTTGACTCTGATCGGTAAGAGCGATTCCTGAATTAGTGTATGTTACCTGTTACTGTCAAACAACTGAATACAATAGACAATTTATGAATTTTGGCCTTGCATCTCTCGTATGTATCCTCCTCAAGAAATGGCATGAGGGATGAAGGTTTGGCTGCTGGTCTCCGCTAGAGAGGCAGTCACCTTCCTTCCCCCAGATATAATAAAGTGTCCTGGGTAAGTTTGTTCTGCTGTGGCCACGAGGCCTCTACTGGACAGAGCGACTTCCAACTGAGCCTCGGGGGCGGAGGGTGTGTGTGTGGCACCACCGCCATAACCTGCCAACACCAACCAAGGCTCAACTACAAGGGGAAGGTGTACTCAGCCCACACCGCTGGCACACCTCAAGTACCCAGCTTGGGTGATAGGGGAGGCTGTGGAATGGGACCCTATAGGACACGTACTACAGTAGGTCATGCTAACAAGAACCGGAGTCAAGGCAGTTCTACCTAGTACACAGAAACAAACACAGGGAGCCTGCTAAATTGAAGAGGCAAAGAAATATGGCCCACATGAAAAAACAGAACAAAACCCAGATAAAGAAATATATGAAATGTAGATAGCCAACCCATCAGATGCAGAGTTCAAAACACTGGTAATCAGAATGCTCAAAGAAATTATTGAGTAAAACCACAAAATAAATAAAAAAAAGTGAAGGTTATACAAAGTGAAATGAAGAAAAATATACAAGGAACCAACGGAGACAGGAAGAAGCCAGGATTCAATTCAGCAATGTGGAACAAAAGAAAGAAAGTAAGATGTGCCCAAAACAGAAAGGAGAACCAAGAATCGAACATCTAGGACAACTTTAAACATACCAACATCTGAATCCTAGCGGTGCCAGAAGAAGATAGAGCAAGAGACTGAAAACGTATTTGAAAAAATGAAAACTAACTTCCCAAATTTGGCCCAGGAAATAGACGTACAAGTCCAGGAAGCAAAGAGACTCCCAAACAAGCTAGACCCAAAGAAGACCACACCAAGACACATCATAATTAAAATGCCAAAGGTGGAAGATAAAGAGAGAATCTTAAAGGCAACGATAGAAAATAACAGAGTTACCTACAAAGGAGTTCCCATAAAACTATTGTGGGCAAACACTCCTCATGGTTTCAGGAATTGTAGACCCGGCCCCAGCATGACGAGCCACCAGCATCCTGGCCGCTCTTGTCTCTATGTCTCAACATAAGACCGCACGCGGAATGTCACTGTCAACCACTCAGAGGGTGGACACGGGAATTAGATCAAAGAGCGTTACTCATGCTCATTATGCTTTAGAACTTGCTCTGCTTTTCTTATCAGCAATGTGGTGTAAGCTATCTTTAGCAGGGAGTCTATGGGACCCTGCAACTGGTCCAAACGTTTTATAGACCTTGACTCTGATCCGTAAGAGCGATTCCTGAATTAGTGTATGTTACCTGTTACTGTCAAACAACTGAATACAATAGACAATGTATGAATTTTGGCCTTGCATCTCTCGTATGTATCCTCCTCAAGAAATGGCATGAGGGATGAAGGTTTGGCTGCTGGTCTCCGCTAGAGAGGCAGTCACCTTCCTTCCCCCAGATATAATAAAGTGTCCTGGGTAAGTTTGTTCTGCTGTGGCCACGAGGGCTCTACTGGACAGAGCGACTTCCAACTGAGCCTCGGGGGGGGAGGGTGTGTGTGTGGCTCCACCGCCATAACCTGCCAACACCAACCAAGGCTCAACTACAAGGGGAAGGTGTACTCAGCCCACACCGCTGGCACACCTCAAGTACCCAGCTTGGGTGATAGGGGAGGCTGTGGAATGGGACCTTATAGGACACGTACTACAGTAGGTCATGCTACCAAGAACCGGAGTCAAGGCAGTTCTACCTAGTACACAGAAACAAACACAGGGAGCCTGCTAAATTGAAGAGGCAAAGAAATATGGCCCACATGAAAAAACAGAACAAAACCCAGATAAAGAAATATATGAAATGTAGATAGCCAACCCATGAGATGCAGAGTTCAAAACACTGGTAATCAGAATGCTCAAAGGAATTATTGAGTAAAACCACAAAATAAATAAAAAGAAGTGAAGGTTATACAAAGTGAAATGAAGAAAAATATACAAGGAACCAACGGAGATAGGAAGAAGCCAGGATTCAATTCAGCAATGTGGAACAAAAGAAAGAAATAAACATGTGCCCAAAACAGAAAGGAGAACCAAGAATCGAACATCTAGGACAACTTTAAACATACCAACATCTGAATCCTAGCGGTGCCAGAAGAAGAGAAAGAGCAAGAGACTGAAAACGTATTTGAAAAAATGAAAACTAACTTCCCAAATTTGGCCCAGGAAATAGACGTACAAGTCCAGGAAGCAAAGAGACTCCCAAACAAGCTAGACCCAAAGAAGACCACGCCAAGACACATCATAATTAAAATGCCAAAGGTGGAAGATAAAGAGAGAATCTTAAAGGCAACGATAGAAAATAACAGAGTTACCTACAAAGGAGTTCCCATAAAACTATTGTGGGCAAACACTCCTCATGGTTTCAGGAATTGTAGACCCGGCCCCAGCATGACGAGCCGCCAGCATCCTGGCCGCTCTTGTCTCTATGTCTCAACATAAGACCGCACGCGGAATGTCACTGTCAACCACTCAGAGGGTGGACACGGGAATTAGATCAAAGAGCGCTCCTCATGCTCATTATGCTTTAGAACTTGCTCTGCTTTTCTTATCAGCAATGTGGTGTAAGCTATCTTTAGCAGGGAGTCTATGGGACCCTGCAACTGGTCCAAACGTTTTATAGACCTTGACTCTGATCGGTAAGAGCGATTCCTGAATGAGTGTATGTTACCTGTTACTGTCAAACAACTGAATACAATAGACAATTTATGAATTTTGGCCTTGCATCTCTCGTATGTATCCTCCTCAAGAAATGGCATGAGGGATGAAGGTTTGGCTGCTGGTCTCCGCTAGAGAGGCAGTCACCTTCCTTCCCCCAGATATAATAAAGTGTCCTGGGTAAGTTTGTTCTGCTGTGGCCACGAGGCCTCTACTGGACAGAGCGACTTCCAACTGAGCCTCCGGGGGGGAGGGTGTGTGTGTGGCACCACCGCCATAACCTGCCAACACCAACCAAGGCTCAACTACAAGGGGAAGGTGTACTCAGCCCACACCGCTGGCACACCTCAAGTACCCAGCTTGGGTGATAGGGGAGGCTGTGGAATGGGACCCTATAGGACACGTACTACAGTAGGTCATGCTACCAAGAACCGGAGTCAAGGCAGTTCTACCTAGTACACAGAAACAAACACAGGGAGCCTGCTAAATTGAAGAGGCAAAGAAATATGGCCCACATGAAAAAACAGAACAAAACCCAGATAAAGAAATATATGAAATGTAGATAGCCAACCCATCAGATGTAGAGTTCAAAACACTGGTAATCAGAATGCTCAAAGAAATTATTGAGTAAAACCACAAAATAAATAAAAAAAAGTGAAGGTTATACAAAGTGAAATGAAGAAAAATATACAAGGAACCAACGGAGACAGGAAGAAGCCAGGATTCAATTCAGCAATGTGGAACAAAAGAAAGAAATAAACATGTGCCCAAAACAGAAAGGAAAAACAAGAATCGAACAGCTAGGACAACTTTAAACATACCAACATCTGAATCCTAGCGGTGCCAGAAGGAGAAGAGAAAGAGCAAGAGACTGAAAACGTATTTGAAAAAATGAAAACTAACTTCCCAAATTTGGTCCAGGAAATAGACGTACAAGTCCAGGAAGCAAAGAGACTCCCAAACAAGCTAGACCGAAAGCAGACCACACCAAGACACATCATAATTAAAATGCCAAAGGTGGAAGATAAAGAGAGAATCTTAAAGGCAACGATAGAAAATAACAGAGTTACCTACAAAGAAGTTCCCATAAAACTATTGTGGGCAAACACTCCTCATGGTTTCAGGAATTGTAGACCGGCCCCAGCATGACGAGCCGCCAGCATCCTGGCCGCTCTTGTCTCTATGTCTCAACATAAGGCCGCACGCGGAATGTCACTGTCAACCACTCAGAGGGTGGACACGGGAATTAGATCAAAGAGCGCTCCTCATGCTCATTATGCTTTAGAACTTGCTCTGCTTTTCTTATCAGCAATGCGGTGTAAGCTATCTTTAGCAGGGAGTCTATGGGACCCTGCAACTGGTCCAAACGTTTTATAGACCTTGACTCTGATCGGTAAGAGCGATTCCTGAATTAGTGTATGTTACCTGTTACTGTCAAACAACTGAATACAATAGACAATTTATGAATTTTGGCCTTGCATCTCTCGTATGTATCCTCCTCAAGAAATGGCATGAGGGATGAAGGTTTGGCTGCTGGTCTCCGCTAGAGAGGCAGTCACCTTCCTTCCCCCAGATATAATAAAGTGTCCTGGGTAAGTTTGTTCTGCTGTGGCCACGAGGGCTCTACTGGACAGAGCGACTTCCAACTGAGCCTCGGGGGGGGAGGGTGTGTGTGTGGCACCACCGCCATAACCTGCCAACACCAACCAAGGCTCAACTACAAGGGGAAGGTGTACTCAGCCCACACCGCTGGCACACCTCAAGTACCCAGCTTGGGTGATAGGGGAGGCTGTGGAATGGGACCTTATAGGACACGTACTACAGTAGGTCATGCTACCAAGAACCGGAGTCAAGGCAGTTCTACCTAGTACACAGAAACAAACACAGGGAGCCTGCTAAATTGAAGAGGCAAAGAAATATGGCCCACATGAAAAAACAGAACAAAACCCAGATAAAGAAATATATGAAATGTAGATAGCCAACCCATGAGATGCAGAGTTCAAAACACTGGTAATCAGAATGCTCAAAGGAATTATTGAGTAAAACCACAAAATAAATAAAAAGAAGTGAAGGTTATACAAAGTGAAATGAAGAAAAATATACAAGGAACCAACGGAGATAGGAAGAAGCCAGGATTCAATTCAGCAATGTGGAACAAAAGAAAGAAATAAACATGTGCCCAAAACAGAAAGGAGAACCAAGAATCGAACATCTAGGACAACTTTAAACATACCAACATCTGAATCCTAGCGGTGCCAGAAGAAGAGAAAGAGCAAGAGACTGAAAACGTATTTGAAAAAATGAAAACTAACTTCCCAAATTTGGCCCAGGAAATAGACGTACAAGTCCAGGAAGCAAAGAGACTCCCAAACAAGCTAGACCCAAAGAAGACCACACCAAGACACATCATAATTAAAATGCCAAAGGTGGAAGATAAAGAGAGAATCTTAAAGGCAACGATAGAAAATAACAGAGTTACCTACAAAGGAGTTCCCATAAATCTATTGTGGGCAAACACTCCTCATGGTTTCAGGAATTGTAGACCCGGCCCCAGCATGACGAGCCGCCAGCATCCTGGCCGCTCTTGTCTCTATGTCTCAACATAAGACCGCACGCGGAATGTCACTGTCAACCACTCAGAGGGTGGACACGGGAATTAGATCAAAGAGCGCTCCTCATGCTCATTATGCTTTAGAACTTGCTCTGCTTTTCTTATCAGCAATGTGGTGTAAGCTATCTTTAGCAGGGAGTCTATGGGACCCTGCAACTGGTCCAAACGTTTTATAGACCTTGACTCTGATCGGTAAGAGCGATTCCTGAATGAGTGTATGTTACCTGTTACTGTCAAACAACTGAATACAATAGACAATTTATGAATTTTGGCCTTGCATCTCTCGTATGTATCCTCCTCAAAAAATGGCATGAGGGATGAAGGTTTGGCTGCTGGTCTCCGCTAGAGAGGCAGTCACCTTCCTTCCCCCAGATATAATAAAGTGTCCTGGGTAAGTTTGTTCTGCTGTGGCCACGAGGCCTCTACTGGACAGAGCGACTTCCAACTGAGCCTCGGGGGCGGAGGGTGTGTGTGTGGCACCACCGCCATAACCTGCCAACACCAACCAAGGCTCAACTACAAGGGGAAGGTGTACTCAGCCCACACCGCTGGCACACCTCAAGTACCCAGCTTGGGTGATAGGGGAGGCTGTGGAATGGGACCCTATAGGACACGTACTACAGTAGGTCATGCTACCAAGAACCGGAGTCAAGGCAGTTCTACCTAGTACACAGAAACAAACACAGGGAGCCTGCTAAATTGAAGAGGCAAAGAAATATGGCCCACATGAAAAAACAGAACAAAACCCAGATAAAGAAATATATGAAATGTAGATAGCCAACCCATCAGATGCAGAGTTCAAAACACTGGTAATCAGAATTCTCAAAGAAATTATTGAGTAAAACCACAAAATAAATAAAAAAAAGTGAAGGTTATACAAAGTGAAATGAAGAAAAATATACAAGGAACCAACGGAGACAGGAAGAAGCCAGGATTCAATTCAGCAATGTGGAACAAAAGAAAGAAATAAACATGTGCCCAAAACAGAAAGGAAAAACAAGAATCGAACAGCTAGGACAACTTTAAACATACCAACATCTGAATCCTAGCGGTGCCAGAAGAAGATAGAGCAAGAGACTGAAAACGTATTTGAAAAAATGAAAACTAACTTCCCAAATTTGGCCCAGGAAATAGACGTACAAGTCCAGGAAGCAAAGAGACTCCCAAACAAGCTAGACCCAAAGAAGACCACACCAAGACACATCATAATTAAAATGCCAAAGGTGGAAGATAAAGAGAGAATCTTAAAGGCAACGATAGAAAATAACAGAGTTACCTACAAAGGAGTTCCCATAAATCTATTGTGGGCAAACACTCCTCATGGTTTCAGGAATTGTAGACCCGGCCCCAGCATGACGAGCCGCCAGCATCCTGGCCGCTCTTGTCTCTATGTCTCAACATAAGACCGCACGCGGAATGTCACTGTCAACCACTCAGAGGGTGGACACGGGAATTAGATCAAAGAGCGCTCCTCATGCTCATTATGCTTTAGAACTTGCTCTGCTTTTCTTATCAGCAATGTGGTGTAAGCTATCTTTAGCAGGGAGTCTATGGGACCCTGCAACTGGTCCAAACGTTTTATAGACCTTGACTCTGATCGGTAAGAGCGATTCCTGAATGAGTGTATGTTACCTGTTACTGTCAAACAACTGAATACAATAGACAATTTATGAATTTTGGCCTTGCATCTCTCGTATGTATCCTCCTCAAGAAATGGCATGAGGGATGAAGGTTTGGCTGCTGGTCTCCGCTAGAGAGGCAGTCACCTTCCTTCCCCCAGATATAATAAAGTGTCCTGGGTAAGTTTGTTCTGCTGTGGCCACGAGGCCTCTACTGGACAGAGCGACTTCCAACTGAGCCTCGGGGGCGGAGGGTGTGTGTGTGGCACCACCGCCATAACCTGCCAACACCAACCAAGGCTCAACTACAAGGGGAAGGTGTACTCAGCCCACACCGCTGGCACACCTCAAGTACCCAGCTTGGGTGATAGGGGAGGCTGTGGAATGGGACCCTATAGGACACGTACTACAGTAGGTCATGCTACCAAGAACCGGAGTCAAGGCAGTTCTACCTAGTACACAGAAACAAACACAGGGAGCCTGCTAAATTGAAGAGGCAAAGAAATATGGCCCACATGAAAAAACAGAACAAAACCCAGATAAAGAAATATATGAAATGTAGATAGCCAACCCATCAGATGTAGAGTTCAAAACACTGGTAATCAGAATGCTCAAAGAAATTATTGAGTAAAACCACAAAATAAATAAAAAAAAGTGAAGGTTATACAAAGTGAAATGAAGAAAAATATACAAGGAACCAACGGAGACAGGAAGAAGCCAGGATTCAATTCAGCAATGTGGAACAAAAGAAAGAAATAAACATGTGCCCAAAACAGAAAGGAAAAACAAGAATCGAACAGCTAGGACAACTTTAAACATACCAACATCTGAATCCTAGCGGTGCCAGAAGAAGATAGAGCAAGAGACTGAAAACGTATTTGAAAAAATGAAAACTAACTTCCCAAATTTGGCCCAGGAAATAGACGTACAAGTCCAGGAAGCAAAGAGACTCCCAAACAAGCTAGACCCAAAGAAGACCACACCAAGACACATCATAATTAAAATGCCAAAGGTGGAAGATAAAGAGAGAATCTTAAAGGCAACGATAGAAAATAACAGAGTTACCTACAAAGGAGTTCCCATAAAACTATTGTGGGCAAACACTCCTCATGGTTTCAGGAATTGTAGCCCCGGCCCCAGCATGACGAGTCGCCAGCATCCTGGCCGCTCTTGTCTCTATGTCTCAACATAAGACCGCACGCGGAATGTCACTGTCAACCACTCAGAGGGTGGACACGGGAATTAGATCAAAGAGCGTTCCTCATGCTCATTATGCTTTAGAACTTGCTCTGCTTTTCTTATCAGCAATGTGGTGTAAGCTATCTTTAGCAGGGAGTCTATGGGACCCTGCAACTGGTCCAAACGTTTTATAGACCTTGACTCTGATCGGTAAGAGCGATTCCTGAATTAGTGTATGTTACCTGTTACTGTCAAACAACTGAATACAATAGACAATTTATGAATTTTGGCCTTGCATCTCTCGTATGTATCCTCCTCAAGAAATGGCATGAGGGATGAAGGTTTGGCTGCTGGTCTCCGCTAGAGAGGCAGTCACCTTCCTTCCCCCAGATATAATAAAGTGTCCTGGGTAAGTTTGTTCTGCTGTGGCCACGAGGGCTCTACTGGACAGAGCGACTTCCAACTGAGCCTCGGGGGGGGAGGGTGTGTGTGTGGCACCACCGCCATAACCTGCCAACACCAACCAAGGCTCAACTACAAGGGGAAGGTGTACTCAGCCCACACCGCTGGCACACCTCAAGTACCCAGCTTGGGTGATAGGGGAGGCTGTGGAATGGGACCTTATAGGACACGTACTACAGTAGGTCATGCTACCAAGAACCGGAGTCAAGGCAGTTCTACCTAGTACACAGAAACAAACACAGGGAGCCTGCTAAATTGAAGAGGCAAAGAAATATGGCCCACATGAAAAAACAGAACAAAACCCAGATAAAGAAATATATGAAATGTAGATAGCCAACCCATGAGATGCAGAGTTCAAAACACTGGTAATCAGAATGCTCAAAGGAATTATTGAGTAAAACCACAAAATAAATAAAAAGAAGTGAAGGTTATACAAAGTGAAATGAAGAAAAATATACAAGGAACCAACGGAGATAGGAAGAAGCCAGGATTCAATTCAGCAATGTGGAACAAAAGAAAGAAATAAACATGTGCCCAAAACAGAAAGGAGAACCAAGAATCGAACATCTAGGACAACTTTAAACATACCAACATCTGAATCCTAGCGGTGCCAGAAGAAGAGAAAGAGCAAGAGACTGAAAACGTATTTGAAAAAATGAAAACTAACTTCCCAAATTTGGCCCAGGAAATAGACGTACAAGTCCAGGAAGCAAAGAGACTCCCAAACAAGCTAGACCCAAAGAAGACCACACCAAGACACATCATAATTAAAATGCCAAAGGTGGAAGATAAAGAGAGAATCTTAAAGGCAACGATAGAAAATAACAGAGTTACCTACAAAGGAGTTCCCATAAAACTATTGTGGGCAAACACTCCTCATGGTTTCAGGAATTGTAGACCCGGCCCCAGCATGACGAGCCGCCAGCATCCTGGCCGCTCTTGTCTCTATGTCTCAACATAAGACCGCACGCGGAATGTCACTGTCAACCACTCAGAGGGTGGACACGGGAATTAGATCAAAGAGCGCTCCTCATGCTCATTATGCTTTAGAACTTGCTCTGCTTTTCTTATCAGCAAAGTGGTGTAAGCTATCTTTAGCAGGGAGTCTATGGGACCCTGCAACTGGTCCAAACGTTTTATAGACCTTGACTCTGATCGGTAAGAGCGATTCCTGAATGAGTGTATGTTACCTGTTACTGTCAAACAACTGAATACAATAGACAATTTATGAATTTTGGCCTTGCATCTCTCGTATGTATCCTCCTCAAAAAATGGCATGAGGGATGAAGGTTTGGCTGCTGGTCTCCGCTAGAGAGGCAGTCACCTT
This sequence comes from Furipterus horrens, assembly GCF_987537825.1. Classification (NCBI taxonomy): domain Eukaryota; kingdom Metazoa; phylum Chordata; class Mammalia; order Chiroptera; family Furipteridae; genus Furipterus; species Furipterus horrens. Next base: position 602,389 of record NW_028327196.1, on the reverse strand, counting down.
CCTTCCCCCAGATATAATAAAGTGTCCTGGGTAAGTTTGTTCTGCTGTGGCCACGAGGCCTCTACTGGACAGAGCGACTTCCAACTGAGCCTCGGGGGCGGAGGGTGTGTGTGTGGCACCACCGCCATAACCTGCCAACACCAACCAAGGCTCAACTACAAGGGGAAGGTGTACTCAGCCCACACCGCTGGCACACCTCAAGTACCCAGCTTGGGTGATAGGGGAGGCTGTGGAATGGGACCCTATAGGACACGTACTACAGTAGGTCATGCTACCAAGAACCGGAGTCAAGGCAGTTCTACCTAGTACACAGAAACAAACACAGGGAGCCTGCTAAATTGAAGAGGCAAAGAAATATGGCCCACATGAAAAAACAGAACAAAACCCAGATAAAGAAATATATGAAATGTAGATAGCCAACCCATCAGATGCGGAGTTCAAAACACTGGTAATCAGAATGCTCAAAGAAATTATTGAGTAAAACCACAAAATAAATTTAAAAAAGTGAAGGTTAGACAAAGTGAAATGAAGAAAAATATACAAGGAACCAACGGAGATAGGAAGAAGCCAGGATTCAATTCAGGAATGTGGAACAAAAGAAAAAAGAAACATGTGCCCAAAACAGAAAGGAGAACCAAGAATCGAACATCTAGGACAACTTTAAACATACCAACATCTGAATCCTAGCGGTGCCAGAAGAAGAGAAAGAGCAAGAGACTGAAAACATATTTGAAAAAATGAAAACTAACTTCCCAAATTTGGCCCAGGAAATAGACGTACAAGTCCAGGAAGCAAAGAGACTCCCAAACAAGCTAGACCCAAAGAAGACCACACCAAGACACATCATAATTAAAATGCCAAAGGTGGAAGATAAAGAGAGAATCTTAAAGGCAACGATAGAAAATAACAGAGTTACCTACAAAGGAGTTCCCATAAAACTATTGTGGGCAAACACTCCTCATGGTTTCAGGAATTGTAGACCCGGCCCCAGCATGACGAGCCACCAGCATCCTGGCCGCTCTTGTCTCTATGTCTCAACATAAGACCGCACGCGGAATGTCACTGTCAACCACTCAGAGGGTGGACACGGGAATTAGATCAAAGAGCGCTCCTCATGCTCATTATGCTTTAGAACTTGCTCTGCTTTTCTTATCAGCAATGTGGTGTAAGCTATCTTTAGCAGGGAGTCTATGGGACCCTGCAACTGGTCCAAACGTTTTATAGACCTTGACTCTGATCGGTAAGAGCGATTCCTGAATGAGTGTATGTTACCTGTTACTGTCAAACAACTGAATACAATAGACAATTTATGAATTTTGGCCTTGCATCTCTCGTATGTATCCTCCTCAAGAAATGGCATGAGGGATGAAGGTTTGGCTGCTGGTCTCCGCTAGAGAGGCAGTCACCTTCCTTCCCCCAGATATAATAAAGTGTCCTGGGTAAGTTTGTTCTGCTGTGGCCACGAGGCCTCTACTGGACAGAGCGACTTCCAACTGAGCCTCGGGGGGGGAGGGTGTGTGTGTGGCACCACCGCCATAACCTGCCAACACCAACCAAGGCTCAACTACAAGGGGAAGGTGTACTCAGCCCACACCGCTGGTACACCTCAAGTACCCAGCTTGGGTGATAGGGGAGGCTGTGGAATGGGACCCTATAGGACACGTACTACAGTAGGTCATGCTACCAAGAACCGGAGTCAAGGCAGTTCTACCTAGTACACAGAAACAAACACAGGGAGCCTGCTAAATTGAAGAGGCAAAGAAATATGGCCCACATGAAAAAACAGAACAAAACCCAGATAAAGAAATATATGAAATGTAGATAGCCAACCCATCAGATGCGGAGTTCAAAACACTGGTAATCAGAATGCTCAAAGAAATTATTGAGTAAAACCACAAAATAAATTTAAAAAAGTGAAGGTTATACAAAGTGAAATGAAGAAAAATATACAAGGAACCAACGGAGATAGGAAGAAGCCAGGATTCAATTCAGCAATGTGGAACAAAAGAAAGAAATAAACATGTGCCCAAAACAGAAAGGAAAAACAAGAATCGAACATCTAGGACAACTTTAAACATACAAACATCTGAATCCTAGCGGTGCCAGAAGGAGAAGAGAAAGAGCAAGAGACTGAAAACGTATTTGAAAAAATGAAAACTAACTTCCCAAATTTGGTCCAGGAAATAGACGTACAAGTCCAGGAAGCAAAGAGACTCCCAAACAAGCTAGACCGAAAGCAGACCACACCAAGACACATCATAATTAAAATGCCAAAGGTGGAAGATAAAGAGAGAATCTTAAAGGCAATGATAGAAAATAACAGAGTTACCTACAAAGAAGTTCCCATAAAACTATTGTGGGCAAACACTCCTCATGGTTTCAGGAATTGTAGACCCGGCCCCAGCATGACGAGCCGCCAGCATCCTGGCCGCTCTTGTCTCTATGTCTCAACATAAGGCCGCACGCGGAATGTCACTGTCAACCACTCAGAGGGTGGACACGGGAATTAGATCAAAGAGCGCTCCTCATGCTCATTATGCTTTAGAACTTGCTCTGCTTTTCTTATCAGCAATGCGGTGTAAGCTATCTTTAGCAGGGAGTCTATGGGACCCTGCAACTGGTCCAAACGTTTTATAGACCTTGACTCTGATCGGTAAGAGCGATTCCTGAATTAGTGTATGTTATCTGTTACTGTCAAACAACTGAATACAATAGACAATTTATGAATTTTAGCCTTGCATCTTTCGTATGTATCCTCCTCATGAAAAGAAATGAGGGATGAAGGTTTGGCTGCTGGTCTCCGCTAGAGAGGCAGTCACCTTCCTTCCCCCAGATATAATAAAGTGTCCTGGGTAAGTTTGTTCTGCTGTGGCCACAAGGCCTCTACTGGACAGAGCGACTTCCAACTGAGCCTCGGGGGGGGAGGGTGTGTGTGTGGCACCACCGCCATAACCTGCCAACACCAACCAAGGCTCAACTACAAGGGGAAGGTGTACTCAGCCCACACCGCTGGCACACCTCAAGTACCCAGCTTGGGTGATAGGGGAGGCTGTGGAATGGGACCCTATAGGACACGTACTACAGTAGGTCATGCTACCAAGAACCGGAGTCAAGGCAGTTCTACCTAGTACACAGAAACAAACACAGGGAGCCTGCTAAATTGAAGAGGCAAAGAAATATGGCCCACATGAAAAAACAGAACAAAACCCAGATAAAGAAATATATGAAATGTAGATAGCCAACCCATCAGATGCAGAGTTCAAAACACTGGTAATCAGAATGCTCAAAGAAATTATTGAGTAAAACCACAAAATAAATAAAAAGAAGTGAAGGTTATACAAAGTGAAATGAAGAAAAATATACAAGGAACCAACGGAGATAGGAAGAAGCCAGGATTCAATTCAGCAATGTGGAACAAAAGAAAGAAAGTAAGATGTGCCCAAAACAGAAAGGAGAACCAAGAATCGAACATCTAGGACAACTTTAAACATACCAACATCTGAATCCTAGCGGTGCCAGAAGAAGAGAAAGAGCAAGAGACTGAAAACGTATTTGAAAAAATGAAAACTAACTTCCCAAATTTGGCCCAGGAAATAGACGTACAAGTCCAGGAAGCAAAGAGACTCCCAAACAAGCTAGACCCAAAGAAGACCACACCAAGACACATCATAATTAAAATGCCAAAGGTGGAAGATAAAGAGAGAATCTTAAAGGCAACGATAGAAAATAACAGAGTTACCTACAAAGGAGTTCCCATAAAACTATTGTGGGCAAACACTCCTCATGGTTTCAGGAATTGTAGACCCGGCCCCAGCATGACGAGCCACCAGCATCCTGGCCGCTCTTGTCTCTATGTCTCAACATAAGACCGCACGCGGAATGTCACTGTCAACCACTCAGAGGGTGGACACGGGAATTAGATCAAAGAGCGCTCCTCATGCTCATTATGCTTTAGAACTTGCTCTGCTTTTCTTATCAGCAATGTGGTGTAAGCTATCTTTAGCAGGGAGTCTATGGGACCCTGCAACTGGTCCAAACGTTTTATAGACCTTGACTCTGATCGGTAAGAGCGATTCCTGAATTAGTGTATGTTACCTGTTACTGTCAAACAACTGAATACAATAGACAATTTATGAATTTTGGCCTTGCATCTCTCGTATGTATCCTCCTCAAGAAATGGCATGAGGGATGAAGGTTTGGCTGCTGGTCTCCGCTAGAGAGGCAGTCACCTTCCTTCCCCCAGATATAATAAAGTGTCCTGGGTAAGTTTGTTCTGCTGTGGCCACGAGGCCTCTACTGGACAGAGCGACTTCCAACTGAGCCTCGGGGGCGGAGGGTGTGTGTGTGGCACCACCGCCATAACCTGCCAACACCAACCAAGGCTCATCTACAAGGGGAAGGTGTACTCAGCCCACACCGCTGGTACACCTCAAGTACCCAGCTTGGGTGATAGGGGAGGCTGTGGAATGGGACCCTATAGGACACGTACTACAGTAGGTCATGCTACCAAGAACCGGAGTCAAGGCAGTTCTACCTAGTACACAGAAACAAACACAGGGAGCCTGCTAAATTGAAGAGGCAAAGAAATATGGCCCACATGAAAAAACAGAACAAAACCCAGATAAAGAAATATATGAAATGTAGATAGCCAACCCATCAGATGCAGAGTTCAAAACACTGGTAATCAGAATGCTCAAAGAAATTATTGAGTAAAACCACAAAATAAATAAAAAAAAGTGAAGGTTATACAAAGTGAAATGAAGAAAAATATACAAGGAACCAACGGAGACAGGAAGAAGCCAGGATTCAATTCAGCAATGTGGAACAAAAGAAAGAAATAAACATGTGCCCAAAACAGAAAGGAAAAACAAGAATCGAACATCTAGGACAACTTTAAACATACCAACATCTGAATCCTAGCGGTGCCAGAAGGAGAAGAGAAAGAGCAAGAGACTGAAAACGTATTTGAAAAAATGAAAACTAACTTCCCAAATTTGGTCCAGGAAATAGACGTACAAGTCCAGGAAGCAAAGAGAGTCCCAAACAAGCTAGACCGAAAGCAGACCACACCAAGACACATCATAATTAAAATGCCAAAGGTGGAAGATAAAGAGAGAATCTTAAAGGCAATGATAGAAAATAACAGAGTTACCTACAAAGAAGTTCCCATAAAACTATTGTGGGCAAACACTCCTCATGGTTTCAGGAATTGTAGACCCGGCCCCAGCATGACGAGCCGCCAGCATCCTGGCCGCTCTTGTCTCTATGTCTCAACATAAGGCCGCACGCGGAATGTCACTGTCAACCACTCAGAGGGTGGACACGGGAATTAGATCAAAGAGCGCTCCTCATGCTCATTATGCTTTAGAACTTGCTCTGCTTTTCTTATCAGCAATGCGGTGTAAGCTATCTTTAGCAGGGAGTCTATGGGACCCTGCAACTGGTCCAAACGTTTTATAGACCTTGACTCTGATCGGTAAGAGCGATTCCTGAATTAGTGTATGTTACCTGTTACTGTCAAACAACTGAATACAATAGACAATTTATGAATTTTGGCCTTGCATCTCTCGTATGTATCCTCCTCAAGAAATGGCATGAGGGATGAAGGTTTGGCTGCTGGTGTCCGCTAGAGAGGCAGTCACCTTCCTTCCCCCAGATATAATAAAGTGTCCTGGGTAAGTTTGTTCTGCTGTGGCCACGAGGCCTCTACTGGACAGAGCGACTTCCAACTGAGCCTCGGGGGGGGAGGGTGTGTGTGTGGCACCACCGCCTTAACCTGCCAACACCAACCAAGGCTCAACTACAAGGGGAAGGTGTACTCAGCCCACACCGCTGGTACACCTCAAGTACCCAGCTTGGGTGATAGGGGAGGCTGTGGAATGGGACCCTATAGGACACGTACTACAGTAGGTCATGCTACCAAGAACCGGAGTCAAGGCAGTTCTACCTAGTACACAGAAACAAACACAGGGAGCCTGCTAAATTGAAGAGGCAAAGAAATATGGCCCACATGAAAAAACAGAACAAAACCCAGATAAAGAAATATATGAAATGTAGATAGCCAACCCATCAGATGCGGAGTTCAAAACACTGGTAATCAGAATGCTCAAAGAAATTATTGAGTAAAACCACAAAATAAATAAAAAAAAGTGAAGGTTATACAAAGTGAAATGAAGAAAAATATACAAGGAACCAACGGAGACAGGAAGAAGCCAGGATTCAATTCAGCAATGTGGAACAAAAGAAAGAAATAAACATGTGCCCAAAACAGAAAGGAAAAACAAGAATCGAACATCTAGGACAACTTTAAACATACCAACATCTGAATCCTAGCGGTGCCAGAAGGAGAAGAGAAAGAGCAAGAGACTGAAAACGTATTTGAAAAAATGAAAACTAACTTCCCAAATTTGGTCCAGGAAATAGACGTACAAGTCCAGGAAGCAAAGAGAGTCCCAAACAAGCTAGACCGAAAGCAGACCACACCAAGACACATCATAATTAAAATGCCAAAGATGGAAGATAAAGAGAGAATCTTAAAGGCAATGGTAGAAAATAACAGAGTTACCTACAAAGGAGTTCCCATAAAACTATTGTGGGCAAACACTCCTCATGGTTTCAGGAATTGTAGACCCGGCCCCAGCATGACGAGCCACCAGCATCCTGACTGCTCTTGTCTCTATGTCTCAACATAAGGCCGCACGCGGAATGTCACTGTCAACCACTCAGAGGGTGGACACGGGAATTAGATCAAAGAGCGCTCCTCATGCTCATTATGCTTTAGAACTTGCTCTGCTTTTCTTATCAGCAATGTGGTGTAAGCTATCTTTAGCAGGGAGTCTATGGGACCCTGCAACTGGTCCAAACGTTTTATAGACCTTGACTCTGATCGGTAAGAGCGATTCCTGAATTAGTGTATGTTACCTGTTACTGTCAAACAACTGAATACAACAGACAATTTATGAATTTTGGCCTTGCATCTCTCGTATGTATCCTCCTCAAGAAATGGCATGAGGGATGAAGGTTTGGCTGCTGGTCTCCGCTAGAGAGGCAGTCACCTTCCTTCCCCCAGATATAATAAAGTGTCCTGGGTAAGTTTGTTCTACTGTGGCCACGAGGCCTCTACTGGACAGAGCGACTTCCAACTGAGCCTCGGGGGGGGAGGGTGTGTGTGTGGCACCACCGCCATAACCTGCCAACACCAACCAAGGCTCAACTACAAGGGGAAGGTGTACTCAGCCCACACCGCTGGCACACCTCAAGTACCCAGCTTGGGTGATAGGGGAGGCTGTGGAATGGGACCCTATAGGACACGTACTACAGTAGGTCATGCTACCAAGAACCGGAGTCAAGGCAGTTCTACCTAGTACACAGAAACAAACACAGGGAGCCTGCTAAATTGAAGAGGCAAAGAAATATGGCCCACATGAAAAAACAGAACAAAACCCAGATAAAGAAATATATGAAATGTAGATAGCCAACCCATGAGATGCAGAGTTCAAAACACTGGTAATCAGAATGCTCAAAGGAATTATTGAGTAAAACCACAAAATAAATAAAAAGAAGTGAAGGTTATACAAAGTGAAATGAAGAAAAATATACAAGGAACCAACGGAGATAGGAAGAAGCCAGGATTCAATTCAGCAATGTGGAACAAAAGAAAGAAAGTAAGATGTGCCCAAAACAGAAAGGAGAACCAAGAATCGAACATCTAGGACAACTTTAAACATACCAACATCTGAATCCTAGCGGTGCCAGAAGAAGAGAAAGAGCAAGAGACTGAAAACGTATTTGAAAAAATGAAAACTAACTTCCCAAATTTGGCCCAGGAAATAGACGTACAAGTCCAGGAAGCAAAGAGACTCCCAAACAAGCTAGACCCAAAGAAGACCACACCAAGACACATCATAATTAAAATGCCAAAGGTGGAAGATAAAGAGAGAATCTTAAAGGCAACGATAGAAAATAACAGAGTTACCTACAAAGGAGTTCCCATAAAACTATTGTGGGCAAACACTCCTCATGGTTTCAGGAATTGTAGACCCGGCCCCAGCATGACGAGCCACCAGCATCCTGGCCGCTCTTGTCTCTATGTCTCAACATAAGACCGCACGCGGAATGTCACTGTCAACCACTCAGAGGGTGGACACGGGAATTAGATCAAAGAGCGCTCCTCATGCTCATTATGCTTTAGAACTTGCTCTGCTTTTCTTATCAGCAATGTGGTGTAAGCTATCTTTAGCAGGGAGTCTATGGGACCCTGCAACTGGTCCAAACGTTTTATAGACCTTGACTCTGATCGGTAAGAGCGATTCCTGAATTAGTGTATGTTACCTGTTACTGTCAAACAACTGAATACAATAGACAATTTATGAATTTTGGCCTTGCATCTCTCGTATGTATCCTCCTCAAGAAATGGCATGAGGGATGAAGGTTTGGCTGCTGGTCTCCGCTAGAGAGGCAGTCACCTTCCTTCCCCCAGATATAATAAAGTGTCCTGGGTAAGTTTGTTCTGCTGTGGCCACGAGGCCTCTACTGGACAGAGCGACTTCCAACTGAGCCTCGGGGGTGGAGGGTGTGTGTGTGGCACCACCGCCATAACCTGCCAACACCAACCAAGGCTCAACTACAAGGGGAAGGTGTACTCAGCCCACACCGCTGGCACACCTCAAGTACCCAGCCTGGGTGATAGGGGAGGCTGTGGAATGGGACCCTATAGGACACGTACTACAGTAGGTCATGCTACCAAGAACCGGAGTCAAGGCAGTTCTACCTAGTACACAGAAACAAACACAGGGAGCCTGCTAAATTGAAGAGGCAAAGAAATATGGCCCACATGAAAAAACAGAACAAAACCCAGATAAAGAAATATATGAAATGTAGATAGCCAACCCATCAGATGCAGAGTTCAAAACACTGGTAATCAGAATGCTCAAAGAAATTATTGAGTAAAACCACAAAATAAATAAAAAAAAGTGAAGGTTATACAAAGTGAAATGAAGAAAAATATACAAGGAACCAACGGAGATAGGAAGAAGCCAGGATTCAATTCAGCAATGTGGAACAAAAGAAAGAAAGTAAGATGTGCCCAAAACAGAAAGGAGAACCAAGAATCGAACATCTAGGACAACTTTAAACATACCAACATCTGAATCCTAGCGGTGCCAGAAGAAGAGAAAGAGCAAGAGACTGAAAACGTATTTGAAAAAATGAAAACTAACTTCCCAAATTTGGCCCAGGAAATAGACGTACAAGTCCAGGAAGCAAAGAGACTCCCAAACAAGCTAGACCCAAAGAAGACCACACCAAGACACATCATAATTAAAATGCCAAAGGTGGAAGATAAAGAGAGAATCTTAAAGGCAACGATAGAAAATAACAGAGTTACCTACAAAGGAGTTCCCATAAAACTATTGTGGGCAAACACTCCTCATGGTTTCAGGAATTGTAGACCCGGCCCCAGCATGACGAGCCACCAGCATCCTGGCCCCTCTTGTCTCTATGTCTCAACATAAGACCGCACGCGGAATGTCACTGTCAACCACTCAGAGGGTGGACACGGGAATTAGATCAAAGAGCGTTCCTCATGCTCATTATGCTTTAGAACTTGCTCTGCTTTTCTTATCAGCAATGTGGTGTAAGCTATCTTTAGCAGGGAGTCTATGGGACCCTGCAACTGGTCCAAACGTTTTATAGACCTTGACTCTGATCGGTAAGAGCGATTCCTGAATTAGTGTATGTTACCTGTTACTGTCAAACAACTGAATACAATAGACAATTTATGAATTTTGGCCTTGCATCTCTCGTATGTATCCTCCTCAAGAAATGGCATGAGGGATGAAGGTTTGGCTGCTGGTCTCCGCTAGAGAGGCAGTCACCTTCCTTCCCCCAGATATAATAAAGTGTCCTGGGTAAGTTTGTTCTGCTGTGGCCACGAGGGCTCTACTGGACAGAGCGACTTCCAACTGAGCCTCGGGGGGGGAGGGTGTTTGTGTGGCACCACCGCCATAACCTGCCAACACCAACCAAGGCTCAACTACAAGGGGAAGGTGTACTCAGCCCACACCGCTGGCACACCTCAAGTACCCAGCTTGGGTGATAGGGGAGGCTGTGGAATGGGACCTTATAGGACACGTACTACAGTAGGTCATGCTACCAAGAACCGGAGTCAAGGCAGTTCTACCTAGTACACAGAAACAAACACAGGGAGCCTGCTAAATTGAAGAGGCAAAGAAATATGGCCCACATGAAAAAACAGAACAAAACCCAGATAAAGAAATATATGAAATGTAGATAGCCAACCCATGAGATGCAGAGTTCAAAACACTGGTAATCAGAATGCTCAAAGGAATTATTGAGTAAAACCACAAAATAAATAAAAAGAAGTGAAGGTTATACAAAGTGAAATGAAGAAAAATATACAAGGAACCAACGGAGATAGGAAGAAGCCAGGATTCAATTCAGCAATGTGGAACAAAAGAAAGAAAGTAAGATGTGCCCAAAACAGAAAGGAGAACCAAGAATCGAACATCTAGGACAACTTTAAACATACCAACATCTGAATCCTAGCGGTGCCAGAAGAAGAGAAAGAGCAAGAGACTGAAAACGTATTTGAAAAAATGAAAACTAACTTCCCAAATTTGGCCCAGGAAATAGACGTACAAGTCCAGGAAGCAAAGAGACTCCCAAACAAGCTAGACCCAAAGAAGACCACACCAAGACACATCATAATTAAAATGCCAAAGGTGGAAGATAAAGAGAGAATCTTAAAGGCAACGATAGAAAATAACAGAGTTACCTACAAAGGAGTTCCCATAAAACTATTGTGGGCAAACACTCCTCATGGTTTCAGGAATTGTAGACCCGGCCCCAGCATGACGAGCCACCAGCATCCTGGCCGCTCTTGTCTCTATGTCTCAACATAAGACCGCACGCGGAATGTCACTGTCAACCACTCAGAGGGTGGACACGGGAATTAGATCAAAGAGCGCTCCTCATGCTCATTATGCTTTAGAACTTGCTCTGCTTTTCTTATCAGCAATGTGGTGTAAGCTATCTTTAGCAGGGAGTCTATGGGACCCTGCAACTGGTCCAAACGTTTTATAGACCTTGACTCTGATCGGTAAGAGCGATTCCTGAATTAGTGTATGTTACCTGTTACTGTCAAACAACTGAATACAATAGACAATTTATGAATTTTGGCCTTGCATCTCTCGTATGTATCCTCCTCAAGAAATGGCATGAGGGATGAAGGTTTGGCTGCTGGTCTCCGCTAGAGAGGCAGTCACCTTCCTTCCCCCAGATATAATAAAGTGTCCTGGGTAAGTTTGTTCTGCTGTGGCCACGAGGCCTCTACTGGACAGAGCGACTTCCAACTGAGCCTCGGGGGCGGAGGGTGTGTGTGTGGCACCACCGCCATAACCTGCCAACACCAACCAAGGCTCAACTACAAGGGGAAGGTGTACTCAGCCCACACCGCTGGCACACCTCAAGTACCCAGCTTGGGTGATAGGGGAGGCTGTGGAATGGGACCCTATAGGACACGTACTACAGTAGGTCATGCTACCAAGAACCGGAGTCAAGGCAGTTCTACCTAGTACACAGAAACAAACACAGGGAGCCTGCTAAATTGAAGAGGCAAAGAAATATGGCCCACATGAAAAAACAGAACAAAACCCAGATAAAGAAATATATGAAATGTAGATAGCCAACCCATCAGATGCAGAGTTCAAAACACTGGTAATCAGAATGCTCAAAGAAATTATTGAGTTAAACCACAAAATAAATAAAAAAAAGTGAAGGTTATACAAAGTGAAATGAAGAAAAATATACAAGGAACCAACGGAGATAGGAAGAAGCCAGGATTCAATTCAGCAATGTGGAACAAAAGAAAGAAAGTAAGATGTGCCCAAAACAGAAAGGAGAACCAAGAATCGAACATCTAGGACAACTTTAAACATACCAACATCTGAATCCTAGCGGTGCCAGAAGAAGAGAAAGAGCAAGAGACTGAAAACGTATTTGAAAAAATGAAAACTAACTTCCCAAATTTGGCCCAGGAAATAGACGTACAAGTCCAGGAAGCAAAGAGACTCCCAAACAAGCTAGACCCAAAGAAGACCACACCAAGACACATCATAATTAAAATGCCAAAGGTGGAAGATAAAGAGAGAATCTTAAAGGCAACGATAGAAAATAACAGAGTTACCTACAAAGGAGTTCCCATAAAACTATTGTGGGCAAACACTCCTCATGGTTTCAGGAATTGTAGACCCGGCCCCAGCATGACGAGCCACCAGCATCCTGGCCGCTCTTGTCTCTATGTCTCAACATAAGACCGCACGCGGAATGTCACTGTCAACCACTCAGAGGGTGGACACGGGAATTAGATCAAAGAGCGCTCCTCATGCTCATTATGCTTTAGAACTTGCTCTGCTTTTCTTATCAGCAATGTGGTGTAAGCTATCTTTAGCAGGGAGTCTATGGGACCCTGCAACTGGTCCAAACGTTTTATAGACCTTGACTCTGATCGGTAAGAGCGATTCCTGAATTAGTGTATGTTACCTGTTACTGTCAAACAACTGAATACAATAGACAATTTATGAATTTTGGCCTTGCATCTCTCGTATGTATCCTCCTCAAGAAATGGCATGAGGGATGAAGGTTTGGCTGCTGGTCTCCGCTAGAGAGGCAGTCACCTTCCTTCCCCCAGATATAATAAAGTGTCCTGGGTAAGTTTGTTCTGCTGTGGCCACGAGGCCTCTACTGGACAGAGCGACTTCCAACTGAGCCTCGGGGGCGGAGGGTGTGTGTGTGGCACCACCGCCATAACCTGCCAACACCAACCAAGGCTCAACTACAAGGGGAAGGTGTACTCAGCCCACACCGCTGGCACACCTCAAGTACCCAGCTTGGGTGATAGGGGAGGCTGTGGAATGGGACCCTATAGGACACGTACTACAGTAGGTCATGCTACCAAGAACCGGAGTCAAGGCAGTTCTACCTAGTACACAGAAACAAACACAGGGAGCCTGCTAAATTGAAGAGGCAAAGAAATATGGCCCACATGAAAAAACAGAACAAAACCCAGATAAAGAAATATATGAAATGTAGATAGCCAACCCATCAGATGCAGAGTTCAAAACACTGGTAATCAGAATGCTCAAAGAAATTATTGAGTAAAACCACAAAATAAATAAAAAAAAGTGAAGGTTATACAAAGTGAAATGAAGAAAAATATACAAGGAACCAACGGAGATAGGAAGAAGCCAGGATTCAATTCAGCAATGTGGAACAAAAGAAAGAAAGTAAGATGTGCCCAAAACAGAAAGGAGAACCAAGAATCGAACATCTAGGACAACTTTAAACATACCAACATCTGAATCCTAGCGGTGCCAGAAGAAGAGAAAGAGCAAGAGACTGAAAACGTATTTGAAAAAATGAAAACTAACTTCCCAAATTTGGCCCAGGAAATAGACGTACAAGTCCAGGAAGCAAAGAGACTCCCAAACAAGCTAGACCCAAAGAAGACCACACCAAGACACATCATAATTAAAATGCCAAAGGTGGAAGATAAAGAGAGAATCTTAAAGGCAACGATAGAAAATAACAGAGTTACCTACAAAGGAGTTCCCATAAAACTATTGTGGGCAAACACTCCTCATGGTTTCAGGAATTGTAGACCCGGCCCCAGCATGACGAGCCACCAGCATCCTGGCCGCTCTTGTCTCTATGTCTCAACATAAGACCGCACGCGGAATGTCACTGTCAACCACTCAGAGGGTGGACACGGGAATTAGATCAAAGAGCGCTCCTCATGCTCATTATGCTTTAGAACTTGCTCTGCTTTTCTTATCAGCAATGTGGTGTAAGCTATCTTTAGCAGGGAGTCTATGGGACCCTGCAACTGGTCCAAACGTTTTATAGACCTTGACTCTGATCGGTAAGAGCGATTCCTGAATGAGTGTATGTTACCTGTTACTGTCAAACAACTGAATACAATAGACAATTTATGAATTTTGGCCTTGCATCTCTCGTATGTATCCTCCTCAAGAAATGGCATGAGGGATGAAGGTTTGGCTGCTGGTCTCCGCTAGAGAGGCAGTCACCTTCCTTCCCCCAGATATAATAAAGTGTCCTGGGTAAGTTTGTTCTGCTGTGGCCACGAGGCCTCTACTGGACAGAGCGACTTCCAACTGAGCCTCGGGGGCGGAGGGTGTGTGTGTGGCACCACCGCCATAACCTGCCAACACCAACCAAGGCTCAACTACAAGGGGAAGGTGTACTCAGCCCACACCGCTGGCACACCTCAAGTACCCAGCTTGGGTGATAGGGGAGGCTGTGGAATGGGACCCTATAGGACACGTACTACAGTAGGTCATGCTACCAAGAACCGGAGTCAAGGCAGTTCTACCTAGTACACAGAAACAAACACAGGGAGCCTGCTAAATTGAAGAGGCAAAGAAATATGGCCCACATGAAAAAACAGAACAAAACCCAGATAAAGAAATATATGAAATGTAGATAGCCAACCCATCAGATGCAGAGTTCAAAACACTGGTAATCAGAATGCTCAAAGAAATTATTGAGTAAAACCACAAAATAAATAAAAAAAAGTGAAGGTTATACAAAGTGAAATGAAGAAAAATATACAAGGAACCAACGGAGACAGGAAGAAGCCAGGATTCAATTCAGCAATGTGGAACAAAAGAAAGAAATAAACATGTGCCCAAAACAGAAAGGAAAAACAAGAATCGAACATCTAGGACAACTTTAAACATACCAACATCTGAATCCTAGCGGTGCCAGAAGGAGAAGAGAAAGAGCAAGAGACTGAAAACGTATTTGAAAAAATGAAAACTAACTTCCCAAATTTGGTCCAGGAAATAGACGTACAAGTCCAGGAAGCAAAGAGAGTCCCAAACAAGCTAGACCGAAAGCAGACCACACCAAGACACATCATAATTAAAATGCCAAAGGTGGAAGATAAAGAGAGAATCTTAAAGGCAATGATAGAAAATAACAGAGTTACCTACAAAGGAGTTCCCATAAAACTATTGTGGGCAAACACTCCTCATGGTTTCAGGAATTGTAGACCCGGCCCCAGCATGACGAGCCACCAGCATCCTGGCTGCTCTTGTCTCTATGTCTCAACATAAGGCCGCACGCGGAATGTCACTGTCAACCACTCAGAGGGTGGACACGGGAATTAGATCAAAGAGCGCTCCTCATGCTCATTATGCTTTAGAACTTGCTCTGCTTTTCTTATCAGCAATGTGGTGTAAGCTATCTTTAGCAGGGAGTCTATGGGACCCTGCAACTGGTCCAAACGTTTTATAGACCTTGACTCTGATCGGTAAGAGCGATTCCTGAATTAGTGTATGTTACCTGTTACTGTCAAACAACTGAATACAATAGACAATTTATGAATTTTGGCCTTGCATCTCTCGTATGTATCCTCCTCAAGAAATGGCATGAGGGATGAAGGTTTGGCTGCTGGTCTCCGCTAGAGAGGCAGTCACCTTCCTTCCCCCAGATATAATAAAGTGTCCTGGGTAAGTTTTTTCTGCTGTGGCCACGAGGGCTCTACTGGACAGAGCGACTTCCAACTGAGCCTCGGGGGGGGAGGGTGTGTGTGTGGCACCACCGCCATAACCTGCCAACACCAACCGAGGCTCAACTACAAGGGGAAGGTGTACTCAGCCCACACCGCTGGCACACCTCAAGTACCCAGCTTGGGTGATAGGGGAGGCTGTGGAATGGGACCCTATAGGACACGTACTACAGTAGGTCATGCTACCAAGAACCGGAGTCAAGGCAGTTCTACCTAGTACACAGAAACAAACACAGGGAGCCTGCTAAATTGAAGAGGCAAAGAAATATGGCCCACATGAAAAAACAGAACAAAACCCAGATAAAGAAATATATGAAATGTAGATAGCCAACCCATGAGATGCAGAGTTCAAAACACTGGTAATCAGAATGCTCAAAGGAATTATTGAGTAAAACCACAAAATAAATAAAAAGAAGTGAAGGTTATACAAAGTGAAATGAAGAAAAATATACAAGGAACCAACGGAGATAGGAAGAAGCCAGGATTCAATTCAGCAATGTGGAACAAAAGAAAGAAAGTAAGATGTGCCCAAAACAGAAAGGAGAACCAAGAATCGAACATCTAGGACAACTTTAAACATACCAACATCTGAATCCTAGCGGTGCCAGAAGAAGAGAAAGAGCAAGAGACTGAAAACGTATTTGAAAAAATGAAAACTAACTTCCCAAATTTGGCCCAGGAAATAGACGTACAAGTCCAGGAAGCAAAGAGACTCCCAAACAAGCTAGACCCAAAGAAGACCACACCAAGACACATCATAATTAAAATGCCAAAGGTGGAAGATAAAGAGAGAATCTTAAAGGCAACGATAGAAAATAACAGAGTTACCTACAAAGGAGTTCCCATAAAACTATTGTGGGCAAACACTCCTCATGGTTTCAGGAATTGTAGACCCGGCCCCAGCATGACGAGCCACCAGCATCCTGGCTGCTCTTGTCTCTATGTCTCAACATAAGGCCGCACGCGGAATGTCACTGTCAACCACTCAGAGGGTGGACACGGGAATTAGATCAAAGAGCGCTCCTCATGCTCATTATGCTTTAGAACTTGCTCTGCTTTTCTTATCAGCAATGTGGTGTAAGCTATCTTTAGCAGGGAGTCTATGGGACCCTGCAACTGGTCCAAACGTTTTATAGACCTTGACTCTGATCGGTAAGAGCGATTCCTGAATTAGTGTATGTTACCTGTTACTGTCAAACAACTGAATACAATAGACAATTTATGAATTTTGGCCTTGCATCTCTCGTATGTATCCTCCTCAAGAAATGGCATGAGGGATGAAGGTTTGGCTGCTGGTCTCCGCTAGAGAGGCAGTCACCTTCCTTCCCCCAGATATAATAAAGTGTCCTGGGTAAGTTTTTTCTGCTGTGGCCACGAGGCCTCTACTGGACAGAGCGACTTCCAACTGAGCCTCGGGGGCGGAGGGTGTGTGTGTGGCACCACCGCCATAACCTGCCAACACCAACCGAGGCTCAACTACAAGGGGAAGGTGTACTCAGCCCACACCGCTGGCACACCTCAAGTACCCAGCTTGGGTGATAGGGGAGGCTGTGGAATGGGACCCTATAGGACACGTACTACAGTAGGTCATGCTACCAAGAACCGGAGTCAAGGCAGTTCTACCTAGTACACAGAAACAAACACAGGGAGCCTGCTAAATTGAGGAGGCAAAGAAATATGGCCCACATGAAAAAACAGAACAAAACCCAGATAAAGAAATATATGAAATGTAGATAGCCAACCCATCAGATGCAGAGTTCAAAACACTGGTAATCAGAATGCTCAAAGAAATTATTGAGTAAAACCACAAAATAAATTAAAAAAAGTGAAGGTTATACAAAGTGAAATGAAGAAAAATATACAAGGAACCAACGGAGATAGGAAGAAGCCAGGATTCAATTCAGCAATGTGGAACAAAAGAAAGAAAGTAAGATGTGCCCAAAACAGAAAGGAGAACCAAGAATCGAACATCTAGGACAACTTTAAACATACCAACATCTGAATCCTAGCGGTGCCAGAAGAAGAGAAAGAGCAAGAGACTGAAAACGTATTTGAAAAAATGAAAACTAACTTCCCAAATTTGGCCCAGGAAATAGACGTACAAGTCCAGGAAGCAAAGAGACTCCCAAACAAGCTAGACCCAAAGAAGACCACACCAAGACACATCATAATTAAAATGCCAAAGGTGGAAGATAAAGAGAGAATCTTAAAGGCAACGATAGAAAATAACAGAGTTACCTACAAAGGAGTTCCCATAAAACTATTGTGGGCAAACACTCCTCATGGTTTCAGGAATTGTAGACCCGGCCCCAGCATGACGAGCCACCAGCATCCTGGCCGCTCTTGTCTCTATGTCTCAACATAAGACCGCACGCGGAATGTCACTGTCAACCACTCAGAGGGTGGACACGGGAATTAGATCAAAGAGCGCTCCTCATGCTCATTATGCTTTAGAACTTGCTCTGCTTTTCTTATCAGCAATGTGGTGTAAGCTATCTTTAGCAGGGAGTCTATGGGACCCTGCAACTGGTCCAAACGTTTTATAGACCTTGACTCTGATCGGTAAGAGCGATTCCTGAATTAGTGTATGTTACCTGTTACTGTCAAACAACTGAATACAATAGACAATTTATGAATTTTGGCCTTGCATCTCTCGTATGTATCCTCCTCAAGAAATGGCATGAGGGATGAAGGTTTGGCTGCTGGTCTCCGCTAGAGAGGCAGTCACCTTCCTTCCCCCAGATATAATAAAGTGTCCTGGGTAAGTTTGTTCTGCTGTGGCCACGAGGCCTCTACTGGACAGAGCGACTTCCAACTGAGCCTCGGGGGCGGAGGGTGTGTGTGTGGCACCACCGCCATAACCTGCCAACACCAACCAAGGCTCAACTACAAGGGGAAGGTGTACTCAGCCCACACCGCTGGCACACCTCAAGTACCCAGCTTGGGTGATAGGGGAGGCTGTGGAATGGGACCCTATAGGACACGTACTACAGTAGGTCATGCTACCAAGAACCGGAGTCAAGGCAGTTCTACCTAGTACACAGAAACAAACACAGGGAGCCTGCTAAATTGAAGAGGCAAAGAAATATGGCCCACATGAAAAAACAGAACAAAACCCAGATAAAGAAATATATGAAATGTAGATAGCCAACCCATCAGATGCAGAGTTCAAAACACTGGTAATCAGAATGCTCAAAGAAATTATTGAGTAAAACCACAAAATAAATAAAAAAAAGTGAAGGTTATACAAAGTGAAATGAAGAAAAATATACAAGGAACCAACGGAGACAGGAAGAAGCCAGGATTCAATTCAGCAATGTGGAACAAAAGAAAGAAATAAACATGTGCCCAAAACAGAAAGGAAAAACAAGAATCGAACATCTAGGACAACTTTAAACATACCAACATCTGAATCCTAGCGGTGCCAGAAGGAGAAGAGAAAGAGCAAGAGACTGAAAACGTATTTGAAAAAATGAAAACTAACTTCCCAAATTTGGTCCAGGAAATAGACGTACAAGTCCAGGAAGCAAAGAGAGTCCCAAACAAGCTAGACCGAAAGCAGACCACACCAAGACACATCATAATTAAAATGCCAAAGGTGGAAGATAAAGAGAGAATCTTAAAGGCAATGATAGAAAATAACAGAGTTACCTACAAAGGAGTTCCCATAAAACTATTGTGGGCAAACACTCCTCATGGTTTCAGGAATTGTAGACCCGGCCCCAGCATGACGAGCCACCAGCATCCTGGCTGCTCTTGTCTCTATGTCTCAACATAAGGCCGCACGCGGAATGTCACTGTCAACCACTCAGAGGGTGGACACGGGAATTAGATCAAAGAGCGCTCCTCATGCTCATTATGCTTTAGAACTTGCTCTGCTTTTCTTATCAGCAATGTGGTGTAAGCTATCTTTAGCAGGGAGTCTATGGGACCCTGCAACTGGTCCAAACGTTTTATAGACCTTGACTCTGATCGGTAAGAGCGATTCCTGAATTAGTGTATGTTACCTGTTACTGTCAAACAACTGAATACAATAGACAATTTATGAATTTTGGCCTTGCATCTCTCGTATGTATCCTCCTCAAGAAATGGCATGAGGGATGAAGGTTTGGCTGCTGGTCTCCGCTAGAGAGGCAGTCACCTTCCTTCCCCCAGATATAATAAAGTGTCCTGGGTAAGTTTTTTCTGCTGTGGCCACGAGGCCTCTACTGGACAGAGCGACTTCCAACTGAGCCTCGGGGGCGGAGGGTGTGTGTGTGGCACCACCGCCATAACCTGCCAACACCAACCGAGGCTCAACTACAAGGGGAAGGTGTACTCAGCCCACACCGCTGGCACACCTCAAGTACCCAGCTTGGGTGATAGGGGAGGCTGTGGAATGGGACCCTATAGGACACGTACTACAGTAGGTCATGCTACCAAGAACCGGAGTCAAGGCAGTTCTACCTAGTACACAGAAACAAACACAGGGAGCCTGCTAAATTGAAGAGGCAAAGAAATATGGCCCACATGAAAAAACAGAACAAAACCCAGATAAAGAAATATATGAAATGTAGATAGCCAACCCATCAGATGCAGAGTTCAAAACACTGGTAATCAGAATGCTCAAAGAAATTATTGAGTAAAACCACAAAATAAATAAAAAAAAGTGAAGGTTATACAAAGTGAAATGAAGAAAAATATACAAGGAACCAACGGAGATAGGAAGAAGCCAGGATTCAATTCAGCAATGTGGAACAAAAGAAAGAAAGTAAGATGTGCCCAAAACAGAAAGGAGAACCAAGAATCGAACATCTAGGACAACTTTAAACATACCAACATCTGAATCCTAGCGGTGCCAGAAGAAGAGAAAGAGCAAGAGACTGAAAACGTATTTGAAAAAATGAAAACTAACTTCCCAAATTTGGCCCAGGAAATAGACGTACAAGTCCAGGAAGCAAAGAGACTCCCAAACAAGCTAGACCCAAAGAAGACCACACCAAGACACATCATAATTAAAATGCCAAAGGTGGAAGATAAAGAGAGAATCTTAAAGGCAACGATAGAAAATAACAGAGTTACCTACAAAGGAGTTCCCATAAAACTATTGTGGGCAAACACTCCTCATGGTTTCAGGAATTGTAGACCCGGCCCCAGCATGACGAGCCACCAGCATCCTGGCCGCTCTTGTCTCTATGTCTCAACATAAGACCGCACGCGGAATGTCACTGTCAACCACTCAGAGGGTGGACACGGGAATTAGATCAAAGAGCGCTCCTCATGCTCATTATGCTTTAGAACTTGCTCTGCTTTTCTTATCAGCAATGTGGTGTAAGCTATCTTTAGCAGGGAGTCTATGGGACCCTGCAACTGGTCCAAACGTTTTATAGACCTTGACTCTGATCGGTAAGAGCGATTCCTGAATTAGTGTATGTTACCTGTTACTGTCAAACAACTGAATACAATAGACAATTTATGAATTTTGGCCTTGCATCTCTCGTATGTATCCTCCTCAAGAAATGGCATGAGGGATGAAGGTTTGGCTGCTGGTCTCCGCTAGAGAGGCAGTCACCTTCCTTCCCCCAGATATAATAAAGTGTCCTGGGTAAGTTTGTTCTGCTGTGGCCACGAGGCCTCTACTGGACAGAGCGACTTCCAACTGAGCCTCGGGGGCGGAGGGTGTGTGTGTGGCACCACCGCCATAACCTGCCAACACCAACCAAGGCTCAACTACAAGGGGAAGGTGTACTCAGCCCACACCGCTGGCACACCTCAAGTACCCAGCTTGGGTGATAGGGGAGGCTGTGGAATGGGACCCTATAGGACACGTACTACAGTAGGTCATGCTACCAAGAACCGGAGTCAAGGCAGTTCTACCTAGTACACAGAAACAAACACAGGGAGCCTGCTAAATTGAAGAGGCAAAGAAATATGGCCCACATGAAAAAACAGAACAAAACCCAGATAAAGAAATATATGAAATGTAGATAGCCAACCCATCAGATGCAGAGTTCAAAACACTGGTAATCAGAATGCTCAAAGAAATTATTGAGTAAAACCACAAAATAAATAAAAAAAAGTGAAGGTTATACAAAGTGAAATGAAGAAAAATATACAAGGAACCAACGGAGATAGGAAGAAGCCAGGATTCAATTCAGCAATGTGGAACAAAAGAAAGAAAGTAAGATGTGCCCAAAACAGAAAGGAGAACCAAGAATCGAACATCTAGGACAACTTTAAACATACCAACATCTGAATCCTAGCGGTGCCAGAAGAAGAGAAAGAGCAAGAGACTGAAAACGTATTTGAAAAAATGAAAACTAACTTCCCAAATTTGGCCCAGGAAATAGACGTACAAGTCCAGGAAGCAAAGAGACTCCCAAACAAGCTAGACCCAAAGAAGACCACACCAAGACACATCATAATTAAAATGCCAAAGGTGGAAGATAAAGAGAGAATCTTAAAGGCAATGATAGAAAATAACAGAGTTACCTACAAAGGAGTTCCCATAAAACTATTGTGGGCAAACACTCCTCATGGTTTCAGGAATTGTAGACCCGGCCCCAGCATGACGAGCCACCAGCATCCTGGCCGCTCTTGTCTCTATGTCTCAACATAAGGCCGCACGCGGAATGT
This sequence comes from Furipterus horrens, assembly GCF_987537825.1. Classification (NCBI taxonomy): domain Eukaryota; kingdom Metazoa; phylum Chordata; class Mammalia; order Chiroptera; family Furipteridae; genus Furipterus; species Furipterus horrens. Next base: position 580,164 of record NW_028327196.1, on the reverse strand, counting down.
CACTGTCAACCACTCAGAGGGTGGACACGGGAATTAGATCAAAGAGCGTTCCTCATGCTCATTATGCTTTAGAACTTGCTCTGCTTTTCTTATCAGCAATGTGGTGTAAGCTATCTTTAGCAGGGAGTCTATGGGACCCTGCAACTGGTCCAAACGTTTTATAGACCTTGACTCTGATCGGTAAGAGCGATTCCTGAATTAGTGTATGTTACCTGTTACTGTCAAACAACTGAATACAATAGACAATTTATGAATTTTGGCCTTGCATCTCTCGTATGTATCCTCCTCAAGAAATGGCATGAGGGATGAAGGTTTGGCTGCTGGTCTCCGCTAGAGAGGCAGTCACCTTCCTTCCCCCAGATATAATAAAGTGTCCTGGGTAAGTTTGTTCTGCTGTGGCCACGAGGCCTCTACTGGACAGAGCGACTTCCAACTGAGCCTCGGGGGGGGAGGGTGTGTGTGTGGCACCACCGCCATAACCTGCCAACACCAACCAAGGCTCAACTACAAGGGGAAGGTGTACTCAGCCCACACCGCTGGCACACCTCAAGTACCCAGCTTGGGTGATAGGGGAGGCTGTGGAATGGGACCCTATAGGACACGTACTACAGTAGGTCATGCTACCAAGAACCGGAGTCAAGGCAGTTCTACCTAGTACACAGAAACAAACACAGGGAGCCTGCTAAATTGAAGAGGCAAAGAAATATGGCCCACATGAAAAAACAGAACAAAACCCAGATAAAGAAATATATGAAATGTAGATAGCCAACCCATCAAATGCGGAGTTCAAAACACTGGTAATCAGAATGCTCAAAGAAATTATTGAGTAAAACCACAAAATAAATTAAAAAAAGTGAAGGTTATACAAAGTGAAATGAAGAAAAATATACAAGGAACCAACGGAGATAGGAAGAAGCCAGGATTCAATTCAGCAATGTGGAACAAAAGAAAGAAATAAACATGTGCCCAAAACAGAAAGGAGAACCAAGAATCGAACATCTAGGACAACTTTAAACATACCAACATCTGAATCCTAGCGGTGCCAGAAGGAGAAGAGAAAGAGCAAGAGACTGAAAACGTATTTGAAAAAATGAAAACTAACTTCCCAAATTTGGTCCAGGAAATAGACGTACAAGTCCAGGAAGCAAAGAGAGTCCCAAACAAGCTAGACCGAAAGCAGACCACACCAAGACACATCATAATTAAAATGCCAAAGGTGGAAGATAAAGAGAGAATCTTAAAGGCAACGATAGAAAATAACAGAGTTACCTACAAAGGAGTTCCCATAAAACTATTGTGGGCAAACACTCCTCATGGTTTCAGGAATTGTAGACCCGGCCCCAGCATGACGAGCCACCAGCATCCTGGCCGCTCTTGTCTCTATGTCTCAACATAAGACCGCACGCGGAATGTCACTGTCAACCACTCAGAGGGTGGACACGGGAATTAGATCAAAGAGCATTCCTCATGCTCATTATGCTTTAGAACTTGCTCTGCTTTTCTTATCAGCAATGTGGTGTAAGCTATCTTTAGCAGGGAGTCTATGGGACCCTGCAACTGGTCCAAACGTTTTATAGACCTTGACTCTGATCGGTAAGAGCGATTCCTGAATTAGTGTATGTTACCTGTTACTGTCAAACAACTGAATACAATAGACAATTTATGAATTTTGGCCTTGCATCTCTCGTATGTATCCTCCTCAAGAAATGGCATGAGGGATGAAGGTTTGGCTGCTGGTCTCCGCTAGAGAGGCAGTCACCTTCCTTCCCCCAGATATAATAAAGTGTCCTGGGTAAGTTTGTTCTGCTGTGGCCACGAGGGCTCTACTGGACAGAGCGACTTCCAACTGAGCCTCGGGGGGGGAGGGTGTGTGTGTGGCACCACCGCCATAACCTGCCAACACCAACCAAGGCTCAACTACAAGGGGAAGGTGTACTCAGCCCACACCGCTGGCACACCTCAAGTACCCAGCTTGGGTGATAGGGGAGGCTGTGGAATGGGACCTTATAGGACACGTACTACAGTAGGTCATGCTACCAAGAACCGGAGTCAAGGCAGTTCTACCTAGTACACAGAAACAAACACAGGGAGCCTGCTAAATTGAAGAGGCAAAGAAATATGGCCCACATGAAAAAACAGAACAAAACCCAGATAAAGAAATATATGAAATGTAGATAGCCAACCCATGAGATGCAGAGTTCAAAACACTGGTAATCAGAATGCTCAAAGGAATTATTGAGTAAAACCACAAAATAAATAAAAAGAAGTGAAGGTTATACAAAGTGAAATGAAGAAAAATATACAAGGAACCAACGGAGATAGGAAGAAGCCAGGATTCAATTCAGCAATGTGGAACAAAAGAAAGAAAGTAAGATGTGCCCAAAACAGAAAGGAGAACCAAGAATCGAACATCTAGGACAACTTTAAACATACCAACATCTGAATCCTAGCGGTGCCAGAAGAAGAGAAAGAGCAAGAGACTGAAAACGTATTTGAAAAAATGAAAACTAACTTCCCAAATTTGGCCCAGGAAATAGACGTACAAGTCCAGGAAGCAAAGAGACTCCCAAACAAGCTAGACCCAAAGAAGACCACACCAAGACACATCATAATTAAAATGCCAAAGGTGGAAGATAAAGAGAGAATCTTAAAGGCAACAATAGAAAATAACAGAGTTACCTACAAAGGAGTTCCCATAAAACTATTGTGGGCAAACACTCCTCATGGTTTCAGGAATTGTAGACCCGGCCCCAGCATGACGAGCCACCAGCATCCTGGCCGCTCTTGTCTCTATGTCTCAACATAAGACCGCACGCGGAATGTCACTGTCAACCACTCAGAGGGTGGACACGGGAATTAGATCAAAGAGCGCTCCTCATGCTCATTATGCTTTAGAACTTGCTCTGCTTTTCTTATCAGCAATGTGGTGTAAGCTATCTTTAGCAGGGAGTCTATGGGACCCTGCAACTGGTCCAAACGTTTTATAGACCTTGACTCTGATCGGTAAGAGCGATTCCTGAATTAGTGTATGTTACCTGTTACTGTCAAACAACTGAATACAATAGACAATTTATGAATTTTGGCCTTGCATCTCTCGTATGTATCCTCCTCAAGAAATGGCATGAGGGATGAAGGTTTGGCTGCTGGTCTCCGCTAGAGAGGCAGTCACCTTCCTTCCCCCAGATATAATAAAGTGTCCTGGGTAAGTTTGTTCTGCTGTGGCCACGAGGCCTCTACTGGACAGAGCGACTTCCAACTGAGCCTCGGGGGCGGAGGGTGTGTGTGTGGCACCACCGCCATAACCTGCCAACACCAACCAAGGCTCAACTACAAGGGGAAGGTGTACTCAGCCCACACCGCTGGCACACCTCAAGTACCCAGCTTGGGTGATAGGGGAGGCTGTGGAATGGGACCCTATAGGACACGTACTACAGTAGGTCATGCTACCAAGAACCGGAGTCAAGGCAGTTCTACCTAGTACACAGAAACAAACACAGGGAGCCTGCTAAATTGAAGAGGCAAAGAAATATGGCCCACATGAAAAAACAGAACAAAACCCAGATAAAGAAATATATGAAATGTAGATAGCCAACCCATCAGATGCAGAGTTCAAAACACTGGTAATCAGAATGCTCAAAGAAATTATTGAGTAAAACCACAAAATAAATAAAAAAAAGTGAAGGTTATACAAAGTGAAATGAAGAAAAATATACAAGGAACCAACGGAGACAGGAAGAAGCCAGGATTCAATTCAGCAATGTGGAACAAAAGAAAGAAATAAACATGTGCCCAAAACAGAAAGGAAAAACAAGAATCGAACATCTAGGACAACTTTAAACATACCAACATCTGAATCCTAGCGGTGCCAGAAGGAGAAGAGAAAGAGCAAGAGACTGAAAACGTATTTGAAAAAATGAAAACTAACTTCCCAAATTTGGTCCAGGAAATAGACGTACAAGTCCAGGAAGCAAAGAGAGTCCCAAACAAGCTAGACCGAAAGCAGACCACACCAAGACACATCATAATTAAAATGCCAAAGGTGGAAGATAAAGAGAGAATCTTAAAGGCAATGATAGAAAATAACAGAGTTACCTACAAAGGAGTTCCCATAAAACTATTGTGGGCAAACACTCCTCATGGTTTCAGGAATTGTAGACCCGGCCCCAGCATGACGAGCCACCAGCATCCTGGCTGCTCTTGTCTCTATGTCTCAACATAAGGCCGCACGCGGAATGTCACTGTCAACCACTCAGAGGGTGGACACGGGAATTAGATCAAAGAGCGCTCCTCATGCTCATTATGCTTTAGAACTTGCTCTGCTTTTCTTATCAGCAATGTGGTGTAAGCTATCTTTAGCAGGGAGTCTATGGGACCCTGCAACTGGTCCAAACGTTTTATAGACCTTGACTCTGATCGGTAAGAGCGATTCCTGAATTAGTGTATGTTACCTGTTACTGTCAAACAACTGAATACAATAGACAATTTATGAATTTTGGCCTTGCATCTCTCGTATGTATCCTCCTCAAGAAATGGCATGAGGGATGAAGGTTTGGCTGCTGGTCTCCGCTAGAGAGGCAGTCACCTTCCTTCCCCCAGATATAATAAAGTGTCCTGGGTAAGTTTTTTCTGCTGTGGCCACGAGGCCTCTACTGGACAGAGCGACTTCCAACTGAGCCTCGGGGGCGGAGGGTGTGTGTGTGGCACCACCGCCATAACCTGCCAACACCAACCGAGGCTCAACTACAAGGGGAAGGTGTACTCAGCCCACACCGCTGGCACACCTCAAGTACCCAGCTTGGGTGATAGGGGAGGCTGTGGAATGGGACCCTATAGGACACGTACTACAGTAGGTCATGCTACCAAGAACCGGAGTCAAGGCAGTTCTACCTAGTACACAGAAACAAACACAGGGAGCCTGCTAAATTGAAGAGGCAAAGAAATATGGCCCACATGAAAAAACAGAACAAAACCCAGATAAAGAAATATATGAAATGTAGATAGCCAACCCATCAGATGCAGAGTTCAAAACACTGGTAATCAGAATGCTCAAAGAAATTATTGAGTAAAACCACAAAATAAATAAAAAAAAGTGAAGGTTATACAAAGTGAAATGAAGAAAAATATACAAGGAACCAACGGAGATAGGAAGAAGCCAGGATTCAATTCAGCAATGTGGAACAAAAGAAAGAAAGTAAGATGTGCCCAAAACAGAAAGGAGAACCAAGAATCGAACATCTAGGACAACTTTAAACATACCAACATCTGAATCCTAGCGGTGCCAGAAGAAGAGAAAGAGCAAGAGACTGAAAACGTATTTGAAAAAATGAAAACTAACTTCCCAAATTTGGCCCAGGAAATAGACGTACAAGTCCAGGAAGCAAAGAGACTCCCAAACAAGCTAGACCCAAAGAAGACCACACCAAGACACATCATAATTAAAATGCCAAAGGTGGAAGATAAAGAGAGAATCTTAAAGGCAACGATAGAAAATAACAGAGTTACCTACAAAGGAGTTCCCATAAAACTATTGTGGGCAAACACTCCTCATGGTTTCAGGAATTGTAGACCCGGCCCCAGCATGACGAGCCACCAGCATCCTGGCCGCTCTTGTCTCTATGTCTCAACATAAGACCGCACGCGGAATGTCACTGTCAACCACTCAGAGGGTGGACACGGGAATTAGATCAAAGAGCGCTCCTCATGCTCATTATGCTTTAGAACTTGCTCTGCTTTTCTTATCAGCAATGTGGTGTAAGCTATCTTTAGCAGGGAGTCTATGGGACCCTGCAACTGGTCCAAACGTTTTATAGACCTTGACTCTGATCGGTAAGAGCGATTCCTGAATTAGTGTATGTTACCTGTTACTGTCAAACAACTGAATACAATAGACAATTTATGAATTTTGGCCTTGCATCTCTCGTATGTATCCTCCTCAAGAAATGGCATGAGGGATGAAGGTTTGGCTGCTGGTCTCCGCTAGAGAGGCAGTCACCTTCCTTCCCCCAGATATAATAAAGTGTCCTGGGTAAGTTTGTTCTGCTGTGGCCACGAGGCCTCTACTGGACAGAGCGACTTCCAACTGAGCCTCGGGGGCGGAGGGTGTGTGTGTGGCACCACCGCCATAACCTGCCAACACCAACCAAGGCTCAACTACAAGGGGAAGGTGTACTCAGCCCACACCGCTGGCACACCTCAAGTACCCAGCTTGGGTGATAGGGGAGGCTGTGGAATGGGACCCTATAGGACACGTACTACAGTAGGTCATGCTACCAAGAACCGGAGTCAAGGCAGTTCTACCTAGTACACAGAAACAAACACAGGGAGCCTGCTAAATTGAAGAGGCAAAGAAATATGGCCCACATGAAAAAACAGAACAAAACCCAGATAAAGAAATATATGAAATGTAGATAGCCAACCCATCAGATGCAGAGTTCAAAACACTGGTAATCAGAATGCTCAAAGAAATTATTGAGTAAAACCACAAAATAAATAAAAAAAAGTGAAGGTTATACAAAGTGAAATGAAGAAAAATATACAAGGAACCAACGGAGATAGGAAGAAGCCAGGATTCAATTCAGCAATGTGGAACAAAAGAAAGAAAGTAAGATGTGCCCAAAACAGAAAGGAGAACCAAGAATCGAACATCTAGGACAACTTTAAACATACCAACATCTGAATCCTAGCGGTGCCAGAAGAAGAGAAAGAGCAAGAGACTGAAAACGTATTTGAAAAAATGAAAACTAACTTCCCAAATTTGGCCCAGGAAATAGACGTACAAGTCCAGGAAGCAAAGAGACTCCCAAACAAGCTAGACCCAAAGAAGACCACACCAAGACACATCATAATTAAAATGCCAAAGGTGGAAGATAAAGAGAGAATCTTAAAGGCAACGATAGAAAATAACAGAGTTACCTACAAAGGAGTTCCCATAAAACTATTGTGGGCAAACACTCCTCATGGTTTCAGGAATTGTAGACCCGGCCCCAGCATGACGAGCCACCAGCATCCTGGCCGCTCTTGTCTCTATGTCTCAACATAAGACCGCACGCGGAATGTCACTGTCAACCACTCAGAGGGTGGACACGGGAATTAGATCAAAGAGCGTTCCTCATGCTCATTATGCTTTAGAACTTGCTCTGCTTTTCTTATCAGCAATGTGGTGTAAGCTATCTTTAGCAGGGAGTCTATGGGACCCTGCAACTGGTCCAAACGTTTTATAGACCTTGACTCTGATCGGTAAGAGCGATTCCTGAATTAGTGTATGTTACCTGTTACTGTCAAACAACTGAATACAATAGACAATTTATGAATTTTGGCCTTGCATCTCTCGTATGTATCCTCCTCAAGAAATGGCATGAGGGATGAAGGTTTGGCTGCTGGTCTCCGCTAGAGAGGCAGTCACCTTCCTTCCCCCAGATATAATAAAGTGTCCTGGGTAAGTTTGTTCTGCTGTGGCCACGAGGCCTCTACTGGACAGAGCGACTTCCAACTGAGCCTCGGGGGGGGAGGGTGTGTGTGTGGCACCACCGCCATAACCTGCCAACACCAACCAAGGCTCAACTACAAGGGGAAGGTGTACTCAGCCCACACCGCTGGCACACCTCAAGTACCCAGCTTGGGTGATAGGGGAGGCTGTGGAATGGGACCCTATAGGACACGTACTACAGTAGGTCATGCTACCAAGAACCGGAGTCAAGGCAGTTCTACCTAGTACACAGAAACAAACACAGGGAGCCTGCTAAATTGAAGAGGCAAAGAAATATGGCCCACATGAAAAAACAGAACAAAACCCAGATAAAGAAATATATGAAATGTAGATAGCCAACCCATCAAATGCGGAGTTCAAAACACTGGTAATCAGAATGCTCAAAGAAATTATTGAGTAAAACCACAAAATAAATTAAAAAAAGTGAAGGTTATACAAAGTGAAATGAAGAAAAATATACAAGGAACCAACGGAGATAGGAAGAAGCCAGGATTCAATTCAGCAATGTGGAACAAAAGAAAGAAATAAACATGTGCCCAAAACAGAAAGGAGAACCAAGAATCGAACATCTAGGACAACTTTAAACATACCAACATCTGAATCCTAGCGGTGCCAGAAGGAGAAGAGAAAGAGCAAGAGACTGAAAACGTATTTGAAAAAATGAAAACTAACTTCCCAAATTTGGTCCAGGAAATAGACGTACAAGTCCAGGAAGCAAAGAGAGTCCCAAACAAGCTAGACCGAAAGCAGACCACACCAAGACACATCATAATTAAAATGCCAAAGGTGGAAGATAAAGAGAGAATCTTAAAGGCAACGATAGAAAATAACAGAGTTACCTACAAAGGAGTTCCCATAAAACTATTGTGGGCAAACACTCCTCATGGTTTCAGGAATTGTAGACCCGGCCCCAGCATGACGAGCCACCAGCATCCTGGCCGCTCTTGTCTCTATGTCTCAACATAAGACCGCACGCGGAATGTCACTGTCAACCACTCAGAGGGTGGACACGGGAATTAGATCAAAGAGCATTCCTCATGCTCATTATGCTTTAGAACTTGCTCTGCTTTTCTTATCAGCAATGTGGTGTAAGCTATCTTTAGCAGGGAGTCTATGGGACCCTGCAACTGGTCCAAACGTTTTATAGACCTTGACTCTGATCGGTAAGAGCGATTCCTGAATTAGTGTATGTTACCTGTTACTGTCAAACAACTGAATACAATAGACAATTTATGAATTTTGGCCTTGCATCTCTCGTATGTATCCTCCTCAAGAAATGGCATGAGGGATGAAGGTTTGGCTGCTGGTCTCCGCTAGAGAGGCAGTCACCTTCCTTCCCCCAGATATAATAAAGTGTCCTGGGTAAGTTTGTTCTGCTGTGGCCACGAGGGCTCTACTGGACAGAGCGACTTCCAACTGAGCCTCGGGGGGGGAGGGTGTGTGTGTGGCACCACCGCCATAACCTGCCAACACCAACCAAGGCTCAACTACAAGGGGAAGGTGTACTCAGCCCACACCGCTGGCACACCTCAAGTACCCAGCTTGGGTGATAGGGGAGGCTGTGGAATGGGACCTTATAGGACACGTACTACAGTAGGTCATGCTACCAAGAACCGGAGTCAAGGCAGTTCTACCTAGTACACAGAAACAAACACAGGGAGCCTGCTAAATTGAAGAGGCAAAGAAATATGGCCCACATGAAAAAACAGAACAAAACCCAGATAAAGAAATATATGAAATGTAGATAGCCAACCCATGAGATGCAGAGTTCAAAACACTGGTAATCAGAATGCTCAAAGGAATTATTGAGTAAAACCACAAAATAAATAAAAAGAAGTGAAGGTTATACAAAGTGAAATGAAGAAAAATATACAAGGAACCAACGGAGATAGGAAGAAGCCAGGATTCAATTCAGCAATGTGGAACAAAAGAAAGAAAGTAAGATGTGCCCAAAACAGAAAGGAGAACCAAGAATCGAACATCTAGGACAACTTTAAACATACCAACATCTGAATCCTAGCGGTGCCAGAAGAAGAGAAAGAGCAAGAGACTGAAAACGTATTTGAAAAAATGAAAACTAACTTCCCAAATTTGGCCCAGGAAATAGACGTACAAGTCCAGGAAGCAAAGAGACTCCCAAACAAGCTAGACCCAAAGAAGACCACACCAAGACACATCATAATTAAAATGCCAAAGGTGGAAGATAAAGAGAGAATCTTAAAGGCAACAATAGAAAATAACAGAGTTACCTACAAAGGAGTTCCCATAAAACTATTGTGGGCAAACACTCCTCATGGTTTCAGGAATTGTAGACCCGGCCCCAGCATGACGAGCCACCAGCATCCTGGCCGCTCTTGTCTCTATGTCTCAACATAAGACCGCACGCGGAATGTCACTGTCAACCACTCAGAGGGTGGACACGGGAATTAGATCAAAGAGCGCTCCTCATGCTCATTATGCTTTAGAACTTGCTCTGCTTTTCTTATCAGCAATGTGGTGTAAGCTATCTTTAGCAGGGAGTCTATGGGACCCTGCAACTGGTCCAAACGTTTTATAGACCTTGACTCTGATCGGTAAGAGCGATTCCTGAATTAGTGTATGTTACCTGTTACTGTCAAACAACTGAATACAATAGACAATTTATGAATTTTGGCCTTGCATCTCTCGTATGTATCCTCCTCAAGAAATGGCATGAGGGATGAAGGTTTGGCTGCTGGTCTCCGCTAGAGAGGCAGTCACCTTCCTTCCCCCAGATATAATAAAGTGTCCTGGGTAAGTTTGTTCTGCTGTGGCCACGAGGCCTCTACTGGACAGAGCGACTTCCAACTGAGCCTCGGGGGCGGAGGGTGTGTGTGTGGCACCACCGCCATAACCTGCCAACACCAACCAAGGCTCAACTACAAGGGGAAGGTGTACTCAGCCCACACCGCTGGCACACCTCAAGTACCCAGCTTGGGTGATAGGGGAGGCTGTGGAATGGGACCCTATAGGACACGTACTACAGTAGGTCATGCTACCAAGAACCGGAGTCAAGGCAGTTCTACCTAGTACACAGAAACAAACACAGGGAGCCTGCTAAATTGAAGAGGCAAAGAAATATGGCCCACATGAAAAAACAGAACAAAACCCAGATAAAGAAATATATGAAATGTAGATAGCCAACCCATCAGATGCAGAGTTCAAAACACTGGTAATCAGAATGCTCAAAGAAATTATTGAGTAAAACCACAAAATAAATAAAAAAAAGTGAAGGTTATACAAAGTGAAATGAAGAAAAATATACAAGGAACCAACGGAGACAGGAAGAAGCCAGGATTCAATTCAGCAATGTGGAACAAAAGAAAGAAATAAACATGTGCCCAAAACAGAAAGGAAAAACAAGAATCGAACATCTAGGACAACTTTAAACATACCAACATCTGAATCCTAGCGGTGCCAGAAGGAGAAGAGAAAGAGCAAGAGACTGAAAACGTATTTGAAAAAATGAAAACTAACTTCCCAAATTTGGTCCAGGAAATAGACGTACAAGTCCAGGAAGCAAAGAGAGTCCCAAACAAGCTAGACCGAAAGCAGACCACACCAAGACACATCATAATTAAAATGCCAAAGGTGGAAGATAAAGAGAGAATCTTAAAGGCAATGATAGAAAATAACAGAGTTACCTACAAAGGAGTTCCCATAAAACTATTGTGGGCAAACACTCCTCATGGTTTCAGGAATTGTAGACCCGGCCCCAGCATGACGAGCCACCAGCATCCTGGCTGCTCTTGTCTCTATGTCTCAACATAAGGCCGCACGCGGAATGTCACTGTCAACCACTCAGAGGGTGGACACGGGAATTAGATCAAAGAGCGCTCCTCATGCTCATTATGCTTTAGAACTTGCTCTGCTTTTCTTATCAGCAATGTGGTGTAAGCTATCTTTAGCAGGGAGTCTATGGGACCCTGCAACTGGTCCAAACGTTTTATAGACCTTGACTCTGATCGGTAAGAGCGATTCCTGAATTAGTGTATGTTACCTGTTACTGTCAAACAACTGAATACAATAGACAATTTATGAATTTTGGCCTTGCATCTCTCGTATGTATCCTCCTCAAGAAATGGCATGAGGGATGAAGGTTTGGCTGCTGGTCTCCGCTAGAGAGGCAGTCACCTTCCTTCCCCCAGATATAATAAAGTGTCCTGGGTAAGTTTTTTCTGCTGTGGCCACGAGGCCTCTACTGGACAGAGCGACTTCCAACTGAGCCTCGGGGGCGGAGGGTGTGTGTGTGGCACCACCGCCATAACCTGCCAACACCAACCGAGGCTCAACTACAAGGGGAAGGTGTACTCAGCCCACACCGCTGGCACACCTCAAGTACCCAGCTTGGGTGATAGGGGAGGCTGTGGAATGGGACCCTATAGGACACGTACTACAGTAGGTCATGCTACCAAGAACCGGAGTCAAGGCAGTTCTACCTAGTACACAGAAACAAACACAGGGAGCCTGCTAAATTGAAGAGGCAAAGAAATATGGCCCACATGAAAAAACAGAACAAAACCCAGATAAAGAAATATATGAAATGTAGATAGCCAACCCATCAGATGCAGAGTTCAAAACACTGGTAATCAGAATGCTCAAAGAAATTATTGAGTAAAACCACAAAATAAATAAAAAAAAGTGAAGGTTATACAAAGTGAAATGAAGAAAAATATACAAGGAACCAACGGAGATAGGAAGAAGCCAGGATTCAATTCAGCAATGTGGAACAAAAGAAAGAAAGTAAGATGTGCCCAAAACAGAAAGGAGAACCAAGAATCGAACATCTAGGACAACTTTAAACATACCAACATCTGAATCCTAGCGGTGCCAGAAGAAGAGAAAGAGCAAGAGACTGAAAACGTATTTGAAAAAATGAAAACTAACTTCCCAAATTTGGCCCAGGAAATAGACGTACAAGTCCAGGAAGCAAAGAGACTCCCAAACAAGCTAGACCCAAAGAAGACCACACCAAGACACATCATAATTAAAATGCCAAAGGTGGAAGATAAAGAGAGAATCTTAAAGGCAACGATAGAAAATAACAGAGTTACCTACAAAGGAGTTCCCATAAAACTATTGTGGGCAAACACTCCTCATGGTTTCAGGAATTGTAGACCCGGCCCCAGCATGACGAGCCACCAGCATCCTGGCCGCTCTTGTCTCTATGTCTCAACATAAGACCGCACGCGGAATGTCACTGTCAACCACTCAGAGGGTGGACACGGGAATTAGATCAAAGAGCGCTCCTCATGCTCATTATGCTTTAGAACTTGCTCTGCTTTTCTTATCAGCAATGTGGTGTAAGCTATCTTTAGCAGGGAGTCTATGGGACCCTGCAACTGGTCCAAACGTTTTATAGACCTTGACTCTGATCGGTAAGAGCGATTCCTGAATTAGTGTATGTTACCTGTTACTGTCAAACAACTGAATACAATAGACAATTTATGAATTTTGGCCTTGCATCTCTCGTATGTATCCTCCTCAAGAAATGGCATGAGGGATGAAGGTTTGGCTGCTGGTCTCCGCTAGAGAGGCAGTCACCTTCCTTCCCCCAGATATAATAAAGTGTCCTGGGTAAGTTTGTTCTGCTGTGGCCACGAGGCCTCTACTGGACAGAGCGACTTCCAACTGAGCCTCGGGGGCGGAGGGTGTGTGTGTGGCACCACCGCCATAACCTGCCAACACCAACCAAGGCTCAACTACAAGGGGAAGGTGTACTCAGCCCACACCGCTGGCACACCTCAAGTACCCAGCTTGGGTGATAGGGGAGGCTGTGGAATGGGACCCTATAGGACACGTACTACAGTAGGTCATGCTACCAAGAACCGGAGTCAAGGCAGTTCTACCTAGTACACAGAAACAAACACAGGGAGCCTGCTAAATTGAAGAGGCAAAGAAATATGGCCCACATGAAAAAACAGAACAAAACCCAGATAAAGAAATATATGAAATGTAGATAGCCAACCCATCAGATGCAGAGTTCAAAACACTGGTAATCAGAATGCTCAAAGAAATTATTGAGTAAAACCACAAAATAAATAAAAAAAAGTGAAGGTTATACAAAGTGAAATGAAGAAAAATATACAAGGAACCAACGGAGATAGGAAGAAGCCAGGATTCAATTCAGCAATGTGGAACAAAAGAAAGAAAGTAAGATGTGCCCAAAACAGAAAGGAGAACCAAGAATCGAACATCTAGGACAACTTTAAACATACCAACATCTGAATCCTAGCGGTGCCAGAAGAAGAGAAAGAGCAAGAGACTGAAAACGTATTTGAAAAAATGAAAACTAACTTCCCAAATTTGGCCCAGGAAATAGACGTACAAGTCCAGGAAGCAAAGAGACTCCCAAACAAGCTAGACCCAAAGAAGACCACACCAAGACACATCATAATTAAAATGCCAAAGGTGGAAGATAAAGAGAGAATCTTAAAGGCAACGATAGAAAATAACAGAGTTACCTACAAAGGAGTTCCCATAAAACTATTGTGGGCAAACACTCCTCATGGTTTCAGGAATTGTAGACCCGGCCCCAGCATGACGAGCCACCAGCATCCTGGCCGCTCTTGTCTCTATGTCTCAACATAAGACCGCACGCGGAATGTCACTGTCAACCACTCAGAGGGTGGACACGGGAATTAGATCAAAGAGCGCTCCTCATGCTCATTATGCTTTAGAACTTGCTCTGCTTTTCTTATCAGCAATGTGGTGTAAGCTATCTTTAGCAGGGAGTCTATGGGACCCTGCAACTGGTCCAAACGTTTTATAGACCTTGACTCTGATCGGTAAGAGCGATTCCTGAATTAGTGTATGTTACCTGTTACTGTCAAACAACTGAATACAATAGACAATTTATGAATTTTGGCCTTGCATCTCTCGTATGTATCCTCCTCAAGAAATGGCATGAGGGATGAAGGTTTGGCTGCTGGTCTCCGCTAGAGAGGCAGTCACCTTCCTTCCCCCAGATATAATAAAGTGTCCTGGGTAAGTTTGTTCTGCTGTGGCCACGAGGCCTCTACTGGACAGAGCGACTTCCAACTGAGCCTCGGGGGCGGAGGGTGTGTGTGTGGCACCACCGCCATAACCTGCCAACACCAACCAAGGCTCAACTACAAGGGGAAGGTGTACTCAGCCCACACCGCTGGCACACCTCAAGTACCCAGCTTGGGTGATAGGGGAGGCTGTGGAATGGGACCCTATAGGACACGTACTACAGTAGGTCATGCTACCAAGAACCGGAGTCAAGGCAGTTCTACCTAGTACACAGAAACAAACACAGGGAGCCTGCTAAATTGAAGAGGCAAAGAAATATGGCCCACATGAAAAAACAGAACAAAACCCAGATAAAGAAATATATGAAATGTAGATAGCCAACCCATCAGATGCAGAGTTCAAAACACTGGTAATCAGAATGCTCAAAGAAATTATTGAGTAAAACCACAAAATAAATAAAAAAAAGTGAAGGTTATACAAAGTGAAATGAAGAAAAATATACAAGGAACCAACGGAGATAGGAAGAAGCCAGGATTCAATTCAGCAATGTGGAACAAAAGAAAGAAAGTAAGATGTGCCCAAAACAGAAAGGAGAACCAAGAATCGAACATCTAGGACAACTTTAAACATACCAACATCTGAATCCTAGCGGTGCCAGAAGAAGAGAAAGAGCAAGAGACTGAAAACGTATTTGAAAAAATGAAAACTAACTTCCCAAATTTGGCCCAGGAAATAGACGTACAAGTCCAGGAAGCAAAGAGACTCCCAAACAAGCTAGACCCAAAGAAGACCACACCAAGACACATCATAATTAAAATGCCAAAGGTGGAAGATAAAGAGAGAATCTTAAAGGCAATGATAGAAAATAACAGAGTTACCTACAAAGGAGTTCCCATAAAACTATTGTGGGCAAACACTCCTCATGGTTTCAGGAATTGTAGACCCGGCCCCAGCATGACGAGCCACCAGCATCCTGGCCGCTCTTGTCTCTATGTCTCAACATAAGGCCGCACGCGGAATGTCACTGTCAACCACTCAGAGGGTGGACACGGGAATTAGATCAAAGAGCGTTCCTCATGCTCATTATGCTTTAGAACTTGCTCTGCTTTTCTTATCAGCAATGTGGTGTAAGCTATCTTTAGCAGGGAGTCTATGGGACCCTGCAACTGGTCCAAACGTTTTATAGACCTTGACTCTGATCGGTAAGAGCGATTCCTGAATTAGTGTATGTTACCTGTTACTGTCAAACAACTGAATACAATAGACAATTTATGAATTTTGGCCTTGCATCTCTCGTATGTATCCTCCTCAAGAAATGGCATGAGGGATGAAGGTTTGGCTGCTGGTCTCCGCTAGAGAGGCAGTCACCTTCCTTCCCCCAGATATAATAAAGTGTCCTGGGTAAGTTTGTTCTGCTGTGGCCACGAGGCCTCTACTGGACAGAGCGACTTCCAACTGAGCCTCGGGGGGGGAGGGTGTGTGTGTGGCACCACCGCCATAACCTGCCAACACCAACCAAGGCTCAACTACAAGGGGAAGGTGTACTCAGCCCACACCGCTGGCACACCTCAAGTACCCAGCTTGGGTGATAGGGGAGGCTGTGGAATGGGACCCTATAGGACACGTACTACAGTAGGTCATGCTACCAAGAACCGGAGTCAAGGCAGTTCTACCTAGTACACAGAAACAAACACAGGGAGCCTGCTAAATTGAAGAGGCAAAGAAATATGGCCCACATGAAAAAACAGAACAAAACCCAGATAAAGAAATATATGAAATGTAGATAGCCAACCCATCAAATGCGGAGTTCAAAACACTGGTAATCAGAATGCTCAAAGAAATTATTGAGTAAAACCACAAAATAAATTTAAAAAAGTGAAGGTTATACAAAGTGAAATGAAGAAAAATATACAAGGAACCAACGGAGATAGGAAGAAGCCAGGATTCAATTCAGCAATGTGGAACAAAAGAAAGAAATAAACATGTGCCCAAAACAGAAAGGAGAACCAAGAATCGAACATCTAGGACAACTTTAAACATACCAACATCTGAATCCTAGCGGTGCCAGAAGGAGAAGAGAAAGAGCAAGAGACTGAAAACGTATTTGAAAAAATGAAAACTAACTTCCCAAATTTGGTCCAGGAAATAGACGTACAAGTCCAGGAAGCAAAGAGAGTCCCAAACAAGCTAGACCGAAAGCAGACCACACCAAGACACATCATAATTAAAATGCCAAAGGTGGAAGATAAAGAGAGAATCTTAAAGGCAACGATAGAAAATAACAGAGTTACCTACAAAGGAGTTCCCATAAAACTATTGTGGGCAAACACTCCTCATGGTTTCAGGAATTGTAGACCCGGCCCCAGCATGACGAGCCACCAGCATCCTGGCCGCTCTTGTCTCTATGTCTCAACATAAGACCGCACGCGGAATGTCACTGTCAACCACTCAGAGGGTGGACACGGGAATTAGATCAAAGAGCATTCCTCATGCTCATTATGCTTTAGAACTTGCTCTGCTTTTCTTATCAGCAATGTGGTGTAAGCTATCTTTAGCAGGGAGTCTATGGGATCCTGCAACTGGTCCAAACGTTTTATAGACCTTGACTCTGATCGGTAAGAGCGATTCCTGAATTAGTGTATGTTACCTGTTACTGTCAAACAACTGAATACAATAGACAATTTATGAATTTTGGCCTTGCATCTCTCGTATGTATCCTCCTCAAGAAATGGCATGAGGGATGAAGGTTTGGCTGCTGGTCTCCGCTAGAGAGGCAGTCACCTTCCTTCCCCCAGATATAATAAAGTGTCCTGGGTAAGTTTGTTCTGCTGTGGCCACGAGGGCTCTACTGGACAGAGCGACTTCCAACTGAGCCTCGGGGGGGGAGGGTGTGTGTGTGGCACCACCGCCATAACCTGCCAACACCAACCAAGGCTCAACTACAAGGGGAAGGTGTACTCAGCCCACACCGCTGGCACACCTCAAGTACCCAGCTTGGGTGATAGGGGAGGCTGTGGAATGGGACCTTATAGGACACGTACTACAGTAGGTCATGCTACCAAGAACCGGAGTCAAGGCAGTTCTACCTAGTACACAGAAACAAACACAGGGAGCCTGCTAAATTGAAGAGGCAAAGAAATATGGCCCACATGAAAAAACAGAACAAAACCCAGATAAAGAAATATATGAAATGTAGATAGCCAACCCATGAGATGCAGAGTTCAAAACACTGGTAATCAGAATGCTCAAAGGAATTATTGAGTAAAACCACAAAATAAATAAAAAGAAGTGAAGGTTATACAAAGTGAAATGAAGAAAAATATACAAGGAACCAACGGAGATAGGAAGAAGCCAGGATTCAATTCAGCAATGTGGAACAAAAGAAAGAAAGTAAGATGTGCCCAAAACAGAAAGGAGAACCAAGAATCGAACATCTAGGACAACTTTAAACATACCAACATCTGAATCCTAGCGGTGCCAGAAGAAGAGAAAGAGCAAGAGACTGAAAACGTATTTGAAAAAATGAAAACTAACTTCCCAAATTTGGCCCAGGAAATAGACGTACAAGTCCAGGAAGCAAAGAGACTCCCAAACAAGCTAGACCCAAAGAAGACCACACCAAGACACATCATAATTAAAATGCCAAAGGTGGAAGATAAAGAGAGAATCTTAAAGGCAACGATAGAAAATAACAGAGTTACCTACAAAGGAGTTCCCATAAAACTATTGTGGGCAAACACTCCTCATGGTTTCAGGAATTGTAGACCCGGCCCCAGCATGACGAGCCACCAGCATCCTGGCCGCTCTTGTCTCTATGTCTCAACATAAGACCGCACGCGGAATGTCACTGTCAACCACTCAGAGGGTGGACACGGGAATTAGATCAAAGAGCGCTCCTCATGCTCATTATGCTTTAGAACTTGCTCTGCTTTTCTTATCAGCAATGTGGTGTAAGCTATCTTTAGCAGGGAGTCTATGGGACCCTGCAACTGGTCCAAACGTTTTATAGACCTTGACTCTGATCGGTAAGAGCGATTCCTGAATTAGTGTATGTTACCTGTTACTGTCAAACAACTGAATACAATAGACAATTTATGAATTTTGGCCTTGCATCTCTCGTATGTATCCTCCTCAAGAAATGGCATGAGGGATGAAGGTTTGGCTGCTGGTCTCCGCTAGAGAGGCAGTCACCTTCCTTCCCCCAGATATAATAAAGTGTCCTGGGTAAGTTTGTTCTGCTGTGGCCACGAGGCCTCTACTGGACAGAGCGACTTCCAACTGAGCCTCGGGGGCGGAGGGTGTGTGTGTGGCACCACCGCCATAACCTGCCAACACCAACCAAGGCTCAACTACAAGGGGAAGGTGTACTCAGCCCACACCGCTGGCACACCTCAAGTACCCAGCTTGGGTGATAGGGGAGGCTGTGGAATGGGACCCTATAGGACACGTACTACAGTAGGTCATGCTACCAAGAACCGGAGTCAAGGCAGTTCTACCTAGTACACAGAAACAAACACAGGGAGCCTGCTAAATTGAAGAGGCAAAGAAATATGGCCCACATGAAAAAACAGAACAAAACCCAGATAAAGAAATATATGAAATGTAGATAGCCAACCCATCAGATGCAGAGTTCAAAACACTGGTAATCAGAATGCTCAAAGAAATTATTGAGTAAAACCACAAAATAAATAAAAAAAAGTGAAGGTTATACAAAGTGAAATGAAGAAAAATATACAAGGAACCAACGGAGATAGGAAGAAGCCAGGATTCAATTCAGCAATGTGGAACAAAAGAAAGAAAGTAAGATGTGCCCAAAACAGAAAGGAGAACCAAGAATCGAACATCTAGGACAACTTTAAACATACCAACATCTGAATCCTAGCGGTGCCAGAAGAAGAGAAAGAGCAAGAGACTGAAAACGTATTTGAAAAAATGAAAACTAACTTCCCAAATTTGGCCCAGGAAATAGACGTACAAGTCCAGGAAGCAAAGAGACTCCCAAACAAGCTAGACCCAAAGAAGACCACACCAAGACACATCATAATTAAAATGCCAAAGGTGGAAGATAAAGAGAGAATCTTAAAGGCAATGATAGAAAATAACAGAGTTACCTACAAAGGAGTTCCCATAAAACTATTGTGGGCAAACACTCCTCATGGTTTCAGGAATTGTAGACCCGGCCCCAGCATGACGAGCCACCAGCATCCTGGCCGCTCTTGTCTCTATGTCTCAACATAAGGCCGCACGCGGAATGTCACTGTCAACCACTCAGAGGGTGGACACGGGAATTAGATCAAAGAGCGTTCCTCATGCTCATTATGCTTTAGAACTTGCTCTGCTTTTCTTATCAGCAATGTGGTGTAAGCTATCTTTAGCAGGGAGTCTATGGGACCCTGCAACTGGTCCAAACGTTTTATAGACCTTGACTCTGATCGGTAAGAGCGATTCCTGAATTAGTGTATGTTACCTGTTACTGTCAAACAACTGAATACAATAGACAATTTATGAATTTTGGCCTTGCATCTCTCGTATGTATCCTCCTCAAGAAATGGCATGAGGGATGAAGGTTTGGCTGCTGGTCTCCGCTAGAGAGGCAGTCACCTTCCTTCCCCCAGATATAATAAAGTGTCCTGGGTAAGTTTGTTCTGCTGTGGCCACGAGGCCTCTACTGGACAGAGCGACTTCCAACTGAGCCTCGGGGGGGGAGGGTGTGTGTGTGGCACCACCGCCATAACCTGCCAACACCAACCAAGGCTCAACTACAAGGGGAAGGTGTACTCAGCCCACACCGCTGGCACACCTCAAGTACCCAGCTTGGGTGATAGGGGAGGCTGTGGAATGGGACCCTATAGGACACGTACTACAGTAGGTCATGCTACCAAGAACCGGAGTCAAGGCGGTTCTACCTAGTACACAGAAACAAACACAGGGAGCCTGCTAAATTGAAGAGGCAAAGAAATATGGCCCACATGAAAAAACAGAACAAAACCCAGATAAAGAAATATATGAAATGTAGATAGCCAACCCATCAAATGCGGAGTTCAAAACACTGGTAATCAGAATGCTCAAAGAAATTATTGAGTAAAACCACAAAATAAATTAAAAAAAGTGAAGGTTATACAAAGTGAAATGAAGAAAAATATACAAGGAACCAACGGAGACAGGAAGAAGCCAGGATTCAATTCAGCAATGTGGAACAAAAGAAAGAAAGTAAGATGTGCCCAAAACAGAAAGGAGAACCAAGAATCGAACATCTAGGACAACTTTAAACATACCAACATCTGAATCCTAGCGGTGCCAGAAGAAGATAGAGCAAGAGACTGAAAACGTATTTGAAAAAATGAAAACTAACTTCCCAAATTTGGCCCAGGAAATAGACGTACAAGTACAGGAAGCAAAGAGACTCCCAAACAAGCTAGACCCAAAGAAGACCACACCAAGACACATCATAATTAAAATGCCAAAGGTGGAAGATAAAGAGAGAATCTTAAAGGCAACGATAGAAAATAACAGAGTTACCTACAAAGGAGTTCCCATAAAACTATTGTGGGCAAACACTCCTCATGGTTTCAGGAATTGTAGACCCGGCCCCAGCATGACGAGCCACCAGCATCCTGGCCGCTCTTGTCTCTATGTCTCAACATAAGACCGCACGCGGAATGTCACTGTCAACCACTCAGAGGGTGGACACGGGAATTAGATCAAAGAGCGTTCCTCATGCTCATTATGCTTTAGAACTTGCTCTGCTTTTCTTATCAGCAATGTGGTGTAAGCTATCTTTAGCAGGGAGTCTATGGGACCCTGCAACTGGTCCAAACGTTTTATAGACCTTGACTCTGATCGGTAAGAGCGATTCCTGAATTAGTGTATGTTACCTGTTACTGTCAAACAACTGAATACAATAGACAATTTATGAATTTTGGCCTTGCATCTCTCGTATGTATCCTCCTCAAGAAATGGCATGAGGGATGAAGGTTTGGCTGCTGGTCTCCGCTAGAGAGGCAGTCACCTTCCTTCCCCCAGATATAATAAAGTGTCCTGGGTAAGTTTGTTCTGCTGTGGCCACGAGGGCTCTACTGGACAGAGCGACTTCCAACTGAGCCTCGGGGGGGGAGGGTGTGTGTGTGGCACCACCGCCATAACCTGCCAACACCAACCAAGGCTCAACTACAAGGGGAAGGTGTACTCAGCCCACACCGCTGGCACACCTCAAGTACCCAGCTTGGGTGATAGGGGAGGCTGTGGAATGGGACCTTATAGGACACGTACTACAG
Source organism: Furipterus horrens (assembly GCF_987537825.1). Classification (NCBI taxonomy): domain Eukaryota; kingdom Metazoa; phylum Chordata; class Mammalia; order Chiroptera; family Furipteridae; genus Furipterus; species Furipterus horrens. Next base: position 558,390 of record NW_028327196.1, on the reverse strand, counting down.
TAGGTCATGCTACCAAGAACCGGAGTCAAGGCAGTTCTACCTAGTACACAGAAACAAACACAGGGAGCCTGCTAAATTGAAGAGGCAAAGAAATATGGCCCACATGAAAAAACAGAACAAAACCCAGATAAAGAAATATATGAAATGTAGATAGCCAACCCATGAGATGCAGAGTTCAAAACACTGGTAATCAGAATGCTCAAAGGAATTATTGAGTAAAACCACAAAATAAATAAAAAGAAGTGAAGGTTATACAAAGTGAAATGAAGAAAAATATACAAGGAACCAACGGAGATAGGAAGAAGCCAGGATTCAATTCAGCAATGTGGAACAAAAGAAAGAAAGTAAGATGTGCCCAAAACAGAAAGGAGAACCAAGAATCGAACATCTAGGACAACTTTAAACATACCAACATCTGAATCCTAGCGGTGCCAGAAGAAGAGAAAGAGCAAGAGACTGAAAACGTATTTGAAAAAATGAAAACTAACTTCCCAAATTTGGCCCAGGAAATAGACGTACAAGTCCAGGAAGCAAAGAGACTCCCAAACAAGCTAGACCCAAAGAAGACCACACCAAGACACATCATAATTAAAATGCCAAAGGTGGAAGATAAAGAGAGAATCTTAAAGGCAACGATAGAAAATAACAGAGTTACCTACAAAGGAGTTCCCATAAAACTATTGTGGGCAAACACTCCTCATGGTTTCAGGAATTGTAGACCCGGCCCCAGCATGACGAGCCACCAGCATCCTGGCCGCTCTTGTCTCTATGTCTCAACATAAGACCGCACGCGGAATGTCACTGTCAACCACTCAGAGGGTGGACACGGGAATTAGATCAAAGAGCGCTCCTCATGCTCATTATGCTTTAGAACTTGCTCTGCTTTTCTTATCAGCAATGTGGTGTAAGCTATCTTTAGCAGGGAGTCTATGGGACCCTGCAACTGGTCCAAACGTTTTATAGACCTTGACTCTGATCGGTAAGAGCGATTCCTGAATTAGTGTATGTTACCTGTTACTGTCAAACAACTGAATACAATAGACAATTTATGAATTTTGGCCTTGCATCTCTCGTATGTATCCTCCTCAAGAAATGGCATGAGGGATGAAGGTTTGGCTGCTGGTCTCCGCTAGAGAGGCAGTCACCTTCCTTCCCCCAGATATAATAAAGTGTCCTGGGTAAGTTTGTTCTGCTGTGGCCACGAGGCCTCTACTGGACAGAGCGACTTCCAACTGAGCCTCGGGGGCGGAGGGTGTGTGTGTGGCACCACCGCCATAACCTGCCAACACCAACCAAGGCTCAACTACAAGGGGAAGGTGTACTCAGCCCACACCGCTGGCACACCTCAAGTACCCAGCTTGGGTGATAGGGGAGGCTGTGGAATGGGACCCTATAGGACACGTACTACAGTAGGTCATGCTACCAAGAACCGGAGTCAAGGCAGTTCTACCTAGTACACAGAAACAAACACAGGGAGCCTGCTAAATTGAAGAGGCAAAGAAATATGGCCCACATGAAAAAACAGAACAAAACCCAGATAAAGAAATATATGAAATGTAGATAGCCAACCCATCAGATGCAGAGTTCAAAACACTGGTAATCAGAATGCTCAAAGAAATTATTGAGTAAAACCACAAAATAAATAAAAAAAAGTGAAGGTTATACAAAGTGAAATGAAGAAAAATATACAAGGAACCAACGGAGACAGGAAGAAGCCAGGATTCAATTCAGCAATGTGGAACAAAAGAAAGAAATAAACATGTGCCCAAAACAGAAAGGAAAAACAAGAATCGAACATCTAGGACAACTTTAAACATACCAACATCTGAATCCTAGCGGTGCCAGAAGGAGAAGAGAAAGAGCAAGAGACTGAAAACGTATTTGAAAAAATGAAAACTAACTTCCCAAATTTGGTCCAGGAAATAGACGTACAAGTCCAGGAAGCAAAGAGAGTCCCAAACAAGCTAGACCGAAAGCAGACCACACCAAGACACATCATAATTAAAATGCCAAAGGTGGAAGATAAAGAGAGAATCTTAAAGGCAATGATAGAAAATAACAGAGTTACCTACAAAGGAGTTCTCATAAAACTATTGTGGGCAAACACTCCTCATGGTTTCAGGAATTGTAGACCCGGCCCCAGCATGACGAGCCACCAGCATCCTGGCTGCTCTTGTCTCTATGTCTCAACATAAGGCCGCACGCGGAATGTCACTGTCAACCACTCAGAGGGTGGACACGGGAATTAGATCAAAGAGCGCTCCTCATGCTCATTATGCTTTAGAACTTGCTCTGCTTTTCTTATCAGCAATGTGGTGTAAGCTATCTTTAGCAGGGAGTCTATGGGACCCTGCAACTGGTCCAAACGTTTTATAGACCTTGACTCTGATCGGTAAGAGCGATTCCTGAATTAGTGTATGTTACCTGTTACTGTCAAACAACTGAATACAATAGACAATTTATGAATTTTGGCCTTGCATCTCTCGTATGTATCCTCCTCAAGAAATGGCATGAGGGATGAAGGTTTGGCTGCTGGTCTCCGCTAGAGAGGCAGTCACCTTCCTTCCCCCAGATATAATAAAGTGTCCTGGGTAAGTTTGTTCTGCTGTGGCCACGAGGCCTCTACTGGACAGAGCGACTTCCAACTGAGCCTCGGGGGCGGAGGGTGTGTGTGTGGCACCACCGCCATAACCTGCCAACACCAACCAAGGCTCAACTACAAGGGGAAGGTGTACTCAGCCCACACCGCTGGCACACCTCAAGTACCCAGCTTGGGTGATAGGGGAGGCTGTGGAATGGGACCCTATAGGACACGTACTACAGTAGGTCATGCTACCAAGAACCGGAGTCAAGGCAGTTCTACCTAGTACACAGAAACAAACACAGGGAGCCTGCTAAATTGAAGAGGCAAAGAAATATGGCCCACATGAAAAAACAGAACAAAACCCAGATAAAGAAATATATGAAATGTAGATAGCCAACCCATCAGATGCAGAGTTCAAAACACTGGTAATCAGAATGCTCAAAGAAATTATTGAGTAAAACCACAAAATAAATAAAAAAAAGTGAAGGTTATACAAAGTGAAATGAAGAAAAATATACAAGGAACCAACGGAGACAGGAAGAAGCCAGGATTCAATTCAGCAATGTGGAACAAAAGAAAGAAATAAACATGTGCCCAAAACAGAAAGGAAAAACAAGAATCGAACATCTAGGACAACTTTAAACATACCAACATCTGAATCCTAGCGGTGCCAGAAGGAGAAGAGAAAGAGCAAGAGACTGAAAACGTATTTGAAAAAATGAAAACTAACTTCCCAAATTTGGTCCAGGAAATAGACGTACAAGTCCAGGAAGCAAAGAGAGTCCCAAACAAGCTAGACCGAAAGCAGACCACACCAAGACACATCATAATTAAAATGCCAAAGGTGGAAGATAAAGAGAGAATCTTAAAGGCAATGATAGAAAATAACAGAGTTACCTACAAAGGAGTTCTCATAAAACTATTGTGGGCAAACACTCCTCATGGTTTCAGGAATTGTAGACCCGGCCCCAGCATGACGAGCCACCAGCATCCTGGCTGCTCTTGTCTCTATGTCTCAACATAAGGCCGCACGCGGAATGTCACTGTCAACCACTCAGAGGGTGGACACGGGAATTAGATCAAAGAGCGCTCCTCATGCTCATTATGCTTTAGAACTTGCTCTGCTTTTCTTATCAGCAATGTGGTGTAAGCTATCTTTAGCAGGGAGTCTATGGGACCCTGCAACTGGTCCAAACGTTTTATAGACCTTGACTCTGATCGGTAAGAGCGATTCCTGAATTAGTGTATGTTACCTGTTACTGTCAAACAACTGAATACAATAGACAATTTATGAATTTTGGCCTTGCATCTCTCGTATGTATCCTCCTCAAGAAATGGCATGAGGGATGAAGGTTTGGCTGCTGGTCTCCGCTAGAGAGGCAGTCACCTTCCTTCCCCCAGATATAATAAAGTGTCCTGGGTAAGTTTGTTCTGCTGTGGCCACGAGGCCTCTACTGGACAGAGCGACTTCCAACTGAGCCTCGGGGGCGGAGGGTGTGTGTGTGGCACCACCGCCATAACCTGCCAACACCAACCAAGGCTCAACTACAAGGGGAAGGTGTACTCAGCCCACACCGCTGGCACACCTCAAGTACCCAGCTTGGGTGATAGGGGAGGCTGTGGAATGGGACCCTATAGGACACGTACTACAGTAGGTCATGCTACCAAGAACCGGAGTCAAGGCAGTTCTACCTAGTACACAGAAACAAACACAGGGAGCCTGCTAAATTGAAGAGGCAAAGAAATATGGCCCACATGAAAAAACAGAACAAAACCCAGATAAAGAAATATATGAAATGTAGATAGCCAACCCATCAGATGCAGAGTTCAAAACACTGGTAATCAGAATGCTCAAAGAAATTATTGAGTAAAACCACAAAATAAATAAAAAAAAATGAAGGTTATACAAAGTGAAATGAAGAAAAATATACAAGGAACCAACGGAGACAGGAAGAAGCCAGGATTCAATTCAGCAATGTGGAACAAAAGAAAGAAATAAACATGTGCCCAAAACAGAAAGGAAAAACAAGAATCGAACATCTAGGACAACTTTAAACATACCAACATCTGAATCCTAGCGGTGCCAGAAGGAGAAGAGAAAGAGCAAGAGACTGAAAACGTATTTGAAAAAATGAAAACTAACTTCCCAAATTTGGCCCAGGAAATAGACGTACAAGTCCAGGAAGCAAAGAGACTCCCAAACAAGCTAGACCGAAAGCAGACCACACCAAGACACATCATAATTAAAATGCCAAAGGTGGAAGATAAAGAGAGAATCTTAAAGGCAACGATAGAAAATAACAGAGTTACCTACAAAGGAGTTCCCATAAAACTATTGTGGGCAAACACTCCTCATGGTTTCAGGAATTGTAGACCCGGCCCCAGCATGACGAGCCACCAGCATCCTGGCCGCTCTTGTCTCTATGTCTCAACATAAGGCCGCACGCGGAATGTCACTGTCAACCACTCAGAGGGTGGACACGGGAATTAGATCAAAGAGCGCTCCTCATGCTCATTATGCTTTAGAACTTGCTCTGCTTTTCTTATCAGCAATGTGGTGTAAGCTATCTTTAGCAGGGAGTCTATGGGACCCTGCAACTGGTCCAAACGTTTTATAGACCTTGACTCTGATCGGTAAGAGCGATTCCTGAATTAGTGTATGTTACCTGTTACTGTCAAACAACTGAATACAATAGACAATTTATGAATTTTGGCCTTGCATCTCTCGTATGTATCCTCCTCAAGAAATGGCATGAGGGATGAAGGTTTGGCTGCTGGTCTCCGCTAGAGAGGCAGTCACCTTCCTTCCCCCAGATATAATAAAGTGTCCTGGGTAAGTTTGTTCTGCTGTGGCCACGAGGCCTCTACTGGACAGAGCGACTTCCAACTGAGCCTCGGGGGCGGAGGGTGTGTGTGTGGCACCACCGCCATAACCTGCCAACACCAACCAAGGCTCAACTACAAGGGGAAGGTGTACTCAGCCCACACCGCTGGCACACCTCAAGTACCCAGCTTGGGTGATAGGGGAGGCTGTGGAATGGGACCCTATAGGACACGTACTACAGTAGGTCATGCTACCAAGAACCGGAGTCAAGGCAGTTCTACCTAGTACACAGAAACAAACACAGGGAGCCTGCTAAATTGAAGAGGCAAAGAAATATGGCCCACATGAAAAAACAGAACAAAACCCAGATAAAGAAATATATGAAATGTAGATAGCCAACCCATCAGATGCAGAGTTCAAAACACTGGTAATCAGAATGCTCAAAGAAATTATTGAGTAAAACCACAAAATAAATAAAAAAAAGTGAAGGTTATACAAAGTGAAATGAAGAAAAATATACAAGGAACCAACGGAGACAGGAAGAAGCCAGGATTCAATTCAGCAATGTGGAACAAAAGAAAGAAATAAACATGTGCCCAAAACAGAAAGGAAAAACAAGAATCGAACATCTAGGACAACTTTAAACATACCAACATCTGAATCCTAGCGGTGCCAGAAGGAGAAGAGAAAGAGCAAGAGACTGAAAACGTATTTGAAAAAATGAAAACTAACTTCCCAAATTTGGTCCAGGAAATAGACGTACAAGTCCAGGAAGCAAAGAGAGTCCCAAACAAGCTAGACCGAAAGCAGACCACACCAAGACACATCATAATTAAAATGCCAAAGGTGGAAGATAAAGAGAGAATCTTAAAGGCAATGATAGAAAATAACAGAGTTACCTACAAAGGAGTTCTCATAAAACTATTGTGGGCAAACACTCCTCATGGTTTCAGGAATTGTAGACCCGGCCCCAGCATGACGAGCCACCAGCATCCTGGCTGCTCTTGTCTCTATGTCTCAACATAAGGCCGCACGCGGAATGTCACTGTCAACCACTCAGAGGGTGGACACGGGAATTAGATCAAAGAGCGCTCCTCATGCTCATTATGCTTTAGAACTTGCTCTGCTTTTCTTATCAGCAATGTGGTGTAAGCTATCTTTAGCAGGGAGTCTATGGGACCCTGCAACTGGTCCAAACGTTTTATAGACCTTGACTCTGATCGGTAAGAGCGATTCCTGAATTAGTGTATGTTACCTGTTACTGTCAAACAACTGAATACAATAGACAATTTATGAATTTTGGCCTTGCATCTCTCGTATGTATCCTCCTCAAGAAATGGCATGAGGGATGAAGGTTTGGCTGCTGGTCTCCGCTAGAGAGGCAGTCACCTTCCTTCCCCCAGATATAATAAAGTGTCCTGGGTAAGTTTGTTCTGCTGTGGCCACGAGGCCTCTACTGGACAGAGCGACTTCCAACTGAGCCTCGGGGGCGGAGGGTGTGTGTGTGGCACCACCGCCATAACCTGCCAACACCAACCAAGGCTCAACTACAAGGGGAAGGTGTACTCAGCCCACACCGCTGGCACACCTCAAGTACCCAGCTTGGGTGATAGGGGAGGCTGTGGAATGGGACCCTATAGGACACGTACTACAGTAGGTCATGCTACCAAGAACCGGAGTCAAGGCAGTTCTACCTAGTACACAGAAACAAACACAGGGAGCCTGCTAAATTGAAGAGGCAAAGAAATATGGCCCACATGAAAAAACAGAACAAAACCCAGATAAAGAAATATATGAAATGTAGATAGCCAACCCATCAGATGCAGAGTTCAAAACACTGGTAATCAGAATGCTCAAAGAAATTATTGAGTAAAACCACAAAATAAATAAAAAAAAGTGAAGGTTATACAAAGTGAAATGAAGAAAAATATACAAGGAACCAACGGAGACAGGAAGAAGCCAGGATTCAATTCAGCAATGTGGAACAAAAGAAAGAAATAAACATGTGCCCAAAACAGAAAGGAAAAACAAGAATCGAACATCTAGGACAACTTTAAACATACCAACATCTGAATCCTAGCGGTGCCAGAAGGAGAAGAGAAAGAGCAAGAGACTGAAAACGTATTTGAAAAAATGAAAACTAACTTCCCAAATTTGGCCCAGGAAATAGACGTACAAGTCCAGGAAGCAAAGAGAGTCCCAAACAAGCTAGACCGAAAGCAGACCACACCAAGACACATCATAATTAAAATGCCAAAGGTGGAAGATAAAGAGAGAATCTTAAAGGCAACGATAGAAAATAACAGAGTTACCTACAAAGGAGTTCCCATAAAACTATTGTGGGCAAACACTCCTCATGGTTTCAGGAATTGTAGACCCGGCCCCAGCATGACGAGCCACCAGCATCCTGGCCGCTCTTGTCTCTATGTCTCAACATAAGGCCGCACGCGGAATGTCACTGTCAACCACTCAGAGGGTGGACACGGGAATTAGATCAAAGAGCGCTCCTCATGCTCATTATGCTTTAGAACTTGCTCTGCTTTTCTTATCAGCAATGTGGTGTAAGCTATCTTTAGCAGGGAGTCTATGGGACCCTGCAACTGGTCCAAACGTTTTATAGACCTTGACTCTGATCGGTAAGAGCGATTCCTGAATTAGTGTATGTTACCTGTTACTGTCAAACAACTGAATACAATAGACAATTTATGAATTTTGGCCTTGCATCTCTCGTATGTATCCTCCTCAAGAAATGGCATGAGGGATGAAGGTTTGGCTGCTGGTCTCCGCTAGAGAGGCAGTCACCTTCCTTCCCCCAGATATAATAAAGTGTCCTGGGTAAGTTTGTTCTGCTGTGGCCACGAGGCCTCTACTGGACAGAGCGACTTCCAACTGAGCCTCGGGGGCGGAGGGTGTGTGTGTGGCACCACCGCCATAACCTGCCAACACCAACCAAGGCTCAACTACAAGGGGAAGGTGTACTCAGCCCACACCGCTGGCACACCTCAAGTACCCAGCTTGGGTGATAGGGGAGGCTGTGGAATGGGACCCTATAGGACACGTACTACAGTAGGTCATGCTACCAAGAACCGGAGTCAAGGCAGTTCTACCTAGTACACAGAAACAAACACAGGGAGCCTGCTAAATTGAAGAGGCAAAGAAATATGGCCCACATGAAAAAACAGAACAAAACCCAGATAAAGAAATATATGAAATGTAGATAGCCAACCCATCAGATGCAGAGTTCAAAACACTGGTAATCAGAATGCTCAAAGAAATTATTGAGTAAAACCACAAAATAAATTAAAAAAAGTGAAGGTTATACAAAGTGAAATGAAGAAAAATATACAAGGAACCAACGGAGACAGGAAGAAGCCAGGATTCAATTCAGCAATGTGGAACAAAAGAAAGAAATAAACATGTGCCCAAAACAGAAAGGAAAAACAAGAATCGAACATCTAGGACAACTTTAAACATACCAACATCTGAATCCTAGCGGTGCCAGAAGGAGAAGAGAAAGAGCAAGAGACTGAAAACGTATTTGAAAAAATGAAAACTAACTTCCCAAATTTGGTCCAGGAAATAGACGTACAAGTCCAGGAAGCAAAGAGAGTCCCAAACAAGCTAGACCGAAAGCAGACCACACCAAGACACATCATAATTAAAATGCCAAAGGTGGAAGATAAAGAGAGAATCTTAAAGGCAATGATAGAAAATAACAGAGTTACCTACAAAGGAGTTCCCATAAAACTATTGTGGGCAAACACTCCTCATGGTTTCAGGAATTGTAGACCCGGCCCCAGCATGACGAGCCACCAGCATCCTGGCTGCTCTTGTCTCTATGTCTCAACATAAGGCCGCACGCGGAATGTCACTGTCAACCACTCAGAGGGTGGACACGGGAATTAGATCAAAGAGCGCTCCTCATGCTCATTATGCTTTAGAACTTGCTCTGCTTTTCTTATCAGCAATGTGGTGTAAGCTATCTTTAGCAGGGAGTCTATGGGACCCTGCAACTGGTCCAAACGTTTTATAGACCTTGACTCTGATCGGTAAGAGCGATTCCTGAATTAGTGTATGTTACCTGTTACTGTCAAACAACTGAATACAATAGACAATTTATGAATTTTGGCCTTGCATCTCTCGTATGTATCCTCCTCAAGAAATGGCATGAGGGATGAAGGTTTGGCTGCTGGTCTCCGCTAGAGAGGCAGTCACCTTCCTTCCCCCAGATATAATAAAGTGTCCTGGGTAAGTTTGTTCTGCTGTGGCCACGAGGCCTCTACTGGACAGAGCGACTTCCAACTCAGCCTCGGGGGCGGAGGGTGTGTGTGTGGCACCACCGCCATAACCTGCCAACACCAACCAAGGCTCAACTACAAGGGGAAGGTGTACTCAGCCCACACCGCTGGCACACCTCAAGTACCCAGCTTGGGTGATAGGGGAGGCTGTGGAATGGGACCCTATAGGACACGTACTACAGTAGGTCATGCTACCAAGAACCGGAGTCAAGGCAGTTCTACCTAGTACACAGAAACAAACACAGGGAGCCTGCTAAATTGAAGAGGCAAAGAAATATGGCCCACATGAAAAAACAGAACAAAACCCAGATAAAGAAATATATGAAATGTAGATAGCCAACCCATCAGATGCAGAGTTCAAAACACTGGTAATCAGAATGCTCAAAGAAATTATTGAGTAAAACCACAAAATAAATAAAAAAAAGTGAAGGTTATACAAAGTGAAATGAAGAAAAATATACAAGGAACCAACGGAGACAGGAAGAAGCCAGGATTCAATTCAGCAATGTGGAACAAAAGAAAGAAATAAACATGTGCCCAAAACAGAAAGGAAAAACAAGAATCGAACATCTAGGACAACTTTAAACATACCAACATCTGAATCCTAGCGGTGCCAGAAGGAGAAGAGAAAGAGCAAGAGACTGAAAACGTATTTGAAAAAATGAAAACTAACTTCCCAAATTTGGTCCAGGAAATAGACGTACAAGTCCAGGAAGCAAAGAGAGTCCCAAACAAGCTAGACCGAAAGCAGACCACACCAAGACACATCATAATTAAAATGCCAAAGGTGGAAGATAAAGAGAGAATCTTAAAGGCAATGATAGAAAATAACAGAGTTACCTACAAAGGAGTTCCCATAAAACTATTGTGGGCAAACACTCCTCATGGTTTCAGGAATTGTAGACCCGGCCCCAGCATGACGAGCCACCAGCATCCTGGCTGCTCTTGTCTCTATGTCTCAACATAAGGCCGCACGCGGAATGTCACTGTCAACCACTCAGAGGGTGGACACGGGAATTAGATCAAAGAGCGCTCCTCATGCTCATTATGCTTTAGAACTTGCTCTGCTTTTCTTATCAGCAATGTGGTGTAAGCTATCTTTAGCAGGGAGTCTATGGGACCCTGCAACTGGTCCAAACGTTTTATAGACCTTGACTCTGATCGGTAAGAGCGATTCCTGAATTAGTGTATGTTACCTGTTACTGTCAAACAACTGAATACAATAGACAATTTATGAATTTTGGCCTTGCATCTCTCGTATGTATCCTCCTCAAGAAATGGCATGAGGGATGAAGGTTTGGCTGCTGGTCTCCGCTAGAGAGGCAGTCACCTTCCTTCCCCCAGATATAATAAAGTGTCCTGGGTAAGTTTTTTCTGCTGTGGCCACGAGGCCTCTACTGGACAGAGCGACTTCCAACTGAGCCTCGGGCGCGGGTGTGTGTGTGTGGCACCACCACCATAACCTGCCAACACCAACCAAGGCTCAACTACAAGGGGAAGGTGTACTCAGCCCACACCGCTGGCACACCTCAAGTACCCAGCTTGGGTGATAGGGGAGGCTGTGGAATGGGACCCTATAGGACACGTACTACAGTAGGTCATGCTACCAAGAACCGGAGTCAAGGCAGTTCTACCTAGTACACAGAAACAAACACAGGGAGCCTGCTAAATTGAAGAGGCAAAGAAATATGGCCCACATGAAAAAACAGAACAAAACCCAGATAAAGAAATATATGAAATGTAGATAGCCAACCCATCAGATGCAGAGTTCAAAACACTGGTAATCAGAATGCTCAAAGAAATTATTGAGTAAAACCACAAAATAAATAAAAAAAAGTGAAGGTTATACAAAGTGAAATGAAGAAAAATATACAAGGAACCAACGGAGACAGGAAGAAGCCAGGATTCAATTCAGCAATGTGGAACAAAAGAAAGAAAGTAAGATGTGCCCAAAACAGAAAGGAGAACCAAGAATCGAACATCTAGGACAACTTTAAACATACCAACATCTGAATCCTAGCGGTGCCAGAAGAAGATAGAGCAAGAGACTGAAAACGTATTTGAAAAAATGAAAACTAACTTCCCAAATTTGGCCCAGGAAATAGACGTACAAGTACAGGAAGCAAAGAGACTCCCAAACAAGCTAGACCCAAAGAAGACCACACCAAGACACATCATAATTAAAATGCCAAAGGTGGAAGATAAAGAGAGAATCTTAAAGGCAACGATAGAAAATAACAGAGTTACCTACAAAGGAGTTCCCATAAAACTATTGTGGGCAAACACTCCTCATGGTTTCAGGAATTGTAGACCCGGCCCCAGCATGACGAGCCACCAGCATCCTGGCCGCTCTTGTCTCTATGTCTCAACATAAGACCGCACGCGGAATGTCACTGTCAACCACTCAGAGGGTGGACACGGGAATTAGATCAAAGAGCGTTCCTCATGCTCATTATGCTTTAGAACTTGCTCTGCTTTTCTTATCAGCAATGTGGTGTAAGCTATCTTTAGCAGGGAGTCTATGGGACCCTGCAACTGGTCCAAACGTTTTATAGACCTTGACTCTGATCGGTAAGAGCGATTCCTGAATTAGTGTATGTTACCTGTTACTGTCAAACAACTGAATACAATAGACAATTTATGAATTTTGGCCTTGCATCTCTCGTATGTATCCTCCTCAAGAAATGGCATGAGGGATGAAGGTTTGGCTGCTGGTCTCCGCTAGAGAGGCAGTCACCTTCCTTCCCCCAGATATAATAAAGTGTCCTGGGTAAGTTTGTTCTGCTGTGGCCACGAGGGCTCTACTGGACAGAGCGACTTCCAACTGAGCCTCGGGGGGGGAGGGTGTGTGTGTGGCACCACCGCCATAACCTGCCAACACCAACCAAGGCTCAACTACAAGGGGAAGGTGTACTCAGCCCACACCGCTGGCACACCTCAAGTACCCAGCTTGGGTGATAGGGGAGGCTGTGGAATGGGACCTTATAGGACACGTACTACAGTAGGTCATGCTACCAAGAACCGGAGTCAAGGCAGTTCTACCTAGTACACAGAAACAAACACAGGGAGCCTGCTAAATTGAAGAGGCAAAGAAATATGGCCCACATGAAAAAACAGAACAAAACCCAGATAAAGAAATATATGAAATGTAGATAGCCAACCCATGAGATGCAGAGTTCAAAACACTGGTAATCAGAATGCTCAAAGGAATTATTGAGTAAAACCACAAAATAAATAAAAAGAAGTGAAGGTTATACAAAGTGAAATGAAGAAAAATATACAAGGAACCAACGGAGATAGGAAGAAGCCAGGATTCAATTCAGCAATGTGGAACAAAAGAAAGAAAGTAAGATGTGCCCAAAACAGAAAGGAGAACCAAGAATCGAACATCTAGGACAACTTTAAACATACCAACATCTGAATCCTAGCGGTGCCAGAAGAAGAGAAAGAGCAAGAGACTGAAAACGTATTTGAAAAAATGAAAACTAACTTCCCAAATTTGGCCCAGGAAATAGACGTACAAGTCCAGGAAGCAAAGAGACTCCCAAACAAGCTAGACCCAAAGAAGACCACACCAAGACACATCATAATTAAAATGCCAAAGGTGGAAGATAAAGAGAGAATCTTAAAGGCAACGATAGAAAATAACAGAGTTACCTACAAAGGAGTTCCCATAAAACTATTGTGGGCAAACACTCCTCATGGTTTCAGGAATTGTAGACCCGGCCCCAGCATGACGAGCCACCAGCATCCTGGCCGCTCTTGTCTCTATGTCTCAACATAAGACCGCACGCGGAATGTCACTGTCAACCACTCAGAGGGTGGACACGGGAATTAGATCAAAGAGCGCTCCTCATGCTCATTATGCTTTAGAACTTGCTCTGCTTTTCTTATCAGCAATGTGGTGTAAGCTATCTTTAGCAGGGAGTCTATGGGACCCTGCAACTGGTCCAAACGTTTTATAGACCTTGACTCTGATCGGTAAGAGCGATTCCTGAATTAGTGTATGTTACCTGTTACTGTCAAACAACTGAATACAATAGACAATTTATGAATTTTGGCCTTGCATCTCTCGTATGTATCCTCCTCAAGAAATGGCATGAGGGATGAAGGTTTGGCTGCTGGTCTCCGCTAGAGAGGCAGTCACCTTCCTTCCCCCAGATATAATAAAGTGTCCTGGGTAAGTTTGTTCTGCTGTGGCCACGAGGCCTCTACTGGACAGAGCGACTTCCAACTGAGCCTCGGGGGCGGAGGGTGTGTGTGTGGCACCACCGCCATAACCTGCCAACACCAACCAAGGCTCAACTACAAGGGGAAGGTGTACTCAGCCCACACCGCTGGTACACCTCAAGTACCCAGCTTGGGTGATAGGGGAGGCTGTGGAATGGGACCCTATAGGACACGTACTACAGTAGGTCATGCTACCAAGAACCGGAGTCAAGGCAGTTCTACCTAGTACACAGAAACAAACACAGGGAGCCTGCTAAATTGAAGAGGCAAAGAAATATGGCCCACATGAAAAAACAGAACAAAACCCAGATAAAGAAATATATGAAATGTAGATAGCCAACCCATCAGATGCAGAGTTCAAAACACTGGTAATCAGAATGCTCAAAGAAATTATTGAGTAAAACCACAAAATAAATAAAAAAAAGTGAAGGTTATACAAAGTGAAATGAAGAAAAATATACAAGGAACCAACGGAGATAGGAAGAAGCCAGGATTCAATTCAGCAATGTGGAACAAAAGAAAGAAAGTAAGATGTGCCCAAAACAGAAAGGAGAACCAAGAATCGAACATCTAGGACAACTTTAAACATACCAACATCTGAATCCTAGCGGTGCCAGAAGAAGAGAAAGAGCAAGAGACTGAAAACGTATTTGAAAAAATGAAAACTAACTTCCCAAATTTGGCCCAGGAAATAGACGTACAAGTCCAGGAAGCAAAGAGACTCCCAAACAAGCTAGACCCAAAGAAGACCACACCAAGACACATCATAATTAAAATGCCAAAGGTGGAAGATAAAGAGAGAATCTTAAAGGCAACGATAGAAAATAACAGAGTTACCTACAAAGGAGTTCCCATAAAACTATTGTGGGCAAACACTCCTCATGGTTTCAGGAATTGTAGACCCGGCCCCAGCATGACGAGCCACCAGCATCCTGGCCGCTCTTGTCTCTATGTCTCAACATAAGACCGCACGCGGAATGTCACTGTCAACCACTCAGAGGGTGGACACGGGAATTAGATCAAAGAGCGCTCCTCATGCTCATTATGCTTTAGAACTTGCTCTGCTTTTCTTATCAGCAATGTGGTGTAAGCTATCTTTAGCAGGGAGTCTATGGGACCCTGCAACTGGTCCAAACGTTTTATAGACCTTGACTCTGATCGGTAAGAGCGATTCCTGAATTAGTGTATGTTACCTGTTACTGTCAAACAACTGAATACAATAGACAATTTATGAATTTTGGCCTTGCATCTCTCGTATGTATCCTCCTCAAGAAATGGCATGAGGGATGAAGGTTTGGCTGCTGGTCTCCGCTAGAGAGGCAGTCACCTTCCTTCCCCCAGATATAATAAAGTGTCCTGGGTAAGTTTGTTCTGCTGTGGCCACGAGGCCTCTACTGGACAGAGCGACTTCCAACTGAGCCTCGGGGGCGGAGGGTGTGTGTGTGGCACCACCGCCATAACCTGCCAACACCAACCAAGGCTCAACTACAAGGGGAAGGTGTACTCAGCCCACACCGCTGGCACACCTCAAGTACCCAGCTTGGGTGATAGGGGAGGCTGTGGAATGGGACCCTATAGGACACGTACTACAGTAGGTCATGCTACCAAGAACCGGAGTCAAGGCAGTTCTACCTAGTACACAGAAACAAACACAGGGAGCCTGCTAAATTGAAGAGGCAAAGAAATATGGCCCACATGAAAAAACAGAACAAAACCCAGATAAAGAAATATATGAAATGTAGATAGCCAACCCATCAGATGCAGAGTTCAAAACACTGGTAATCAGAATGCTCAAAGAAATTATTGAGTAAAACCACAAAATAAATTAAAAAAAGTGAAGGTTATACAAAGTGAAATGAAGAAAAATATACAAGGAACCAACGGAGACAGGAAGAAGCCAGGATTCAATTCAGCAATGTGGAACAAAAGAAAGAAATAAACATGTGCCCAAAACAGAAAGGAAAAACAAGAATCGAACATCTAGGACAACTTTAAACATACCAACATCTGAATCCTAGCGGTGCCAGAAGGAGAAGAGAAAGAGCAAGTGACTGAAAACGTATTTGAAAAAATGAAAACTAACTTCCCAAATTTGGTCCAGGAAATAGACGTACAAGTCCAGGAAGCAAAGAGAGTCCCAAACAAGCTAGACCGAAAGCAGACCACACCAAGACACATCATAATTAAAATGCCAAAGGTGGAAGATAAAGAGAGAATCTTAAAGGCAATGATAGAAAATAACAGAGTTACCTACAAAGGAGTTCCCATAAAACTATTGTGGGCAAACACTCCTCATGGTTTCAGGAATTGTAGACCCGGCCCCAGCATGACGAGCCACCAGCATCCTGGCTGCTCTTGTCTCTATGTCTCAACATAAGGCCGCACGCGGAATGTCACTGTCAACCACTCAGAGGGTGGACACGGGAATTAGATCAAAGAGCGCTCCTCATGCTCATTATGCTTTAGAACTTGCTCTGCTTTTCTTATCAGCAATGTGGTGTAAGCTATCTTTAGCAGGGAGTCTATGGGACCCTGCAACTGGTCCAAACGTTTTATAGACCTTGACTCTGATCGGTAAGAGCGATTCCTGAATTAGTGTATGTTACCTGTTACTGTCAAACAACTGAATACAATAGACAATTTATGAATTTTGGCCTTGCATCTCTCGTATGTATCCTCCTCAAGAAATGGCATGAGGGATGAAGGTTTGGCTGCTGGTCTCCGCTAGAGAGGCAGTCACCTTCCTTCCCCCAGATATAATAAAGTGTCCTGGGTAAGTTTGTTCTGCTGTGGCCACGAGGCCTCTACTGGACAGAGCGACTTCCAACTGAGCCTCGGGGGGGGAGGGTGTGTGTGTGGCACCACCGCCATAACCTGCCAACACCAACCAAGGCTCAACTACAAGGGGAAGGTGTACTCAGCCCACACCGCTGGCACACCTCAAGTACCCAGCTTGGGTGATAGGGGAGGCTGTGGAATGGGACCCTATAGGACACGTACTACAGTAGGTCATGCTACCAAGAACCGGAGTCAAGGCAGTTCTACCTAGTACACAGAAACAAACACAGGGAGCCTGCTAAATTGAAGAGGCAAAGAAATATGGCCCACATGAAAAAACAGAACAAAACCCAGATAAAGAAATATATGAAATGTAGATAGCCAACCCATCAGATGCAGAGTTCAAAACACTGGTAATCAGAATGCTCAAAGAAATTATTGAGTAAAACCACAAAATAAATAAAAAAAAGTGAAGGTTATACAAAGTGAAATGAAGAAAAATATACAAGGAACCAACGGAGACAGGAAGAAGCCAGGATTCAATTCAGCAATGTGGAACAAAAGAAAGAAAGTAAGATGTGCCCAAAACAGAAAGGAGAACCAAGAATCGAACATCTAGGACAACTTTAAACATACCAACATCTGAATCCTAGCGGTGCCAGAAGAAGATAGAGCAAGAGACTGAAAACGTATTTGAAAAAATGAAAACTAACTTCCCAAATTTGGCCCAGGAAATAGACGTA
Organism: Furipterus horrens; assembly: GCF_987537825.1. Classification (NCBI taxonomy): domain Eukaryota; kingdom Metazoa; phylum Chordata; class Mammalia; order Chiroptera; family Furipteridae; genus Furipterus; species Furipterus horrens. Next base: position 540,933 of record NW_028327196.1, on the reverse strand, counting down.
CAAGTCCAGGAAGCAAAGAGACTCCCAAACAAGCTAGACCCAAAGAAGACCACACCAAGACACATCATAATTAAAATGCCAAAGGTGGAAGATAAAGAGAGAATCTTAAAGGCAACGATAGAAAATAACAGAGTTACCTACAAAGGAGTTCCCATAAAACTATTGTGGGCAAACACTCCTCATGGTTTCAGGAATTGTAGACCCGGCCCCAGCATGACGAGCCACCAGCATCCTGGCCGCTCTTGTCTCTATGTCTCAACATAAGACCGCACGCGGAATGTCACTGTCAACCACTCAGAGGGTGGACACGGGAATTAGATCAAAGAGCGTTACTCATGCTCATTATGCTTTAGAACTTGCTCTGCTTTTCTTATCAGCAATGTGGTGTAAGCTATCTTTAGCAGGGAGTCTATGGGACCCTGCAACTGGTCCAAACGTTTTATAGACCTTGACTCTGATCGGTAAGAGCGATTCCTGAATTAGTGTATGTTACCTGTTACTGTCAAACAACTGAATACAATAGACAATGTATGAATTTTGGCCTTGCATCTCTCGTATGTATCCTCCTCAAGAAATGGCATGAGGGATGAAGGTTTGGCTGCTGGTCTCCGCTAGAGAGGCAGTCACCTTCCTTCCCCCAGATATAATAAAGTGTCCTGGGTAAGTTTGTTCTGCTGTGGCCACGAGGGCTCTACTGGACAGAGCGACTTCCAACTGAGCCTCGGGGGGGGAGGGTGTGTGTGTGGCTCCACCGCCATAACCTGCCAACACCAACCAAGGCTCAACTACAAGGGGAAGGTGTACTCAGCCCACACCGCTGGCACACCTCAAGTACCCAGCTTGGGTGATAGGGGAGGCTGTGGAATGGGACCTTATAGGACACGTACTACAGTAGGTCATGCTACCAAGAACCGGAGTCAAGGCAGTTCTACCTAGTACACAGAAACAAACACAGGGAGCCTGCTAAATTGAAGAGGCAAAGAAATATGGCCCACATGAAAAAACAGAACAAAACCCAGATAAAGAAATATATGAAATGTAGATAGCCAACCCATGAGATGCAGAGTTCAAAACACTGGTAATCAGAATGCTCAAAGGAATTATTGAGTAAAACCACAAAATAAATAAAAAGAAGTGAAGGTTATACAAAGTGAAATGAAGAAAAATATACAAGGAACCAACGGAGATAGGAAGAAGCCAGGATTCAATTCAGCAATGTGGAACAAAAGAAAGAAATAAACATGTGCCCAAAACAGAAAGGAGAACCAAGAATCGAACATCTAGGACAACTTTAAACATACCAACATCTGAATCCTAGCGGTGCCAGAAGAAGAGAAAGAGCAAGAGACTGAAAACGTATTTGAAAAAATGAAAACTAACTTCCCAAATTTGGCCCAGGAAATAGACGTACAAGTCCAGGAAGCAAAGAGACTCCCAAACAAGCTAGACCCAAAGAAGACCACGCCAAGACACATCATAATTAAAATGCCAAAGGTGGAAGATAAAGAGAGAATCTTAAAGGCAACGATAGAAAATAACAGAGTTACCTACAAAGGAGTTCCCATAAAACTATTGTGGGCAAACACTCCTCATGGTTTCAGGAATTGTAGACCCGGCCCCAGCATGACGAGCCGCCAGCATCCTGGCCGCTCTTGTCTCTATGTCTCAACATAAGACCGCACGCGGAATGTCACTGTCAACCACTCAGAGGGTGGACACGGGAATTAGATCAAAGAGCGCTCCTCATGCTCATTATGCTTTAGAACTTGCTCTGCTTTTCTTATCAGCAATGTGGTGTAAGCTATCTTTAGCAGGGAGTCTATGGGACCCTGCAACTGGTCCAAACGTTTTATAGACCTTGACTCTGATCGGTAAGAGCGATTCCTGAATGAGTGTATGTTACCTGTTACTGTCAAACAACTGAATACAATAGACAATTTATGAATTTTGGCCTTGCATCTCTCGTATGTATCCTCCTCAAGAAATGGCATGAGGGATGAAGGTTTGGCTGCTGGTCTCCGCTAGAGAGGCAGTCACCTTCCTTCCCCCAGATATAATAAAGTGTCCTGGGTAAGTTTGTTCTGCTGTGGCCACGAGGCCTCTACTGGACAGAGCGACTTCCAACTGAGCCTCGGGGGCGGAGGGTGTGTGTGTGGCACCACCGCCATAACCTGCCAACACCAACCAAGGCTCAACTACAAGGGGAAGGTGTACTCAGCCCACACCGCTGGCACACCTCAAGTACCCAGCTTGGGTGATAGGGGAGGCTGTGGAATGGGACCCTATAGGACACGTACTACAGTAGGTCATGCTACCAAGAACCGGAGTCAAGGCAGTTCTACCTAGTACACAGAAACAAACACAGGGAGCCTGCTAAATTGAAGAGGCAAAGAAATATGGCCCACATGAAAAAACAGAACAAAACCCAGATAAAGAAATATATGAAATGTAGATAGCCAACCCATCAGATGTAGAGTTCAAAACACTGGTAATCAGAATGCTCAAAGAAATTATTGAGTAAAACCACAAAATAAATAAAAAAAAGTGAAGGTTATACAAAGTGAAATGAAGAAAAATATACAAGGAACCAACGGAGACAGGAAGAAGCCAGGATTCAATTCAGCAATGTGGAACAAAAGAAAGAAATAAACATGTGCCCGAAACAGAAAGGAAAAACAAGAATCGAACAGCTAGGACAACTTTAAACATACCAACATCTGAATCCTAGCGGTGCCAGAAGGAGAAGAGAAAGAGCAAGAGACTGAAAACGTATTTGAAAAAATGAAAACTAACTTCCCAAATTTGGCCCAGGAAATAGACGTACAAGTCCAGGAAGCAAAGAGACTCCCAAACAAGCTAGACCCAAAGAAGACCACACCAAGACACATCATAATTAAAATGCCAAAGGTGGAAGATAAAGAGAGAATCTTAAAGGCAACGATAGAAAATAACAGAGTTACCTACAAAGGAGTTCCCATAAAACTATTGTGGGCAAACACTCCTCATGGTTTCAGGAATTGTAGACCCGGCCCCAGCATGACGAGCCGCCAGCATCCTGGCCGCTCTTGTCTCTATGTCTCAACATAAGACCGCACGCGGAATGTCACTGTCAACCACTCAGAGGGTGGACACGGGAATTAGATCAAAGAGCGCTCCTCATGCTCATTATGCTTTAGAACTTGCTCTGCTTTTCTTATCAGCAAAGTGGTGTAAGCTATCTTTAGCAGGGAGTCTATGGGACCCTGCAACTGGTCCAAACGTTTTATAGACCTTGACTCTGATCGGTAAGAGCGATTCCTGAATGAGTGTATGTTACCTGTTACTGTCAAACAACTGAATACAGTAGACAATTTATGAATTTTGGCCTTGCATCTCTCGTATGTATCCTCCTCAAAAAATGGCATGAGGGATGAAGGTTTGGCTGCTGGTCTCCGCTAGAGAGGCAGTCACCTTCCTTCCCCCAGATATAATAAAGTGTCCTGGGTAAGTTTGTTCTGCTGTGGCCACGAGGCCTCTACTGGACAGAGCGACTTCCAACTGAGCCTCGGGGGCGGAGGGTGTGTGTGTGGCACCACCGCCATAACCTGCCAACACCAACCAAGGCTCAACTACAAGGGGAAGGTGTACTCAGCCCACACCGCTGGCACACCTCAAGTACCCAGCTTGGGTGATAGGGGAGGCTGTGGAATGGGACCCTATAGGACACGTACTACAGTAGGTCATGCTACCAAGAACCGGAGTCAAGGCAGTTCTACCTAGTACACAGAAACAAACACAGGGAGCCTGCTAAATTGAAGAGGCAAAGAAATATGGCCCACATGAAAAAACAGAACAAAACCCAGATAAAGAAATATATGAAATGTAGATAGCCAACCCATCAGATGTAGAGTTCAAAACACTGGTAATCAGAATGCTCAAAGAAATTATTGAGTAAAACCACAAAATAAATAAAAAAAAGTGAAGGTTATACAAAGTGAAATGAAGAAAAATATACAAGGAACCAACGGAGACAGGAAGAAGCCAGGATTCAATTCAGCAATGTGGAACAAAAGAAAGAAATAAACATGTGCCCAAAACAGAAAGGAAAAACAAGAATCGAACAGCTAGGACAACTTTAAACATACCAACATCTGAATCCTAGCGGTGCCAGAAGGAGAAGAGAAAGAGCAAGAGACTGAAAACGTATTTGAAAAAATGAAAACTAACTTCCCAAATTTGGTCCAGGAAATAGACGTACAAGTCCAGGAAGCAAAGAGAGTCCCAAAGAAGCTAGACCGAAAGCAGACCACACCAAGACACATCATAATTAAAATGCCAAAGGTGGAAGATAAAGAGAGAATCTTAAAGGCAACGATAGAAAATAACAGAGTTACCTACAAAGAAGTTCCCATAAAACTATTGTGGGCAAACACTCCTCATGGTTTCAGGAATTGTAGACCGGCCCCAGCATGACGAGCCGCCAGCATGGTGGCCGCTCTTGTCTCTATGTCTCAACATAAGGCCGCACGCGGAATGTCACTGTCAACCACTCAGAGGGTGGACACGGGAATTAGATCAAAGAGCGCTCCTCATGCTCATTATGCTTTAGAACTTGCTCTGCTTTTCTTATCAGCAATGCGGTGTAAGCTATCTTTAGCAGGGAGTCTATGGGACCCTGCAACTGGTCCAAACGTTTTATAGACCTTGACTCTGATCGGTAAGAGCGATTCCTGAATTAGTGTATGTTACCTGTTACTGTCAAACAACTGAATACAATAGACAATTTATGAATTTTGGCCTTGCATCTCTCGTATGTATCCTCCTCAAGAAATGGCATGAGGGATGAAGGTTTGGCTGCTGGTCTCCGCTAGAGAGGCAGTCACCTTCCTTCCCCCAGATATAATAAAGTGTCCTGGGTAAGTTTGTTCTGCTGTGGCCACGAGGGCTCTACTGGACAGAGCGACTTCCAACTGAGCCTCGGGGGGGGAGGGTGTGTGTGTGGCACCACCGCCATAACCTGCCAACACCAACCAAGGCTCAACTACAAGGGGAAGGTGTACTCAGCCCACACCGCTGGCACACCTCAAGTACCCAGCTTGGGTGATAGGGGAGGCTGTGGAATGGGACCTTATAGGACACGTACTACAGTAGGTCATGCTACCAAGAACCGGAGTCAAGGCAGTTCTACCTAGTACACAGAAACAAACACAGGGAGCCTGCTAAATTGAAGAGGCAAAGAAATATGGCCCACATGAAAAAACAGAACAAAACCCAGATAAAGAAATATATGAAATGTAGATAGCCAACCCATGAGATGCAGAGTTCAAAACACTGGTAATCAGAATGCTCAAAGGAATTATTGAGTAAAACCACAAAATAAATAAAAAGAAGTGAAGGTTATACAAAGTGAAATGAAGAAAAATATACAAGGAACCAACGGAGATAGGAAGAAGCCAGGATTCAATTCAGCAATGTGGAACAAAAGAAAGAAAGTAAGATGTGCCCAAAACAGAAAGGAGAACCAAGAATCGAACATCTAGGACAACTTTAAACATACCAACATCTGAATCCTAGCGGTGCCAGAAGAAGAGAAAGAGCAAGAGACTGAAAACGTATTTGAAAAAATGAAAACTAACTTCCCAAATTTGGCCCAGGAAATAGACGTACAAGTCCAGGAAGCAAAGAGACTCCCAAACAAGCTAGACCCAAAGAAGACCACACCAAGACACATCATAATTAAAATGCCAAAGGTGGAAGATAAAGAGAGAATCTTAAAGGCAATGATAGAAAATAACAGAGTTACCTACAAAGGAGTTCCCATAAAACTATTGTGGGCAAACACTCCTCATGGTTTCAGGAATTGTAGACCCGGCCCCAGCATGACGAGCCGCCAGCATCCTGGCCGCTCTTGTCTCTATGTCTCAACATAAGACCGCACGCGGAATGTCACTGTCAACCACTCAGAGGGTGGACACGGGAATTAGATCAAAGAGCGCTCCTCATGCTCATTATGCTTTAGAACTTGCTCTGCTTTTCTTATCAGCAATGCGGTGTAAGCTATCTTTAGCAGGGAGTCTATGGGACCCTGCAACTGGTCCAAACGTTTTATAGACCTTGACTCTGATCGGTAAGAGCGATTCCTGAATTAGTGTATGTTACCTGTCACTGTCAAACAACTGAATACAATAGACAATTTATGAATTTTGGCCTTCCATCTCTCGTATGTATCCTCCTCAAGAAATGGCATGAGGGATGAAGGTTTGGCTGCTGGTCTCCGCTAGAGAGGCAGTCACCTTCCTTCCCCCAGATATAATAAAGTGTCCTGGGTAAGTTTGTTCTGCTGTGGCCATGAGGCCTCTACTGGGCAGAGCGACTTCCAAATGAGCCTCGGGCAGGGGTGTGTGTGTGTACACCACCGCCATAACCTGCCAACACCAACCAAGGCTCAACTACAAGAGGAAGGTGTACTCAGCCCACACCGCTGGCACACCTCAAGTACCCAGCTTGGGTGATACGGGAGGCTGTGGAATGGGACCTTATAGGACACGTACTACAGTAGGTCATGCTACCAAGAACCGGAGTCAAGGCAGTTCTACCTAGTACACAGAAACAAACAGAGGGAGCCTGCTAAATTGAAGAGGCAAAGAAATATGGCCCACATGAAAAAACAGAACAAAACCCAGATAAAGAAATATATGAAATGTAGATAGCCAACCCATGAGATGCAGAGTTCAAAACACTGGTAATCAGAATGCTCAAAGGAATTATTGAGTAAAACCACAAAATAAATAAAAAGAAGTGAAGGTTATACAAAGTGAAATGAAGAAAAATATACAAGGAACCAACGGAGATAGGAAGAAGCCAGGATTCAATTCAGCAATGTGGAACAAAAGAAAGAAAGTAAGATGTGCCCAAAACAGAAAGGAGAACCAAGAATCGAACATCTAGGACAACTTTAAACATACCAACATCTGAATCCTAGCGGTGCCAGAAGAAGAGAAAGAGCAAGAGACTGAAAACGTATTTGAAAAAATGAAAACTAACTTCCCAAATTTGGTCCAGGAAATAGACGTACAAGTCCAGGAAGCAAAGAGACTCCCAAACAAGCTAGACCCAAAGAAGACCACACCAAGACACATCATAATTAAAATGCCAAAGGTGGAAGATAAAGAGAGAATCTTAAAGGCAACGATAGAAAATAACAGAGTTACCTACAAAGGAGTTCCCATAAAACTATTGTGGGCAAACACTCCTCATGGTTTCAGGAATTGTAGACCCGGCCCCAGCATGACGAGCCGCCAGCATCCTGGCCGCTCTTGTCTCTATGTCTCAACATAAGACCGCACGCGGAATGTCACTGTCAACCACTCAGAGGGTGGACACGGGAATTAGATCAAAGAGCGCTCCTCATGCTCATTATGCTTTAGAACTTGCTCTGCTTTTCTTATCAGCAATGCGGTGTAAGCTATCTTTAGCAGGGAGTCTATGGGACCCTGCAACTGGTCCAAACGTTTTATAGACCTTGACTCTGATCGGTAAGAGCGATTCCTGAATTAGTGTATGTTACCTGTTACTGTCAAACAACTGAATACAATAGACAATTTATGAATTTTGGCCTTGCATCTCTCGTATGTATCCTCCTCAAGAAATGGCATGAGGGATGAAGGTTTGGCTGCTGGTCTCCGCTAGAGAGGCAGTCACCTTCCTTCCCCCAGATATAATAAAGTGTCCTGGGTAAGTTTGTTCTGCTGTGGCCATGAGGCCTCTACTGGACAGAGCGACTTCCAACGGAGCCTCGGGCAGGGGTGTGTGTGTGTGGCACCACCGCCATAACCTGCCAACACCAAACAAGGCTCAACTACAAGAGGAAGGTGTACTCAGCCCACACCGCTGGCACACCTCAAGTACCCAGCTTGGGTGATAGGGGAGGCTGTGGAATGGGACCTTATAGGACACGTACTACAGTAGGTCATGCTACCAAGAACCGGAGTCAAGGCAGTTCTACCTAGTACACAGAAACAAACACAGGGAGCCTGCTAAATTGAAGAGGCAAAGAAATATGGCCCACATGAAAAAACAGAACAAAACCCAGATAAAGAAATATATGAAATGTAGATAGCCAACCCATCAGATGCAGAGTTCAAAACACTGGTAATCAGAATGCTCAAAGAAATTATTGAGTAAAACCACAAATTAAATAAAAAGAAGTGAAGGTTAGACAAAGTGAAATGAAGAAAAATATACAAGGAACCAACGGAGATAGGAAGAAGCCAGGATTCAATTCAGGAATGTGGAACAAAAGAAAAAAGAAACATGTGCCCAAAACAGAAAGGAGAACCAAGAATCGAACATCTAGGACAACTTTAAACATACCAACATCTGAATCCTAGCGGTGCCAGAAGAAGAGAAAGAGCAAGAGACTGAAAACATATTTGAAAAAATGAAAACTAACTTCCCAAATTTGGCCCAGGAAATAGACGTACAAGTCCAGGAAGCAAAGAGACTCCCAAACAAGCTAGACCCAAAGAAGACCACACCAAGACACATCATAATTAAAATGCCAAAGGTGGAAGATAAAGAGAGAATCTTAAAGGCAACGATAGAAAATAACAGAGTTACCTACAAAGGAGTTCCCATAAAACTATTGTGGGCAAACACTCCTCATGGTTTCAGGAATTGTAGACCCGGCCCCAGCATGACGAGCCACCAGCATCCTGGCCGCTCTTGTCTCTATGTCTCAACATAAGACCGCACGCGGAATGTCACTGTCAACCACTCAGAGGGTGGACACGGGAATTAGATCAAAGAGCGCTCCTCATGCTCATTATGCTTTAGAACTTGCTCTGCTTTTCTTATCAGCAATGTGGTGTAAGCTATCTTTAGCAGGGAGTCTATGGGACCCTGCAACTGGTCCAAACGTTTTATAGACCTTGACTCTGATCGGTAAGAGCGATTCCTGAATTAGTGTATGTTACCTGTTACTGTCAAACAACTGAATACAATAGACAATTTATGAATTTTGGCCTTGCATCTCTCGTATGTATCCTCCTCAAGAAATGGCATGAGGGATGAAGGTTTGGCTGCTGGTCTCCGCTAGAGAGGCAGTCACCTTCCTTCCCCCAGATATAATAAAGTGTCCTGGGTAAGTTTGTTCTGCTGTGGCCACGAGGCCTCTACTGGACAGAGCGACTTCCAACTGAGCCTCGGGGGGGGAGGGTGTGTGTGTGGCACCACCGCCATAACCTGCCAACACCAACCAAGGCTCAACTACAAGGGGAAGGTGTACTCAGCCCACACCGCTGGTACACCTCAAGTACCCAGCTTGGGTGATAGGGGAGGCTGTGGAATGGGACCCTATAGGACACGTACTACAGTAGGTCATGCTACCAAGAACCGGAGTCAAGGCAGTTCTACCTAGTACACAGAAACAAACACAGGGAGCCTGCTAAATTGAAGAGGCAAAGAAATATGGCCCACATGAAAAAACAGAACAAAACCCAGATAAAGAAATATATGAAATGTAGATAGCCAACCCATCAGATGCGGAGTTCAAAACACTGGTAATCAGAATGCTCAAAGAAATTATTGAGTAAAACCACAAAATAAATTTAAAAAAGTGAAGGTTAGACAAAGTGAAATGAAGAAAAATATACAAGGAACCAACGGAGATAGGAAGAAGCCAGGATTCAATTCAGGAATGTGGAACAAAAGAAAAAAGAAACATGTGCCCAAAACAGAAAGGAGAACCAAGAATCGAACATCTAGGACAACTTTAAACATACCAACATCTGAATCCTAGCGGTGCCAGAAGAAGAGAAAGAGCAAGAGACTGAAAACATATTTGAAAAAATGAAAACTAACTTCCCAAATTTGGCCCAGGAAATAGACGTACAAGTCCAGGAAGCAAAGAGACTCCCAAACAAGCTAGACCCAAAGAAGACCACACCAAGACACATCATAATTAAAATGCCAAAGGTGGAAGATAAAGAGAGAATCTTAAAGGCAACGATAGAAAATAACAGAGTTACCTACAAAGGAGTTCCCATAAAACTATTGTGGGCAAACACTCCTCATGGTTTCAGGAATTGTAGACCCGGCCCCAGCATGACGAGCCACCAGCATCCTGGCCGCTCTTGTCTCTATGTCTCAACATAAGACCGCACGCGGAATGTCACTGTCAACCACTCAGAGGGTGGACACGGGAATTAGATCAAAGAGCGCTCCTCATGCTCATTATGCTTTAGAACTTGCTCTGCTTTTCTTATCAGCAATGTGGTGTAAGCTATCTTTAGCAGGGAGTCTATGGGACCCTGCAACTGGTCCAAACGTTTTATAGACCTTGACTCTGATCGGTAAGAGCGATTCCTGAATTAGTGTATGTTACCTGTTACTGTCAAACAACTGAATACAATAGACAATTTATGAATTTTGGCCTTGCATCTCTCGTATGTATCCTCCTCAAGAAATGGCATGAGGGATGAAGGTTTGGCTGCTGGTCTCCGCTAGAGAGGCAGTCACCTTCCTTCCCCCAGATATAATAAAGTGTCCTGGGTAAGTTTGTTCTGCTGTGGCCACGAGGCCTCTACTGGACAGAGCGACTTCCAACTGAGCCTCGGGGGGGGAGGGTGTGTGTGTGGCACCACCGCCATAACCTGCCAACACCAACCAAGGCTCAACTACAAGGGGAAGGTGTACTCAGCCCACACCGCTGGTACACCTCAAGTACCCAGCTTGGGTGATAGGGGAGGCTGTGGAATGGGACCCTATAGGACACGTACTACAGTAGGTCATGCTACCAAGAACCGGAGTCAAGGCAGTTCTACCTAGTACACAGAAACAAACACAGGGAGCCTGCTAAATTGAAGAGGCAAAGAAATATGGCCCACATGAAAAAACAGAACAAAACCCAGATAAAGAAATATATGAAATGTAGATAGCCAACCCATCAGATGCGGAGTTCAAAACACTGGTAATCAGAATGCTCAAAGAAATTATTGAGTAAAACCACAAAATAAATTTAAAAAAGTGAAGGTTATACAAAGTGAAATGAAGAAAAATATACAAGGAACCAACGGAGATAGGAAGAAGCCAGGATTCAATTCAGCAATGTGGAACAAAAGAAAGAAATAAACATGTGCCCAAAACAGAAAGGAAAAACAAGAATCGAACATCTAGGACAACTTTAAACATACAAACATCTGAATCCTAGCGGTGCCAGAAGGAGAAGAGAAAGAGCAAGAGACTGAAAACGTATTTGAAAAAATGAAAACTAACTTCCCAAATTTGGTCCAGGAAATAGACGTACAAGTCCAGGAAGCAAAGAGAGTCCCAAACAAGCTAGACCGAAAGCAGACCACACCAAGACACATCATAATTAAAATGCCAAAGGTGGAAGATAAAGAGAGAATCTTAAAGGCAATGATAGAAAATAACAGAGTTACCTACAAAGAAGTTCCCATAAAACTATTGTGGGCAAACACTCCTCATGGTTTCAGGAATTGTAGACCCGGCCCCAGCATGACGAGCCGCCAGCATCCTGGCCGCTCTTGTCTCTATGTCTCAACATAAGGCCGCACGCGGAATGTCACTGTCAACCACTCAGAGGGTGGACACGGGAATTAGATCAAAGAGCGCTCCTCATGCTCATTATGCTTTAGAACTTGCTCTGCTTTTCTTATCAGCAATGCGGTGTAAGCTATCTTTAGCAGGGAGTCTATGGGACCCTGCAACTGGTCCAAACGTTTTATAGACCTTGACTCTGATCGGTAAGAGCGATTCCTGAATTAGTGTATGTTATCTGTTACTGTCAAACAACTGAATACAATAGACAATTTATGAATTTTAGCCTTGCATCTTTCGTATGTATCCTCCTCATGAAAAGAAATGAGGGATGAAGGTTTGGCTGCTGGTCTCCGCTAGAGAGGCAGTCACCTTCCTTCCCCCAGATATAATAAAGTGTCCTGGGTAAGTTTGTTCTGCTGTGGCCACAAGGCCTCTACTGGACAGAGCGACTTCCAACTGAGCCTCGGGGGGGGAGGGTGTGTGTGTGGCACCACCGCCATAACCTGCCAACACCAACCAAGGCTCAACTACAAGGGGAAGGTGTACTCAGCCCACACCGCTGGCACACCTCAAGTACCCAGCTTGGGTGATAGGGGAGGCTGTGGAATGGGACCCTATAGGACACGTACTACAGTAGGTCATGCTACCAAGAACCGGAGTCAAGGCAGTTCTACGTAGTACACAGAAACAAACACAGGGAGCCTGCTAAATTGAAGAGGCAAAGAAATATGGCCCACATGAAAAAACAGAACAAAACCCAGATAAAGAAATATATGAAATGTAGATAGCCAACCCATCAGATGCAGAGTTCAAAACACTGGTAATCAGAATGCTCAAAGAAATTATTGAGTAAAACCACAAAATAAATAAAAAGAAGTGAAGGTTATACAAAGTGAAATGAAGAAAAATATACAAGGAACCAACGGAGATAGGAAGAAGCCAGGATTCAATTCAGCAATGTGGAACAAAAGAAAGAAAGTAAGATGTGCCCAAAACAGAAAGGAGAACCAAGAATCGAACATCTAGGACAACTTTAAACATACCAACATCTGAATCCTAGCGGTGCCAGAAGAAGAGAAAGAGCAAGAGACTGAAAACGTATTTGAAAAAATGAAAACTAACTTCCCAAATTTGGCCCAGGAAATAGACGTACAAGTCCAGGAAGCAAAGAGACTCCCAAACAAGCTAGACCCAAAGAAGACCACACCAAGACACATCATAATTAAAATGCCAAAGGTGGAAGATAAAGAGAGAATCTTAAAGGCAACGATAGAAAATAACAGAGTTACCTACAAAGGAGTTCCCATAAAACTATTGTGGGCAAACACTCCTCATGGTTTCAGGAATTGTAGACCCGGCCCCAGCATGACGAGCCACCAGCATCCTGGCCGCTCTTGTCTCTATGTCTCAACATAAGACCGCACGCGGAATGTCACTGTCAACCACTCAGAGGGTGGACACGGGAATTAGATCAAAGAGCGCTCCTCATGCTCATTATGCTTTAGAACTTGCTCTGCTTTTCTTATCAGCAATGTGGTGTAAGCTATCTTTAGCAGGGAGTCTATGGGACCCTGCAACTGGTCCAAACGTTTTATAGACCTTGACTCTGATCGGTAAGAGCGATTCCTGAATTAGTGTATGTTACCTGTTACTGTCAAACAACTGAATACAATAGACAATTTATGAATTTTGGCCTTGCATCTCTCGTATGTATCCTCCTCAAGAAATGGCATGAGGGATGAAGGTTTGGCTGCTGGTCTCCGCTAGAGAGGCAGTCACCTTCCTTCCCCCAGATATAATAAAGTGTCCTGGGTAAGTTTGTTCTGCTGTGGCCACGAGGCCTCTACTGGACAGAGCGACTTCCAACTGAGCCTCGGGGGCGGAGGGTGTGTGTGTGGCACCACCGCCATAACCTGCCAACACCAACCAAGGCTCATCTACAAGGGGAAGGTGTACTCAGCCCACACCGCTGGTACACCTCAAGTACCCAGCTTGGGTGATAGGGGAGGCTGTGGAATGGGACCCTATAGGACACGTACTACAGTAGGTCATGCTACCAAGAACCGGAGTCAAGGCAGTTCTACCTAGTACACAGAAACAAACACAGGGAGCCTGCTAAATTGAAGAGGCAAAGAAATATGGCCCACATGAAAAAACAGAACAAAACCCAGATAAAGAAATATATGAAATGTAGATAGCCAACCCATCAGATGCAGAGTTCAAAACACTGGTAATCAGAATGCTCAAAGAAATTATTGAGTAAAACCACAAAATAAATAAAAAAAAGTGAAGGTTATACAAAGTGAAATGAAGAAAAATATACAAGGAACCAACGGAGACAGGAAGAAGCCAGGATTCAATTCAGCAATGTGGAACAAAAGAAAGAAATAAACATGTGCCCAAAAAAGAAAGGAAAAACAAGAATCGAACATCTAGGACAACTTTAAACATACCAACATCTGAATCCTAGCGGTGCCAGAAGGAGAAGAGAAAGAGCAAGAGACTGAAAACGTATTTGAAAAAATGAAAACTAACTTCCCAAATTTGGTCCAGGAAATAGACGTACAAGTCCAGGAAGCAAAGAGAGTCCCAAACAAGCTAGACCGAAAGCAGACCACACCAAGACACATCATAATTAAAATGCCAAAGGTGGAAGATAAAGAGAGAATCTTAAAGGCAATGATAGAAAATAACAGAGTTACCTACAAAGAAGTTCCCATAAAACTATTGTGGGCAAACACTCCTCATGGTTTCAGGAATTGTAGACCCGGCCCCAGCATGACGAGCCGCCAGCATCCTGGCCGCTCTTGTCTCTATGTCTCAACATAAGGCCGCACGCGGAATGTCACTGTCAACCACTCAGAGGGTGGACACGGGAATTAGATCAAAGAGCGCTCCTCATGCTCATTATGCTTTAGAACTTGCTCTGCTTTTCTTATCAGCAATGCGGTGTAAGCTATCTTTAGCAGGGAGTCTATGGGACCCTGCAACTGGTCCAAACGTTTTATAGACCTTGACTCTGATCGGTAAGAGCGATTCCTGAATTAGTGTATGTTACCTGTTACTGTCAAACAACTGAATACAATAGACAATTTATGAATTTTGGCCTTGCATCTCTCGTATGTATCCTCCTCAAGAAATGGCATGAGGGATGAAGGTTTGGCTGCTGGTGTCCGCTAGAGAGGCAGTCACCTTCCTTCCCCCAGATATAATAAAGTGTCCTGGGTAAGTTTGTTCTGCTGTGGCCACGAGGCCTCTACTGGACAGAGCGACTTCCAACTGAGCCTCGGGGGGGGAGGGTGTGTGTGTGGCACCACCGCCTTAACCTGCCAACACCAACCAAGGCTCAACTACAAGGGGAAGGTGTACTCAGCCCACACCGCTGGTACACCTCAAGTACCCAGCTTGGGTGATAGGGGAGGCTGTGGAATGGGACCCTATAGGACACGTACTACAGTAGGTCATGCTACCAAGAACCGGAGTCAAGGCAGTTCTACCTAGTACACAGAAACAAACACAGGGAGCCTGCTAAATTGAAGAGGCAAAGAAATATGGCCCACATGAAAAAACAGAACAAAACCCAGATAAAGAAATATATGAAATGTAGATAGCCAACCCATCAGATGCGGAGTTCAAAACACTGGTAATCAGAATGCTCAAAGAAATTATTGAGTAAAACCACAAAATAAATAAAAAAAAGTGAAGGTTATACAAAGTGAAATGAAGAAAAATATACAAGGAACCAACGGAGACAGGAAGAAGCCAGGATTCAATTCAGCAATGTGGAACAAAAGAAAGAAATAAACATGTGCCCAAAACAGAAAGGAAAAACAAGAATCGAACATCTAGGACAACTTTAAACATACCAACATCTGAATCCTAGCGGTGCCAGAAGGAGAAGAGAAAGAGCAAGAGACTGAAAACGTATTTGAAAAAATGAAAACTAACTTCCCAAATTTGGTCCAGGAAATAGACGTACAAGTCCAGGAAGCAAAGAGAGTCCCAAACAAGCTAGACCGAAAGCAGACCACACCAAGACACATCATAATTAAAATGCCAAAGGTGGAAGATAAAGAGAGAATCTTAAAGGCAATGATAGAAAATAACAGAGTTACCTACAAAGAAGTTCCCATAAAACTATTGTGGGCAAACACTCCTCATGGTTTCAGGAATTGTAGACCCGGCCCCAGCATGACGAGCCACCAGCATCCTGGCCGCTCTTGTCTCTATGTCTCAACATAAGACCGCACGCGGAATGTCACTGTCAACCACTCAGAGGGTGGACACGGGAATTAGATCAAAGAGCGCTCCTCATGCTCATTATGCTTTAGAACTTGCTCTGCTTTTCTTATCAGCAATGTGGTGTAAGCTATCTTTAGCAGGGAGTCTATGGGACCCTGCAACTGGACCAAACGTTTTATAGACCTTGACTCTGATCGGTAAGAGCGATTCCTGAATTAGTGTATGTTATCTGTTACTGTCAAACAACTGAATACAATAGACAATTTATGAATTTTAGCCTTGCATCTCTCGTATGTATCCTCCTCAAGAAAAGAAATGAGGGATGAAGGTTTGGCTGCTGGTCTCCGCTAGAGAGGCAGTCACCTTCCTTCCCCCAGATATAATAAAGTGTCCTGGGTAAGTTTCTTCTGCTGTGGCCATGAGGCCTCTACTGGACAGAGCAACTTCCAACTGAGCCTCGGGCGGGGGTGTGTGTGTGTGGCACCACCGCCATAACCTGCCAACACCAACCAAGGCTCAACTACAAGAGGAAGGTGTACTCAGCCCACACCGCTGGCACACCTCAAGTACCCAGCTTGGGTGATAGGGGAGGCTGTGGAATGGGACCTTATAGGACACGTACTACAGTACGTCATGCTACCAAGAACCGGAGTCAAGGCAGTTCTACCTAGTACACAGAAACAAACACAGGGAGCCTGCTAAATTGAAGAGGCAAAGAAATATGGCCCACATGAAAAAACAGAACAAAACCCAGATAAAGAAATATATGAAATGTAGATAGCCAACCCATCCGATGCAGAGTTCAAAACACTGGTAATCAGAATGCTCAAAGAAATTATTGAGTAAAACCACAAAATAAATAAAAAGAAGTGAAGGTTATACAAAGTGAAATGAAGAAAAATATACAAGGAACCAACGGAGATAGGAAGAAGCCAGGATTCAATTCAGCAATGTGGAACAAAAGAAAGAAATAAACATGTGCCCAAAACAGAAAGGAAAAACAAGAATCGAACATCTAGGACAACTTTAAACATACAAACATCTGAATCCTAGCGGTGCCAGAAGGAGAAGAGAAAGAGCAAGAGACTGAAAACGTATTTGAAAAAATGAAAACTAACTTCCCAAATTTGGTCCAGGAAATAGACGTACAAGTCCAGGAAGCAAAGAGAGTCCCAAACAAGCTAGACCGAAAGCAGACCACACCAAGACACATCATAATTAAAATGCCAAAGGTGGAAGATAAAGAGAGAATCTTAAAGGCAATGATAGAAAATAACAGAGTTACCTACAAAGAAGTTCCCATAAAACTATTGTGGGCAAACACTCCTCATGGTTTCAGGAATTGTAGACCCTGCCCCAGCATGACGAGCCGCCAGCATCCTGGCCGCTCTTGTCTCTATGTCTCAACATAAGGCCGCACGCGGAATGTCACTGTCAACCACTCAGAGGGTGGACACGGGAATTAGATCAAAGAGCGCTCCTCATGCTCATTATGCTTTAGAACTTGCTCTGCTTTTCTTATCAGCAATGCGGTGTAAGCTATCTTTAGCAGGGAGTCTATGGGACCCTGCAACTGGTCCAAACGTTTTATAGACCTTGACTCTGATCGGTAAGAGCGATTCCTGAATTAGTGTATGTTATCTGTTACTGTCAAACAACTGAATACAATAGACAATTTATGAATTTTAGCCTTGCATCTCTCGTATGTATCCTCCTCAAGAAAAGAAATGAGGGATGAAGGTTTGGCTGCTGGTCTCCGCTAGAGAGGCAGTCACCTTCCTTCCCCCAGATATAATAAAGTGTCCTGGGTAAGTTTGTTCTGCTGTGGCCACAAGGCCTCTACTGGACAGAGCGACTTCCAACTGAGCCTCGGGGGGGGAGGGTGTGTGTGTGGCACCACCGCCATAACCTGCCAACACCAACCAAGGCTCAACTACAAGGGGAAGGTGTACTCAGCCCACACCGCTGGCACACCTCAAGTACCCAGCTTGGGTGATAGGGGAGGCTGTGGAATGGGACCCTATAGGACACGTACTACAGTAGGTCATGCTACCAAGAACCGGAGTCAAGGCAGTTCTACCTAGTACACAGAAACAAACACAGGGAGCCTGCTAAATTGAAGAGGCAAAGAAATATGGCCCACATGAAAAAACAGAACAAAACCCAGATAAAGAAATATATGAAATGTAGATAGCCAACCCATCAGATGCAGAGTTCAAAACACTGGTAATCAGAATGCTCAAAGAAATTATTGAGTAAAACCACAAAATAAATAAAAAGAAGTGAAGGTTATACAAAGTGAAATGAAGAAAAATATACAAGGAACCAACGGAGATAGGAAGAAGCCAGGATTCAATTCAGCAATGTGGAACAAAAGAAAGAAAGTAAGATGTGCCCAAAACAGAAAGGAGAACCAAGAATCGAACATCTAGGACAACTTTAAACATACCAACATCTGAATCCTAGCGGTGCCAGAAGAAGAGAAAGAGCAAGAGACTGAAAACGTATTTGAAAAAATGAAAACTAACTTCCCAAATTTGGCCCAGGAAATAGACGTACAAGTCCAGGAAGCAAAGAGACTCCCAAACAAGCTAGACCCAAAGAAGACCACACCAAGACACATCATAATTAAAATGCCAAAGGTGGAAGATAAAGAGAGAATCTTAAAGGCAACGATAGAAAATAACAGAGTTACCTACAAAGGAGTTCCCATAAAACTATTGTGGGCAAACACTCCTCATGGTTTCAGGAATTGTAGACCCGGCCCCAGCATGACGAGCCACCAGCATCCTGGCCGCTCTTGTCTCTATGTCTCAACATAAGACCGCACGCGGAATGTCACTGTCAACCACTCAGAGGGTGGACACGGGAATTAGATCAAAGAGCGCTCCTCATGCTCATTATGCTTTAGAACTTGCTCTGCTTTTCTTATCAGCAATGTGGTGTAAGCTATCTTTAGCAGGGAGTCTATGGGACCCTGCAACTGGTCCAAACGTTTTATAGACCTTGACTCTGATCGGTAAGAGCGATTCCTGAATTAGTGTATGTTACCTGTTACTGTCAAACAACTGAATACAATAGACAATTTATGAATTTTGGCCTTGCATCTCTCGTATGTATCCTCCTCAAGAAATGGCATGAGGGATGAAGGTTTGGCTGCTGGTCTCCGCTAGAGAGGCAGTCACCTTCCTTCCCCCAGATATAATAAAGTGTCCTGGGTAAGTTTGTTCTGCTGTGGCCATGAGGCCTCTACTGGACAGAGCGACTTCCAACTGAGCCTCGGGCGGGGGTGTGTGTGTGTGGCACCACCGCCATAACCTGCCAACACCAAACAAGGCTCAACTACAAGAGGAAGGTGTACTCAGCCCACACCGCTGGCACACCTCAAGTACCCAGCTTGGGTGATAGGGGAGGCTGTGGATTGGGACCTTATAGGACACGTACTACAGTACGTCATGCTACCAAGAACCGGAGTCAAGGCAGTTCTACCTAGTACACAGAAACAAACACAGGGAGCCTGCTAAATTGAAGAGGCAAAGAAATATGGCCCACATGAAAAAACAGAACAAAACCCAGATAAAGAAATATATGAAATGTAGATAGCCAACCCATCAGATGCAGAGTTCAAAACACTGGTAATCAGAATGCTCAAAGAAATTATTGAGTAAAACCACAAAATAAATAAAAAGAAGTGAAGGTTATACAAAGTGAAATGAAGAAAAATATACAAGGAACCAACGGAGATAGGAAGAAGCCAGGATTCAATTCAGGAATGTGGAACAAAAGAAAAAACAAACATGTGCCCAAAACAGAAAGGAGAACCAAGAATCGAACATCTAGGACAACTTTAAACATACCAACATCTGAATCCTAGCGGTGCCAGAAGAAGAGAAAGAGCAAGAGACTGAAAACATATTTGAAAAAATGAAAACTAACTTCCCAAATTTGGCCCAGGAAATAGACGTACAAGTCCAGGAAGCAAAGAGACTCCCAAACAAGCTAGACCCAAAGAAGACCACACCAAGACACATCATAATTAAAATGCCAAAGGTGGAAGATAAAGAGAGAATCTTAAAGGCAACGATAGAAAATAACAGAGTTACCTACAAAGGAGTTCCCATAAAACTATTGTGGGCAAACACTCCTCATGGTTTCAGCAATTGTAGACCCGGCCCCAGCATGACGAGCCACCAGCATCCTGGCCGCTCTTGTCTCTATGTCTCAACATAAGACCGCACGCGGAATGTCACTGTCAACCACTCAGAGGGTGGACACGGGAATTAGATCAAAGAGCGCTCCTCATGCTCATTATGCTTTAGAACTTGCTCTGCTTTTCTTATCAGCAATGTGGTGTAAGCTATCTTTAGCAGGGAGTCTATGGGACCCTGCAACTGGTCCAAACGTTTTATAGACCTTGACTCTGATCGGTAAGAGCGATTCCTGAATTAGTGTATGTTACCTGTAACTGTCAAACAACTGAATACAATAGACAATTTATGAACTTTGGCCTTGCATCTCTCGTATGTATCCTCCTCAAGAAATGGCATGAGGGATGAAGGTTTGGCTGCTGGTGTCCGCTAGAGAGGCAGTCACCTTCCTTCCCCCAGATATAATAAAGTGTCCTGGGTAAGTTTGTTCTGCTGTGGCCACGAGGCCTCTACTGGACAGAGCGACTTCCAACTGAGCCTCGGGGGGGGAGGGTGTGTGTGTGGCACCACCGCCATAACCTGCCAACACCAACCAAGGCTCAACTACAAGGGGAAGGTGTACTCAGCCCACACCGCTGGTACACCTCAAGTACCCAGCTTGGGTGATAGGGGAGGCTGTGGAATGGGACCCTATAGGACACGTACTACAGTAGGTCATGCTACCAAGAACCGGAGTCAAGGCAGTTCTACCTAGTACACAGAAACAAACACAGGGAGCCTGCTAAATTGAAGAGGCAAAGAAATATGGCCCACATGAAAAAACAGAACAAAACCCAGATAAAGAAATATATGAAATGTAGATAGCCAACCCATCAGATGCGGAGTTCAAAACACTGGTAATCAGAATGCTCAAAGAAATTATTGAGTAAAACCACAAAATAAATAAAAAAAAGTGAAGGTTATACAAAGTGAAATGAAGAAAAATATACAAGGAACCAACGGAGACAGGAAGAAGCCAGGATTCAATTCAGCAATGTGGAACAAAAGAAAGAAATAAACATGTGCCCAAAACAGAAAGGAAAAACAAGAATCGAACATCTAGGACAACTTTAAACATACCAACATCTGAATCCTAGCGGTGCCAGAAGGAGAAGAGAAAGAGCAAGAGACTGAAAACGTATTTGAAAAAATGAAAACTAACTTCCCAAATTTGGTCCAGGAAATAGACGTACAAGTCCAGGAAGCAAAGAGAGTCCCAAACAAGCTAGACCGAAAGCAGACCACACCAAGACACATCATAATTAAAATGCCAAAGGTGGAAGATAAAGAGAGAATCTTAAAGGCAATGATAGAAAATAACAGAGTTACCTACAAAGAAGTTCCCATAAAACTATTGTGGGCAAACACTCCTCATGGTTTCAGGAATTGTAGACCCGGCCCCAGCATGACGAGCCGCCAGCATCCTGGCCGCTCTTGTCTCTATGTCTCAACATAAGGCCGCACGCGGAATGTCACTGTCAACCACTCAGAGGGTGGACACGGGAATTAGATCAAAGAGCGCTCCTCATGCTCATTATGCTTTAGAACTTGCTCTGCTTTTCTTATCAGCAATGCGGTGTAAGCTATCTTTAGCAGGGAGTCTATGGGACCCTGCAACTGGTCCAAACGTTTTATAGACCTTGACTCTGATCGGTAAGAGCGATTCCTGAATTAGTGTATGTTATCTGTTACTGTCAAACAACTGAATACAATAGACAATTTATGAATTTTAGCCTTGCATCTCTCGTATGTATCCTCCTCAAGAAAAGAAATGAGGGATGAAGGTTTGGCTGCTGGTCTCCGCTAGAGAGGCAGTCACCTTCCTTCCCCCAGATATAATAAAGTGTCCTGGGTAAGTTTGTTCTGCTGTGGCCACGAGGCCTCTACTGGACAGAGCGACTTCCAACTGAGCCTCGGGCGGGGGTGTGTGTGTGTGGCACCACCACCATAACGTGCCAACACCAAACAAGGCTCAACTACAAGAGGAAGGTGTACTCAGCCCACACCGCTGGCACACCTCAAGTACCCAGCTTGGGTGATAGGGGAGGCTGTGGAATGGGACCTTATAGGACACGTACTACAGTACGTCATGCTACCAAGAACCGGAGTCAAGGCAGTTCTACCTAGTACACAGAAACAAACACAGGGAACCTGCTAAATTGAAGAGGCAAAGAAATATGGCCCACATGAAAAAACAGAACAAAACCCAGATAAAGAAATATATGA
This sequence comes from Furipterus horrens, assembly GCF_987537825.1. Lineage (NCBI taxonomy): Eukaryota > Metazoa > Chordata > Mammalia > Chiroptera > Furipteridae > Furipterus > Furipterus horrens. The sequence continues at coordinate 518,737 of NW_028327196.1, read as the reverse complement.
AATGTAGATAGCCAACCCATCAGATGCAGAGTTCAAAACACTGGTAATCAGAATGCTCAAAGAAATTATTGAGTAAAACCACAAAATAAATAAAAAGAATTGAAGGTTATACAAAGTGAAATGAAGAAAAATATACAAGGAACCAACGGAGATAGGAAGAAGCCAGGATTCAATTCAGGAATGTGGAACAAAAGAAAAAAGAAACATGTGCCCAAAACAGAAAGGAGAACCAAGAATCGAACATCTAGGACAACTTTAAACATACCAACATCTGAATCCTAGCGGTGCCAGAAGAAGAGAAAGAGCAAGAGACTGAAAACGTATTTGAAAAAATGAAAACTAACTTCCCAAATTTGGCCCAGGAAATAGACGTACAAGTCCAGGAAGCAAAGAGACTCCCAAACAAGCTAGACCCCAAGAAGACCACACCAAGACACATCATAATTAAAATGCCAAAGGAGGAAGATAAAGAGAGAATCTTAAAGGCAATGATAGAAAATAACAGAGTTACCTACAAAGAAGTTCCCATAAAACTATTGTGGGCAAACACTCCTCATGGTTTCAGGAATTGTAGACCCGGCCCCAGCATGACGAGTCGCCAGCATCCTGGCCGCTCTTGTCTCTATGTCTCAACATAAGGCCGCACGCGGAATGTCACTGTCAACCACTCAGAGGGTGGACACGGGAATTAGATCAAAGAGCGCTCCTCATGCTCATTATGCTTTAGAACTTGCTCTGCTTTTCTTATCAGCAATGCGGTGTAAGCTATCTTTAGCAGGGAGTCTATGGGACCCTGCAACTGGTCCAAACGTTTTATAGACCTTGACTCTGATCGGTAAGAGTGATTCCTGAATTAGTGTATGTTATCTGTTACTGTCAAACAACTGAATACAATAGACAATTTATGAATTTTAGCCTTGCATCTCTCGTATGTATCCTCCTCAAGAAAAGAAATGAGGGATGAAGGTTTGGCTGCTGGTCTCCGCTAGAGAGGCAGTCACCTTCCTTCCCCCAGATATAATAAAGTGTCCTGGGTAAGTTTGTTCTGCTGTGGCCATGAGGCCTCTACTGGACAGAGCGACTTCCAACTGAGCCTCGGGCGGGGGTGTGTGTGTGTGGCACCACCGCCATAACCTGCCAACACCAACCAAGGCTCAACTACAAGAGGAAGGTGTACTCAGCCCACACCGCTGGCACACCTCAAGTACCCAGCTTGGGTGATAGGGGAGGCTGTGGAATGGGACCTTATAGGTCACGTACTACAGTAGGTCATGCTACCAAGAACCGGAGTCAAGGCAGTTCTACCTAGTACACAGAAACAAACACAGGGAGCCTGCTAAATTGAAGAGGCAAAGAAATATGGCCCACATGAAAAAACAGAACAAAACCCAGATAAAGAAATATATGAAATGTAGATAGCCAACCCATCAGATGCAGAGTTCAAAACACTGGTAATCAGAATGCTCAAAGAAATTATTGAGTAAAACCACAAAATAAATAAAAAGAAGTGAAGGTTATACAAAGTGAAATGAAGAAAAATATACAAGGAACCAACGGAGATAGGAAGAAGCCAGGATTCAATTCAGGAATGTGGAACAAAAGAAAAAAGAAACATGTGCCCAAAACAGAAAGGAGAACCAAGAATCGAACATCTAGGACAACTTTAAACATACCAACATCTGAATCCTAGCGGTGCCAGAAGAAGAGAAAGAGCAAGAGACTGAAAACATATTTCAAAAAATGAAAACTAACTTCCCAAATTTGGCCCAGGAAATAGACGTACAAGTCCAGGAAGCAAAGAGACTCCCAAACAAGCTAGACCCAAAGAAGACCACACCAAGACACATCATAATTAAAATGCCAAAGGTGGAAGATAAAGAGAGAATCTTAAAGGCAACGATAGAAAATAACAGAGTTACCTACAAAGGAGTTCCCATAAAACTATTGTGGGCAAACACTCCTCATGGTTTCAGGAATTGTAGACCCGGCCCCAGCATGACGAGCCACCAGCATCCTGGCCGCTCTTGTCTCTATGTCTCAACATAAGACCGCACGCGGAATGTCACTGTCAACCACTCAGAGGGTGGACACGGGAATTAGATCAAAGAGCGCTCCTCATGCTCATTATGCTTTAGAACTTGCTCTGCTTTTCTTATCAGCAATGTGGTGTAAGCTATCTTTAGCAGGGAGTCTATGGGACCCTGCAACTGGTCCAAACGTTTTATAGACCTTGACTCTGATCGGTAAGAGCGATTCCTGAATTAGTGTATGTTACCTGTTACTGTCAAACAACTGAATACAATAGACAATTTATGAATTTTGGCCTTGCATCTCTCGTATGTATCCTCCTCAAGAAATGGCATGAGGGATGAAGGTTTGGCTGCTGGTCTCCGCTAGAGAGGCAGTCACCTTCCTTCCCCCAGATATAATAAAGTGTCCTGGGTAAGTTTGTTCTGCTGTGGCCACGAGGCCTCTACTGGACAGAGCGACTTCCAACTGAGCCTCGGGGGGGGAGGGTGTGTGTGTGGCACCACCGCCTTAACCTGCCAACACCAACCAAGGCTCAACTACAAGGGGAAGGTGTACTCAGCCCACACCGCTGGTACACCTCAAGTACCCAGCTTGGGTGATAGGGGAGGCTGTGGAATGGGACCCTATAGGACACGTACTACAGTAGGTCATGCTACCAAGAACCGGAGTCAAGGCAGTTCTACCTAGTACACAGAAACAAACACAGGGAGCCTGCTAAATTGAAGTGGCAAAGAAATATGGCCCACATGAAAAAACAGAACAAAACCCAGATAAAGAAATATATGAAATGTAGATAGCCAACCCATCAGATGCAGAGTTCAAAACACTGGTAATCAGAATGCTCAAAGAAATTATTGAGTAAAACCACAAAATAAATAAAAAAAAGTGAAGGTTATACAAAGTGAAATGAAGAAAAATATACAAGGAACCAACGGAGACAGGAAGAAGCCAGGATTCAATTCAGCAAGGTGGAACAAAAGAAAGAAATAAACATGTGCCCAAAACAGAAAGGAAAAACAAGAATCGAACATCTAGGACAACTTTAAACATACCAACATCTGAATCCTAGCGGTGCCAGAAGGAGAAGAGAAAGAGCAAGAGACTGAAAACGTATTTGAAAAAATGAAAACTAACTTCCCAAATTTGGTCCAGGAAATAGACGTACAAGTCCAGGAAGCAAAGAGAGTCCCAAACAAGCTAGACCGAAAGCAGACCACACCAAGACACATCATAATTAAAATGCCAAAGGTGGAAGATAAAGAGAGAATCTTAAAGGCAATGATAGAAAATAACAGAGTTACCTACAAAGAAGTTCCCATAAAACTATTGTGGGCAAACACTCCTCATGGTTTCAGGAATTGTAGACCCGGCCCCAGCATGACGAGCCGCCAGCATCCTGGCCGCTCTTGTCTCTATGTCTCAACATAAGGCCGCACGCGGAATGTCACTGTCAACCACTCAGAGGGTGGACACGGGAATTAGATCAAAGAGCGCTCCTCATGCTCATTATGCTTTAGAACTTGCTCTGCTTTTCTTATCAGCAATGCGGTGTAAGCTATCTTTAGCAGGGAGTCTATGGGACCCTGCAACTGGTCCAAACGTTTTATAGACCTTGACTCTGATCGGTAAGAGCGATTCCTGAATTAGTGTATGTTATCTGTTACTGTCAAACAACTGAATACAATAGACAATTTATGAATTTTAGCCTTGCATCTCTCGTATGTATCCTCCTCAAGAAAAGAAATGAGGGATGAAGGTTTGGCTGCTGGTCTCCGCTAGAGAGGCAGTCACCTTCCTTCCCCCAGATATAATAAAGTGTCCTGGGTAAGTTTGTTCTGCTGTGGCCACGAGGCCTCTACTGGACAGAGCGACTTCCAACTGAGCCTCGGGCGGGGGTGTGTGTGTGTGGCACCACCACCATAACGTGCCAACACCAAACAAGGCTCAACTACAAGAGGAAGGTGTACTCAGCCCACACCGCTGGCACACCTCAAGTACCCAGCTTGGGTGATAGGGGAGGCTGTGGAATGGGACCTTATAGGACACGTACTACAGTACGTCATGCTACCAAGAACCGGAGTCAAGGCAGTTCTACCTAGTACACAGAAACAAACACAGGGAGCCTGCTAAATTGAAGAGGCAAAGAAATATGGCCCACATGAAAAAACAGAACAAAACCCAGATAAAGAAATATATGAAATGTAGATAGCCAACCCATCAGATGCAGAGTTCAAAACACTGGTAATCAGAATGCTCAAAGAAATTATTGAGTAAAACCACAAAATAAATAAAAAGAAGTGAAGGTTATACAAAGTGAAATGAAGAAAAATATACAAGGAACCAACGGAGATAGGAAGAAGCCAGGATTCAATTCAGGAATGTGGAACAAAAGAAAAAAGAAACATGTGCCCAAAACAGAAAGGAGAACCAAGAATCGAACATCTAGGACAACTTTAAACATACCAACATCTGAATCCTAGCGGTGCCAGAAGAAGAGAAAGAGCAAGAGACTGAAAACGTATTTGAAAAAATGAAAACTAACTTCCCAAATTTGGCCCAGGAAATAGACGTACAAGTCCAGGAAGCAAAGAGACTCCCAAACAAGCTAGACCCAAAGAAGACCACACCAAGACACATCATAATTAAAATGCCAAAGGTGGAAGATAAAGAGAGAATCTTAAAGGCAATGATAGAAAATAACAGAGTTACCTACAAAGGAGTTCCCATAAAACTATTGTGGGCAAACACTCCTCATGGTTTCAGGAATTGTAGACCCGGCCCCAGCATGACGAGCCACCAGCATCCTGGCCGCTCTTGTCTCTATGTCTCAACATAAGGCCGCACGCGGAATGTCACTGTCAACCACTCAGAGGGTGGACACGGGAATTAGATCAAAGAGCGCTCCTCATGCTCATTATGCTTTAGAACTTGCTCTGCTTTTCTTATCAGCAATGTGGTGTAAGCTATCTTTAGCAGGGAGTCTATGGGACCCTGCAACTGGTCCAAACGTTTTATAGACCTTGACTCTGATCGGTAAGAGCGATTCCTGAATTAGTGTATGTTACCTGTTACTGTCAAACAACTGAATACAATAGACAATTTATGAATTTTGGCCTTGCATCTCTCGTATGTATCCTCCTCAAGAAATGGCATGAGGGATGAAGGTTTGGCTGCTGGTCTCCGCGAGAGAGGCAGTCACCTTCCTTCCCCCAGATATAATAAAGTGTCCTGGGTAAGTTTGTTCTGCTGTGGCCACGAGGCCTCTACTGGACAGAGCGACTTCCAGCTGAGCCTCGGGGGGGGAGGGTGTGTGTGTGGCACCACCGCCATAACCTGCCAACACCAACCAAGGCTCAACTACAAGGGGAAGGTGTACTCAGCCCACACCGCTGGCACACCTCAAGTACCCAGCTTGGGTGATAGGGGAGGCTGTGTAATGGGACCCTATAGGACACGTACTACAGTAGGTCATGCTACCAAGAACCGGAGTCAAGGCAGTTCTACCTAGTACACAGAAACAAACACAGGGAGCCTGCTAAATTGAAGAGGCAAAGAAATATGGCCCACATGAAAAAACAGAACAAAACCCAGATAAAGAAATATATGAAATGTAGATAGCCAACCCATCAGATGCAGAGTTCAAAACACTGGTAATCAGAATGCTCAAAGAAATTATTGAGTAAAACCACAAAATAAATAAAAAGAAGTGAAGGTTATACAAAGTGAAATGAAGAAAAATATACAAGGAACCAACGGGGATAGGAAGAAGCCAGGATTCAATTCAGGAATGTGGAACAAAAGAAAAAAGAAACATGTGCCCAAAACAGAAAGGAAAAACAAGAATCGAACATCTAGGACAACTTTAAACATACCAACATCTGAATCCTAGCAGTGCCAGAAGAAGAGAAAGAGCAAGAGACTGAAAACGTATTTGAAAAAATGAAAACTAACTTCCCAAATTTGGTCCAGGAAATAGACGTACAAGTCCAGGAAGCAAAGAGAGTCCCAAACAAGCTAGACCGAAAGCAGACCACACCAAGACACATCATAATTAAAATGCCAAAGGTGGAAAATAAAGAGAGAATCTTAAAGGCAACGATAGAAAATAACAGAGTTACCTACAAAGGAGTTCCCATAAAACTATTGTGGGCAAACACTCCTCATGGTTTCAGGAATTGTAGACCCGGCCCCAGCATGACGAGGCACCAGCATCCTGGCCGCTCTTGTCTCTATGTCTCAACATAAGACCGCACGCGGAATGTCACTGTCAACCACTCAGAGGGTGGACACGGGAATTAGATCAAAGAGCGCTCCTCATGCTCATTATGCTTTAGAACTTGCTCTGCTTTTCTTATCAGCAATGTGGTGTAAGCTATCTTTAGCAGGGAGTCTATGGGACCCTGCAACTGGTCCAAACGTTTTATAGACCTTGACTCTGATCGGTAAGAGCGATTCCTGAATTAGTGTATGTTACCTGTTACTGTCAAACAACTGAATACAATAGACAATTTATGAATTTTGGCCTTGCATCTCTCGTATGTATCCTCCTCAAGAAATGGCATGAGGGATGAAGGTTTGGCTGCTGGTCTCAGCTAGAGAGGCAGTCACCTTCCTTCCCCAAGATATAATAAAGTGTCCTGGGTAAGTTTGTTCTGCTGTGGCCACGAGGCCTCTACTGGACAGAGCGACTTCCAACTGAGCCTCGGGGGGGGAGGGTGTGTGTGTGGCACCACCGCCATAACCTGCCAACACCAACCAAGGCTCAACTACAAGGGGAAGGTGTACTCAGCCCACACCGCTGGCACACCTCAAGTACCCAGCTTGGGTGATAGGGGAGGCTGTGGAATGGGACCTTATAGGACACGTACTACAGTACGTCATGCTACCAAGAACCGGAGTCAAGGCAGTTCTACCTAGTACACAGAAACAAACACAGGGAGCCTGCTAAATTGAAGAGGCAAAGAAATATGGCCCACATGAAAAAACAGAACAAAACCCAGATAAAGAAATATATGAAATGTAGATAGCCAACCCATCAGATGCAGAGTTCAAAACACTGGTAATCAGAATGCTCAAAGAAATTATTGAGTAAAACCACAAAATAAATAAAAAAAAGTGAAGGTTATACAAAGTGAAATGAAGAAAAATATACAAGGAACCAACGGACACAGGAAGAAGCCAGGATTCAATTCAGCAATGTGGAACAAAAGAAAGAAATAAACATGTGCCCAAAACAGAAAGGAAAAACAAGAATCGAACATCTAGGACAACTTTAAACATACCAACATCTGAATCCTAGCGGTGCCAGAAGGAGAAGAGAAAGAGCAAGAGACTGAAAACGTATTTGAAAAAATGAAAACTAACTTCCCAAATTTGGTCCAGGAAATAGACGTACAAGTCCAGGAAGCAAAGAGAGTCCCAAACAAGCTAGACCGAAAGCAGACCACACCAAGACACATCATAATTAAAATGCCAAAGGTGGAAGATAAAGAGAGAATCTTAAAGGCAATGATAGAAAATAACAGAGTTACCTACAAAGAAGTTCCCATAAAACTATTGTGGGCAAACACTCCTCATGGTTTCAGGAATTGTAGACCCGGCCCCAGCATGACGAGCCGCCAGCATCCTGGCCGCTCTTGTCTCTATGTCTCAACATAAGGCCGCACGCGGAATGTCACTGTCAACCACTCAGAGGGTGGACCCGGGAATTAGATCAAAGAGCGCTCCTCATGCTCATTATGCTTTAGAACTTGCTCTGCTTTTCTTATCAGCAATGCGGTGTAAGCTATCTTTAGCAGGGAGTCTATGGGACCCTGCAACTGGTCCAAACGTTTTATAGACCTTGACTCTGATCGGTAAGAGCGATTCCTGAATTAGTGTATGTTATCTGTTACTGTCAAACAACTGAATACAATAGACAATTTATGAATTTTAGCCTTGCATCTCTCGTATGTATCCTCCTCAAGAAAAGAAATGAGGGATGAAGGTTTGGCTGCTGGTCTCCGCTAGAGAGGCAGTCACCTTCCTTCCCCCAGATATAATAAAGTGTCCTGGGTAAGTTTGTTCTGCTGTGGCCACGAGGCCTCTACTGGACAGAGCGACTTCCAACTGAGCCTCGGGCGGGGGTGTGTGTGTGTGGCACCACCACCATAACGTGCCAACACCAAACAAGGCTCAACTACAAGGGGAAGGTGTACTCAGCCCACACCGCTGGCACACCTCAAGTACCCAGCTTGGGTGATAGGGGAGGCTGTGGAATGGGACCTTATAGGACACGTACTACAGTACGTCATGCTACCAAGAACCGGAGTCAAGGCAGTTCTACCTAGTACACAGAAACAAACACAGGGAGCCTGCTAAATTGAAGAGGCAAAGAAATATGGCCCACATGAAAGAACAGAACAAAACCCAGATAAAGAAATATATGAAATGTAGATAGCCAACCCATCAGATGCGGAGTTCAAAACACTGGTAATCAGAATGCTCAAAGAAATTATTGAGTAAAACCACAAAATAAATAAAAAAAAGTGAAGGTTATACAAAGTGAAATGAAGAAAAATATACAAGGAACCAACGGAGATAGGAAGAAGCCAGGATTCAATTCAGCAATGTGGAACAAAAGAAAGAAAGTAAGATGTGCCCAAAACAGAAAGGAGAACCAAGAATCGAACATCTAGGACAACTTTAAACATACCAACATCTGAATCCTAGCGGTGCCAGAAGAAGAGAAAGAGCAAGAGACTGAAAACGTATTTGAAAAAATGAAAACTAACTTCCCAAATTTGGCCCAGGAAATAGACGTACAAGTCCAGGAAGCAAAGAGACTCCCAAACAAGCTAGACCCAAAGAAGACCACACCAAGACACATCATAATTAAAATGCCAAAGGTGGAAGATAAAGAGAGAATCTTAAAGGCAACGATAGAAAATAACAGAGTTACCTACAAAGGAGTTCCCATAAAACTATTGTGGGCAAACACTCCTCATGGTTTCAGGAATTGTAGACCCGGCCCCAGCATGACGAGGCACCAGCATCCTGGCCGCTCTTGTCTCTATGTCTCAACATAAGACCGCACGCGGAATGTCACTGTCAACCACTCAGAGGGTGGACACGGGAATTAGATCAAAGAGCGCTCCTCATGCTCATTATGCTTTAGAACTTGCTCTGCTTTTCTTATCAGCAATGTGGTGTAAGCTATCTTTAGCAGGGAGTCTATGGGACCCTGCAACTGGTCCAAACGTTTTATAGACCTTGACTCTGATCGGTAAGAGCGATTCCTGAATTAGTGTATGTTACCTGTTACTGTCAAACAACTGAATACAATAGACAATTTATGAATTTTGGCCTTGCATCTCTCGTATGTATCCTCCTCAAGAAATGGCATGAGGGATGATGGTTTGGCTGCTGGTCTCCGCTAGAGAGGCAGTCACCTTCCTTCCCCCAGATATAATAAAGTGTCCTGGGTAAGTTTGTTCTGCTGTGGCCACGAGGCCTCTACTGGACAGAGCGACTTCCAACTGAGCCTCGGGGGGGGAGGGTGTGTGTGTGGCACCACCGCCATAACCTGCCAACACCAACCAAGGCTCAACTACAAGGGGAAGGTGTACTCAGCCCACACCGCTGGCACACCTCAAGTACCCAGCTTGGGTGATAGGGGAGGCTGTGGAATGGGACCTTATAGGACACGTACTACAGTAGGTCATGCTACCAAGAACCGGAGTCAAGGCAGTTCTACCTAGTACACAGAAACAAACACAGGGAGCCTGCTAAATTGAAGAGGCAAAGAAATATGGCCCACATGAAAAAACAGAACAAAACCCAGATAAAGAAATATATGAAATGTAGATAGCCAACCCATGAGATGCAGAGTTCAAAACACTGGTAATCAGAATGCTCAAAGGAATTATTGAGTAAAACCACAAAATAAATAAAAAGAAGTGAAGGTTATACAAAGTGAAATGAAGAAAAATATACAAGGAACCAACGGAGATAGGAAGAAGCCAGGATTCAATTCAGCAATGTGGAACAAAAGAAAGAAAGTAAGATGTGCCCAAAACAGAAAGGAGAACCAAGAATCGAACATCTAGGACAACTTTAAACATACCAACATCTGAATCCTAGCGGTGCCAGAAGAAGAGAAAGAGCAAGAGACTGAAAACGTATTTGAAAAAATGAAAACTAACTTCCCAAATTTGGCCCAGGATATAGACGTACAAGTCCAGGAAGCAAAGAGAGTCCCAAACAAGCTAGACCCAAAGAAGACCACACCAAGACACATCATAATTAAAATGCCAAAGGTGGAAGATAAAGAGAGAATCTTAAAGGCAATGATAGAAAATAACAGAGTTACCTACAAAGGAGTTCCCATAAAACTATTGTGGGCAAACACTCCTCATGGTTTCAGGAATTGTAGACCGGCCCCAGCATGACGAGCCGCCAGCATCCTGGCCGCTCTTGTCTCTATGTCTCAACATAAGGCCGCACGCGGAATGTCACTGTCAACCACTCAGAGGGTGGACCCGGGAATTAGATCAAAGAGCGCTCCTCATGCTCATTATGCTTTAGAACTTGCTCTGCTTTTCTTATCAGCAATGCGGTGTAAGCTATCTTTAGCAGGGAGTCTATGGGACCCTGCAACTGGTCCAAACGTTTTATAGACCTTGACTCTGATCGGTAAGAGCGATTCCTGAATTAGTGTATGTTATCTGTTACTGTCAAACAACTGAATACAATAGACAATTTATGAATTTTAGCCTTGCATCTCTCGTATGTATCCTCCTCAAGAAAAGAAATGAGGGATGAAGGTTTGGCTGCTGGTCTCCGCTAGAGAGGCAGTCACCTTCCTTCCCCCAGATATAATAAAGTGTCCTGGGTAAGTTTGTTCTGCTGTGGCCACGAGGCCTCTACTGGACAGAGCGACTTCCAACTGAGCCTCGGGCGGGGGTGTGTGTGTGTGGCACCACCGCCATAACCTGCCAACACCAAACAAGGCTCAACTACAAGAGGAAGGTGTACTCAGCCCACACCGCTGGCACACCTCAAGTACCCAGCTTGGGTGATAGGGGAGGCTGTGGAATGGGACCTTATAGGACACGTACTACAGTAGGTCATGCTACCAAGAACCGGAGTCAAGGCAGTTCTACCTAGTACACAGAAACAAACACAGGGAGCCTGCTAAATTGAAGAGGCAAAGAAATCTGGCCCACATGAAAAAACAGAACAAAACCCAGATAAAGAAATATATGAAATGTAGATAGCCAACCCATCAGATGCGGATTTCAAAACACTGGTAATCAGAATGCTCAAAGAAATTATTGAGTAAAACCACAAAATAAATAAAAAAAAGTGAAGGTTATACAAAGTGAAATGAAGAAAAATATACAAGGAACCAACGGAGATAGGAAGAAGCCAGGATTCAATTCAGCAATGTGGAACAAAAGAAAGAAAGTAAGATGTGCCCAAAACAGAAAGGAGAACCAAGAATCGAACATCTAGGACAACTTTAAACATACCAACATCTGAATCCTAGCGGTGCCAGAAGAAGAGAAAGAGCAAGAGACTGAAAACGTATTTGAAAAAATGAAAACTAACTTCCCAAATTTGGCCCAGGAAATAGACGTACAAGTCCAGGAAGCAAAGAGACTCCCAAACAAGCTAGACCCAAAGAAGACCACACCAAGACACATCATAATTAAAATGCCAAAGGTGGAAGATAAAGAGAGAATCTTAAAGGCAACGATAGAAAATAACAGAGTTACCTACAAAGGAGTTCCCATAAAACTATTGTGGGCAAACACTCCTCATGGTTTCAGGAATTGTAGACCCGGCCCCAGCATGACGAGGCACCAGCATCCTGGCCGCTCTTGTCTCTATGTCTCAACATAAGACCGCACGCGGAATGTCACTGTCAACCACTCAGAGGGTGGACACGGGAATTAGATCAAAGAGCGCTCCTCATGCTCATTATGCTTTAGAACTTGCTCTGCTTTTCTTATCAGCAATGTGGTGTAAGCTATCTTTAGCAGGGAGTCTATGGGACCCTGCAACTGGTCCAAACGTTTTATAGACCTTGACTCTGATCGGTAAGAGCGATTCCTGAATTAGTGTATGTTACCTGTTACTGTCAAACAACTGAATACAATAGACAATTTATGAATTTTGGCCTTGCATCTCTCGTATGTATCCTCCTCAAGAAATGGCATGAGGGATGATGGTTTGGCTGCTGGTCTCCGCTAGAGAGGCAGTCACCTTCCTTCCCCCAGATATAATAAAGTGTCCTGGGTAAGTTTGTTCTGCTGTGGCCACGAGGCCTCTACTGGACAGAGCGACTTCCAACTGAGCCTCGGGGGGGGGAGGGTGTGTGTGTGGCACCACCGCCATAACCTGCCAACACCAACCAAGGCTCAACTACAAGGGGAAGGTGTACTAAGCCCACACCGCTGGCACACCTCAAGTACACAGCTTGGGTGATAGGGGAGGCTGTGGAATGGGACCTTATAGGACACGTACTACAGTACGTCATGCTACCAAGAACCGGAGTCAAGGCAGTTCTACCTAGTACACAGAAACAAACACAGGGAGCCTGCTAAATTGAAGAGGCAAAGAAATATGGCCCACATGAAAAAACAGAACAAAACCCAGATAAAGAAATATATGAAATGTAGATAGCCAACCCATGAGATGCAGAGTTCAAAACACTGGTAATCAGAATGCTCAAAGAAATTATTGAGTAAAACCACAAAATAAATAAAAAGAAGTGAAGGTTATACAAAGTGAAATGAAGAAAAATATACAAGGAACCAACGGAGATAGGAAGAAGCCAGGATTCAATTCAGGAATGTGGAACAAAAGAAAAAAGAAACATGTGCCCAAAACAGAAAGGAGAACCAAGAATCGAACATCTAGGACAACTTTAAACATACCAACATCTGAATCCTAGCGGTGCCAGAAGAAGAGAAAGAGCAAGAGACTGAAAACATATTTGAAAAAATGAAAACTAACTTCCCAAATTTGGCCCAGGAAATAGACGTACAAGTCCAGGAAGCAAAGAGAGTCCCAAACAAGCTAGACCGAAAGCAGACCACACCAAGACACATCATAATTAAAATGCCAAAGGTGGAAAATAAAGAGAGAATCTTAAAGGCAACGATAGAAAATAACAGAGTTACCTACAAAGGAGTTCCCATAAAACTATTGTGGGCAAACACTCCTCATGGTTTCAGGAATTGTAGACCCGGCCCCAGCATGACGAGCCACCAGTATCCTGGCCGCTCTTGTCTCTATGTCTCAACATAAGACCGCACGCGGAATGTCACTGTCAACCACTCAGAGGGTGGACACGGGAATTAGATCAAAGAGCGCTCCTCATGCTCATTATGCTTTAGAACTTGCTCTGCTTTTCTTATCAGCAATGTAGTGTAAGCTATCTTTAGCAGGGAGTCTATGGGACCCTGCAACTGGTCCAAACGTTTTATAGACCTTGACTCTGATCGGTAAGAGCGATTCCTGAATTAGTGTATGTTACCTGTTACTGTCAAACAACTGAATACAATAGACAATTTATGAAATTTGGCCTTGCATCTCTCGTATGTATCCTCCTCAAGAAATGGCATGAGTGATGAAGGTTTGGCTGCTGGTCTCCGCTAGAGAGGCAGTCACCTTCCTTCCCCCAGATATAATAAAGTGTCCTGGGTAAGTTTGTTCTGCTGTGGCCACGAGGCCTCTACTGGACAGAGCGACTTCCAACTGAGCCTCGGGGGGGGAGGGTGTGTGTGTGGCACCACCGCCATAACCTGCCAACACCAACCAAGGCTCAACTACAAGGGGAAGGTGTACTCAGCCCACAACGCTGGTACACCTCAAGTACCCAGCTTGGGTGATAGGGGAGGCTGTGGAATGGGACCCTATAGGACACGTACTACAGTAGGTCATGCTACCAAGAACCGGAGTCAAGGCAGTTCTACCTAGTACACAGAAACAAACACAGGGAGCCTGCTAAATTGAAGAGGCAAAGAAATATGGCCCACATGAAAAAACAGAACAAAACCCAGATAAAGAAATATATGAAATGTAGATAGCCAACCCATCAGATGCGGAGTTCAAAACACTGGTAATCAGAATGCTCAAAGAAATTATTGAGTAAAACAACAAAATAAATTAAAAAAAGTGAAGGTTATACAAAGTGAAATGAAGAAAAATATACAAGGAACCAACGGAGATAGGAAGAAGCCAGGATTCAATTCAGCAATGTGGAACAAAAGAAAGAAATAAACATGTGCCCAAAACAGAAAGGAGAACCAAGAATCGAACATCTAGGACAACTTTAAACATACCAACATCTGAATCCTAGCGGTGCCAGAAGGAGAAGAGAAAGAGCAAGAGACTGAAAACGTATTTGAAAAAATGAAAACTAACTTCCCAAATTTGGTCCAGGAAATAGACGTACAAGTCCAGGAAGCAAAGAGAGTCCCAAACAAGCTAGACCGAAAGCAGACCACACCAAGACACATCATAATTAAAATGCCAAAGGTGGAAGATAAAGAGAGAATCTTAAAGGCAATGATAGAAAATAACAGAGTTACCTACAAAGGAGTTCCCATAAAACTATTGTGGGCAAACACTCCTCATGGTTTCAGGAATTGTAGACCCGGCCCCAGCATGACGAGCCACCAGCATCCTGGCTGCTCTTGTCTCTATGTCTCAACATAAGGCCGCACGCGGAATGTCACTGTCAACCACTCAGAGGGTGGACACGGGAATTAGATCAAAGAGCGCTCCTCATGCTCATTATGCTTTAGAACTTGCTCTGCTTTTCTTATCAGCAATGTGGTGTAAGCTATCTTTAGCAGGGAGTCTATGGGACCCTGCAACTGGTCCAAACGTTTTATAGACCTTGACTCTGATCGGTAAGAGCGATTCCTGAATTAGTGTATGTTACCTGTAACTGTCAAACAACTGAATACAATAGACAATTTATGAATTTTGGCCTTGCATCTCTCGTATGTATCCTCCTCAAGAAATGGCATGAGGGATGAAGGTTTGGCTGCTGGTCTCCGCTAGAGAGGCAGTCACCTTCCTTCCCCCAGATATAATAAAGTGTCCTAGGTAAGTTTTTTCTGCTGTGGCCACGAGGCCTCTACTGGACAGAGCGACTTCCAACTGAGCCTCGGGGGGGGAGGGTGTGTGTGTGGCACCACCGCCATAACCTGCCAACACCAACCAAGGCTCAACTACAAGGGGAAGGTGTACTCAGCCCACACCGCTGGCACACCTCAAGTACCCAGCTTGGGTGATAGGGGAGGCTGTGGAATGGGACCCTATAGGACACGTACTACAGTAGGTCATGCTACCAAGAACCGGAGTCAAGGCAGTTCTACCTAGTACACAGAAACAAACACAGGGAGCCTGCTAAATTGAAGAGGCAAAGAAATATGGCCCACATGAAAAAACAGAACAAAACCCAGATAAAGAAATATATGAAATGTAGATAGCCAACCCATCAGATGCAGAGTTCAAAACACTGGTAATCAGAATGCTCAAAGAAATTATTGAGTAAAACCACAAAATAAATAAAAAAAAGTGAAGGTTATACAAAGTGAAATGAAGAAAAATATACAAGGAACCAATGGAGATAGGAAGAAGCCAGGATTCAATTCAGCAATGTGGAACAAAAGAAAGAAAGTAAGATGTGCCCAAAACAGAAAGGAGAACCAAGAATCGAACACCTAGGACAACTTTAAACATACCAACATCTGAATCCTAGCGGTGCCGGAAGAAGAGAAAGAGCAAGAGACTGAAAACGTATTTGAAAAAATGAAAACTAACTTCCCAAATTTGGCCCAGGAAATAGACGTACAAGTCCAGGAAGCAAAGAGACTCCCAAACAAGCTAGACCCAAAGAAGACCACACCAAGACACATCATAATTAAAATGCCAAAGGTGGAAGATAAAGAGTGAATCTTAAAGGCAACGATAGAAAATAACAGAGTTACCTACAAAGGAGTTCCCATAAAACTATTGTGGGCAAACACTCCTCATGGTTTCAGGAATTGTAGACCCGGCCCCAGCATGAAGAGCCACCAGTATCCTGGCCGCTCTTGTCTCTATGTCTCAACATAAGACCGCACGCGGAATGTCACTGTCAACCACTCAGAGGGTGGACACGGGAATTAGATCAAAGAGCGCTCCTCATGCTCATTATGCTTTAGAACTTGCTCTGCTTTTCTTATCAGCAATGTGGTGTAAGCTATCTTTAGCAGGGAGTCTATGGGACCCTGCAACTGGTCCAAACGTTTTATAGACCTTGACTCTGATCGGTAAGAGCGATTCCTGAATTAGTGTATGTTACCTGTTACTGTCAAACAACTGAATACAATAGACAATTTATGAAATTTGGCCTTGCATCTCTCGTATGTATCCTCCTCAAGAAATGGCATGAGGGATGAAGGTTTGGCTGCTGGTCTCCGCTAGAGAGGCAGTCACCTTCCTTCCCCCAGATATAATAAAGTGTCCTGGGTAAGTTTGTTCTGCTGTGGCCACGAGGCCTCTACTGGACAGAGCGACTTCCAACTGAGCCTCGGGGGGGGAGGGTGTGTGTGTGGCACCACCGCCATAACCTGCCAACACCAACCAAGGCTCAACTACAAGGGGAAGGTGTACTCAGCCCACACCGCTGGCACACCTCAAGTACCCAGCTTGGGTGATAGGGGAGGCTGTGGAATGGGACCCTATAGGACACGTACTACAGTAGGTCATGCTACCAAGAACCGGAGTCAAGGCAGTTCTACCTAGTACACAGAAACAAACACAGGGAGCCTGCTAAATTGAAGAGGCAAAGAAATATGGCCCACATGAAAAAACAGAACAAAACCCAGATAAAGAAATATATGAAATGTAGATAGCCAACCCATCAGATGCAGAGTTCAAAACACTGGTAATCAGAATGCTCAAAGAAATTATTGAGTAAAACCACAAAATAAATAAAAAAAAGTGAAGGTTATACAAAGTGAAATGAAGAAAAATATACAAGGAACCAATGGAGATAGGAAGAAGCCAGGATTCAATTCAGCAATGTGGAACAAAAGAAAGAAAGTAAGATGTGCCCAAAACAGAAAGGAGAACCAAGAATCGAACATCTATGACAACTTTAAACATACCAACATCTGAATCCTAGCGGTGCCAGAAGAAGAGAAAGAGCAAGAGACTGAAAACGTATTTGAAAAAATGAAAACTAACTTCCCAAATTTGGCCCAGGAAATAGACGTACAATTCCAGGAAGCAAAGAGAGTCCCAAACAAGCTAGACCCAAAGAAGACCACACCAAGACACATCATAATTAAAATGCCAAAGGTGGAAGATAAAGAGAGAATCTTAAAGGCAACGATAGAAAATAACAGAGTTACCTACAAAGGAGTTCCCATAAAACTATTGTGGGCAAACACTCCTCATGGTTTCAGGAATTGTAGACCCGGCCCCAGCATGACGAGCCACCAGCATCCTGGCCGCTCTTGTCTCTATGTCTCAACATAAGACCGCACGCGGAATGTCACTGTCAACCACTCAGAGGGTGGACACGGGAATTAGATCAAAGAGCGCTCCTCATGCTCATTATGCTTTAGAACTTGCTCTGCTTTTCTTATCAGCAATGTGGTGTAAGCTATCTTTAGCAGGGAGTCTATGGGACCCTGCAACTGGTCCAAACGTTTTATAGACCTTGACTCTGATCGGTAAGAGCGATTCCTGAATTAGTGTATGTTACCTGTTACTGTCAAACAACTGAATACAATAGACAATTTATGAATTTTGGCCTTGCATCTCTCGTATGTATCCTCCTCAAGAAATGGCATGAGGGATGAAGGTTTGGCTGCTGGTCTCCGCTAGAGAGGCAGTCACCTTCCTTCCCCCAGATATAATAAAGTGTCCTGGGTAAGTTTGTTCTGCTGTGGCCATGAGGCCTCTACTGGACAGAGCGACTTCCAACTGAGCCTCGGGCGGGGGTGTGTGTGTGTGGCACCACCGCCATAACCTGCCAACACCAAACAAGGCTCAACTACAAGAGGAAGGTGTACTCAGCCCACACCGCTGGCACACCTCAAGTACCCAGCTTGGGTGATAGGGGAGGCTGTGGAATGGGACCTTATAGGACACGTACTACAGTAGGTCATGCTACCAAGAACCGGAGTCAAGGCAGTTCTACCTAGTACACAGAAACAAACACAGGGAGCCTGCTAAATTGAAGAGGCAAAGAAATATGGCCCACATGAAAAAACAGAACAAAACCCAGATAAAGAAATATATGAAATGTAGATAGCCAACCCATCAGATGCAGAGTTCAAAACACTGGTAATCAGAATGCTCAAAGAAATTATTGAGTAAAACCACAAAATAAATAAAAAGAAGTGAAGGTTATACAAAGTGTAATGAAGAAAAATATACAAGGAACCAACGGAGATAGGAAGAAGCCAGGATTCAATTCAGGAATGTGGAACAAAAGAAAAAAGAAACATGTGCCCAAAACAGAAAGGAGAACCAAGAATCGAACATCTAGGACAACTTTAAACATACCAACATCTGAATCCTAGCGGTGCCAGAAGAAGAGAAAGAGCAAGAGACTGAAAACATATTTGAAAAAATGAAAACTAACTTCCCAAATTTGGCCCAGGAAATAGACGTACAAGTCCAGGAAGCAAAGAGACTCCCAAACAAGCTAGACCCAAAGAAGACCACACCAAGACACATCATAATTAAAATGCCAAAGGTGGAAGATAAAGAGAGAATCTTAAAGGCAACGATAGAAAATAACAGAGTTACCTACGAAGGAGTTCCCATAAAACTATTGTGGGCAAACACTCCTCATGGTTTCAGGAATTGTAGACCCGGCCCCAGCATGACGAGCCACCAGCATCCTGGCCGCTCTTGTCTCTATGTCTCAACATAAGACCGCACGCGGAATGTCACTGTCAACCACTCAGAGGGTGGACACGGGAAATAGATCAAACAGCTCTCCTCATGCTCATTATGCTTTAGAACTTGCTCTGCTTTTCTTATCAGCAATGTGGTGTAAGCTATCTTTAGCAGGGAGTCTATGGGACCCTGCAACTGGTCCAAACGTTTTATAGACCTTGACTCTGATCGGTAAGAGCGATTCCTGAATTAGTGTATGTTACCTGTTACTGTCAAACAACTGAATACAATAGACAATTTATGAAATTTGGCCTTGCATCTCTCGTATGTATCCTCCTCAAGAAATGGCATGAGTGATGAAGGTTTGGCTGCTGGTCTCCGCTAGAGAGGCAGTCACCTTCCTTCCCCCAGATATAATAAAGTGTCCTGGGTAAGTTTGTTCTGCTGTGGCCACGAGGCCTCTACTGGACAGAGCGACTTCCAACTGAGCCTCGGGGGGGGAGGGTGTGTGTGTGGCACCACCGCCATAACCTGCCAACACCAACCAAGGCTCAACTACAAGGGGAAGGTGTACTCAGCCCACACCGCTGGTACAACTCAAGTACCCAGCTTGGGTGATAGGGGAGGCTGCGGAATGGGACCCTATAGGACACGTACTACAGTAGGTCATGCTACCAAGAACCGGAGTCAAGGCAGTTCTACCTAGTACACAGAAACAAACACAGGGAGCCTGCTAAATTGAAGAGGCAAAGAAATATGGCCCACATGAAAAAACAGAACAAAACCCAGATAAAGAAATATATGAAATGTAGATAGCCAACCCATCAGATGCAGAGTTCAAAACACTGGTAATCAGAATGCTCAAAGAAATTATTGAGTAAAACCACAAAATAAATAAAAAGAAGTGAAGGTTATACAAAGTGAAATGAAGAAAAATATACAAGGAACCAACGGAGATAGGAAGAAGCCAGGATTCAATTCAGGAATGTGGAACAAAAGAAAAAAGAAACATGTGCCCAAAACAGAAAGGAGAACCAAGAATCGAACATCTAGGACAACTTTAAACATACCAACATCTGAATCCTAGCGGTGCCAGAAGAAGAGAAAGAGCAAGAGACTGAAAACATATTTGAAAAAATGAAAACTAACTTCCCAAATTTGGCCCAGGAAATAGACGTACAAGTCCAGGAAGCAAAGAGAGTCCCAAACAAGCTAGACCGAAAGCAGACCACACCAAGACACATCATAATTAAAATGCCAAAGGTGGAAAATAAAGAGAGAATCTTAAAGGCAACGATAGAAAATAACAGAGTTACCTACAAAGGAGTTCCCATAAAACTATTGTGGGCAAACACTCCTCATGGTTTCAGGAATTGTAGACCCGGCCCCAGCATGACGAGCCACCAGTATCCTGGCCGCTCTTGTCTCTATGTCTCAACATAAGACCGCACGCGGAATGTCACTGTCAACCACTCAGAGGGTGGACACGGGAATTAGATCAAAGAGCGCTCCTCATGCTCATTATGCTTTAGAACTTGCTCTGCTTTTCTTATCAGCAATGTAGTGTAAGCTATCTTTAGCAGGGAGTCTATGGGACCCTGCAACTGGTCCAAACGTTTTATAGACCTTGACTCTGATCGGTAAGAGCGATTCCTGAATTAGTGTATGTTACCTGTTACTGTCAAACAACTGAATACAATAGACAATTTATGAAATTTGGCCTTGCATCTCTCGTATGTATCCTCCTCAAGAAATGGCATGAGTGATGAAGGTTTGGCTGCTGGTCTCCGCTAGAGAGGCAGTCACCTTCCTTCCCCCAGATATAATAAAGTGTCCTGGGTAAGTTTGTTCTGCTGTGGCCACGAGGCCTCTACTGGACAGAGCGACTTCCAACTGAGCCTCGGGGGGGGAGGGTGTGTGTGTGGCACCACCGCCATAACCTGCCAACACCAACCAAGGCTCAACTACAAGGGGAAGGTGTACTCAGCCCACAACGCTGGTACACCTCAAGTACCCAGCTTGGGTGATAGGGGAGGCTGTGGAATGGGACCCTATAGGACACGTACTACAGTAGGTCATGCTACCAAGAACCGGAGTCAAGGCAGTTCTACCTAGTACACAGAAACAAACACAGGGAGCCTGCTAAATTGAAGAGGCAAAGAAATATGGCCCACATGAAAAAACAGAACAAAACCCAGATAAAGAAATATATGAAATGTAGATAGCCAACCCATCAGATGCGGAGTTCAAAACACTGGTAATCAGAATGCTCAAAGAAATTATTGAGTAAAACAACAAAATAAATTAAAAAAAGTGAAGGTTATACAAAGTGAAATGAAGAAAAATATACAAGGAACCAACGGAGATAGGAAGAAGCCAGGATTCAATTCAGCAATGTGGAACAAAAGAAAGAAATAAACATGTGCCCAAAACAGAAAGGAGAACCAAGAATCGAACATCTAGGACAACTTTAAACATACCAACATCTGAATCCTAGCGGTGCCAGAAGGAGAAGAGAAAGAGCAAGAGACTGAAAACGTATTTGAAAAAATGAAAACTAACTTCCCAAATTTGGTCCAGGAAATAGACGTACAAGTCCAGGAAGCAAAGAGAGTCCCAAACAAGCTAGACCGAAAGCAGACCACACCAAGACACATCATAATTAAAATGCCAAAGGTGGAAGATAAAGAGAGAATCTTAAAGGCAATGATAGAAAATAACAGAGTTACCTACAAAGGAGTTCCCATAAAACTATTGTGGGCAAACACTCCTCATGGTTTCAGGAATTGTAGACCCGGCCCCAGCATGACGAGCCACCAGCATCCTGGCTGCTCTTGTCTCTATGTCTCAACATAAGGCCGCACGCGGAATGTCACTGTCAACCACTCAGAGGGTGGACACGGGAATTAGATCAAAGAGCGCTCCTCATGCTCATTATGCTTTAGAACTTGCTCTGCTTTTCTTATCAGCAATGTGGTGTAAGCTATCTTTAGCAGGGAGTCTATGGGACCCTGCAACTGGTCCAAACGTTTTATAGACCTTGACTCTGATCGGTAAGAGCGATTCCTGAATTAGTGTATGTTACCTGTAACTGTCAAACAACTGAATACAATAGACAATTTATGAATTTTGGCCTTGCATCTCTCGTATGTATCCTCCTCAAGAAATGGCATGAGGGATGAAGGTTTGGCTGCTGGTCTCCGCTAGAGAGGCAGTCACCTTCCTTCCCCCAGATATAATAAAGTGTCCTAGGTAAGTTTTTTCTGCTGTGGCCACGAGGCCTCTACTGGACAGAGCGACTTCCAACTGAGCCTCGGGGGGGGAGGGTGTGTGTGTGGCACCACCGCCATAACCTGCCAACACCAACCAAGGCTCAACTACAAGGGGAAGGTGTACTCAGCCCACACCGCTGGCACACCTCAAGTACCCAGCTTGGGTGATAGGGGAGGCTGTGGAATGGGACCCTATAGGACACGTACTACAGTAGGTCATGCTACCAAGAACCGGAGTCAAGGCAGTTCTACCTAGTACACAGAAACAAACACAGGGAGCCTGCTAAATTGAAGAGGCAAAGAAATATGGCCCACATGAAAAAACAGAACAAAACCCAGATAAAGAAATATATGAAATGTAGATAGCCAACCCATCAGATGCAGAGTTCAAAACACTGGTAATCAGAATGCTCAAAGAAATTATTGAGTAAAACCACAAAATAAATAAAAAAAAGTGAAGGTTATACAAAGTGAAATGAAGAAAAATATACAAGGAACCAATGGAGATAGGAAGAAGCCAGGATTCAATTCAGCAATGTGGAACAAAAGAAAGAAAGTAAGATGTGCCCAAAACAGAAAGGAGAACCAAGAATCGAACATCTAGGACAACTTTAAACATACCAACATCTGAATCCTAGCGGTGCCGGAAGAAGAGAAAGAGCAAGAGACTGAAAACGTATTTGAAAAAATGAAAACTAACTTCCCAAATTTGGCCCAGGAAATAGACGTACAAGTCCAGGAAGCAAAGAGACTCCCAAACAAGCTAGACCCAAAGAAGACCACACCAAGACACATCATAATTAAAATGCCAAAGGTGGAAGATAAAGAGTGAATCTTAAAGGCAACGATAGAAAATAACAGAGTTACCTACAAAGGAGTTCCCATAAAACTATTGTGGGCAAACACTCCTCATGGTTTCAGGAATTGTAGACCCGGCCCCAGCATGACGAGCCACCAGTATCCTGGCCGCTCTTGTCTCTATGTCTCAACATAAGACCGCACGCGGAATGTCACTGTCAACCACTCAGAGGGTGGACACGGGAATTAGATCAAAGAGCGCTCCTCATGCTCATTATGCTTTAGAACTTGCTCTGCTTTTCTTATCAGCAATGTGGTGTAAGCTATCTTTAGCAGGGAGTCTATGGGACCCTGCAACTGGTCCAAACGTTTTATAGACCTTGACTCTGATCGGTAAGAGCGATTCCTGAATTAGTGTATGTTACCTGTTACTGTCAAACAACTGAATACAATAGACAATTTATGAATTTTGGCCTTGCATCTCTCGTATGTATCCTCCTCAAGAAATGGCATGAGGGATGAAGGTTTGGCTGCTGGTCTCCGCTAGAGAGGCAGTCACCTTCCTTCCCCCAGATATAATAAAGTGACCTGGGTAAGTTTGTTCTGCTGTGGCCACGAGGCCTCTACTGGACAGAGCGACTTCCAACTGAGCCTCGGGGGGGGAGGGTGTGTGTGTGGCACCACCGCCATAACCTGCCAACACCAACCAAGGCTCAACTACAAGGGGAAGGTGTACTCAGCCCACACCGCTGGCACACCTCAAGTACCCAGCTTGGGTGATAGGGGAGGCTGTGGAATGGGACCCTATAGGACACGTACTACAGTAGGTCATGCTACCAAGAACCGGAGTCAAGGCAGTTCTACCTAGTACACAGAAACAAACACAGGGAGCCTGCTAAATTGAAGAGGCAAAGAAATATGGCCCACATGAAAAAACAGAACAAAACCCAGATAAAGAAATATATGAAATGTAGATAGCCAACCCATCAGATGCAGAGTTCAAAACACTGGTAATCAGAATGCTCAAAGAAATTATTGAGTAAAACCACAAAATAAATAAAAAAAAGTGAAGGTTATACAAAGTGAAATGAAGAAAAATATACAAGGAACCAATGGAGATAGGAAGAAGCCAGGATTCAATTCAGCAATGTGGAACAAAAGAAAGAAAGTAAGATGTGCCCAAAACAGAAAGGAGAACCAAGAATCGAACATCTATGACAACTTTAAACATACCAACATCTGAATCCTAGCGGTGCCAGAAGAAGAGAAAGAGCAAGAGACTGAAAACGTATTTGAAAAAATGAAAACTAACTTCCCAAATTTGGCCCAGGAAATAGACGTACAATTCCAGGAAGCAAAGAGAGTCCCAAACAAGCTAGACCCAAAGAAGACCACACCAAGACACATCATAATTAAAATGCCAAAGGTGGAAGATAAAGAGAGAATCTTAAAGGCAACGATAGAAAATAACAGAGTTACCTACAAAGGAGTTCCCATAAAACTATTGTGGGCAAACACTCCTCATGGTTTCAGGAATTGTAGACCCGGCCCCAGCATGACGAGCCACCAGCATCCTGGCCGCTCTTGTCTCTATGTCTCAACATAAGACCGCACGCGGAATGTCACTGTCAACCACTCAGAGGGTGGACACGGGAATTAGATCAAAGAGCGCTCCTCATGCTCATTATGCTTTAGAACTTGCTCTGCTTTTCTTATCAGCAATGTGGTGTAAGCTATCTTTAGCAGGGAGTCTATGGGACCCTGCAACTGGTCCAAACGTTTTATAGACCTTGACTCTGATCGGTAAGAGCGATTCCTGAATTAGTGTATGTTACCTGTTACTGTCAAACAACTGAATACAATAGACAATTTATGAATTTTGGCCTTGCATCTCTCGTATGTATCCTCCTCAAGAAATGGCATGAGGGATGAAGGTTTGGCTGCTGGTCTCCGCTAGAGAGGCAGTCACCTTCCTTCCCCCAGATATAATAAAGTGTCCTGGGTAAGTTTGTTCTGCTGTGGCCATGAGGCCTCTACTGGACAGAGCGACTTCCAACTGAGCCTCGGGCGGGGGTGTGTGTGTGTGGCACCACCGCCATAACCTGCCAACACCAAACAAGGCTCAACTACAAGAGGAAGGTGTACTCAGCCCACACCGCTGGCACACCTCAAGTACCCAGCTTGGGTGATAGGGGAGGCTGTGGAATGGGACCTTATAGGACACGTACTACAGTAGGTCATGCTACCAAGAACCGGAGTCAAGGCAGTTCTACCTAGTACACAGAAACAAACACAGGGAGCCTGCTAAATTGAAGAGGCAAAGAAATATGGCCCACATGAAAAAACAGAACAAAACCCAGATAAAGAAATATATGAAATGTAGATAGCCAACCCATCAGATGCAGAGTTCAAAACACTGGTAATCAGAATGCTCAAAGAAATTATTGAGTAAAACCACAAAATAAATAAAAAGAAGTGAAGGTTATACAAAGTGTAATGAAGAAAAATATACAAGGAACCAACGGAGATAGGAAGAAGCCAGGATTCAATTCAGGAATGTGGAACAAAAGAAAAAAGAAACATGTGCCCAAAACAGAAAGGAGAACCAAGAATCGAACATCTAGGACAACTTTAAACATACCAACATCTGAATCCTAGCGGTGCCAGAAGAAGAGAAAGAGCAAGAGACTGAAAACATATTTGAAAAAATGAAAACTAACTTCCCAAATTTGGCCCAGGAAATAGACGTACAAGTCCAGGAAGCAAAGAGACTCCCAAACAAGCTAGACCCAAAGAAGACCACACCAAGACACATCATAATTAAAATGCCAAAGGTGGAAGATAAAGAGAGAATCTTAAAGGCAACGATAGAAAATAACAGAGTTACCTACGAAGGAGTTCCCATAAAACTATTGTGGGCAAACACTCCTCATGGTTTCAGGAATTGTAGACCCGGCCCCAGCATGACGAGCCACCAGCATCCTGGCCGCTCTTGTCTCTATGTCTCAACATAAGACCGCACGCGGAATGTCACTGTCAACCACTCAGAGGGTGGACACGGGAAATAGATCAAACAGCTCTCCTCATGCTCATTATGCTTTAGAACTTGCTCTGCTTTTCTTATCAGCAATGTGGTGTAAGCTATCTTTAGCAGGGAGTCTATGGGACCCTGCAACTGGTCCAAACGTTTTATAGACCTTGACTCTGATCGGTAAGAGCGATTCCTGAATTAGTGTATGTTACCTGTTACTGTCAAACAACTGAATACAATAGACAATTTATGAAATTTGGCCTTGCATCTCTCGTATGTATCCTCCTCAAGAAATGGCATGAGGGATGAAGGTTTGGCTGCTGGTCTCCGCTAGAGAGGCAGTCACCTTCCTTCCCCCAGATATAATAAAGTGTCCTGGGTAAGTTTGTTCTGCTGTGGCCACGAGGCCTCTACTGGACAGAGCGACTTCCAACTGAGCCTCGGGGGGGGAGGGTGTGTGTGTGGCACCACCGCCATAACCTGCCAACACCAACCAAGGCTCAACTACAAGGGGAAGGTGTACTCAGCCCACACCGCTGGTACAACTCAAGTACCCAGCTTGGGTGATAGGGGAGGCTGCGGAATGGGACCCTATAGGACACGTACTACAGTAGGTCATGCTACCAAGAACCGGAGTCAAGGCAGTTCTACCTAGTACACAGAAACAAACACAGGGAGCCTGCTAAATTGAAGAGGCAAAGAAATATGGCCCACATGAAAAAACAGAACAAAACCCAGATAAAGAAATATATGAAATGTAGATAGCCAACCCATCAGATGCGGAGTTCAAAACACTGGTAATCAGAATGCTCAAAGAAATTATTGAGTAAAACCACAAAATAAATAAAAAAAAGTGAAGGTTATACAAAGTGAAATGAAGAAAAATATACAAGGAACCAACGGAGACAGGAAGAAGCCAGGATTCAATTCAGCAATGTGGAACAAAAGAAAGAAATAAACATGTGCCCAAAACAGAAAGGAAAAACAAGAATCGAACATCTAGGACAACTTTAAACATACCAACATCTGAATCCTAGCGGTGCCAGAAGGAGAAGAGAAAGAGCAAGAGACTGAAAACGTATTTGAAAAAATGAAAACTAACTTCCCAAATTTGGTCCAGGAAATAGACGTACAAGTCCAGGAAGCAAAGAGAGTCCCAAACAAGCTAGACCGAAAGCAGACCACACCAAGACACATCATAATTAAAATGCCAAAGGTGGAAGATAAAGAGAGAATCTTAAAGGCAATGATAGAAAATAACAGAGTTACCTACAAAGAAGTTCCCATAAAACTATTGTGGGCAAACACTCCTCATGGTTTCAGGAATTGTAGACCCGGCCCCAGCATGACGAGCCGCCAGCATCCTGGCCGCTCTTGTCTCTATGTCTCAACATAAGGCCGCACGCGGAATGTCACTGTCAACCACTCAGAGAGTGGACACGGGAATTAGATCAAAGAGCGCTCCTCATGCTCATTATGCTTTAGAACTTGCTCTGCTTTTCTTATCAGCAATGCGGTGTAAGCTATCTTTAGCAGGGAGTCTATGGGACCCTGCAACTGGTCCAAACGTTTTATAGACCTTGACTCTGATCGGTAAGAGCGATTCCTGAATTAGTGTATGTTATCTGTTACTGTCAAACAACTGAATACAATAGACAATTTATGAATTTTGGCCTTGCATCTCTCGTATGTATCCTCCTCAAGAAAAGAAATGAGGGATGAAGGTTTGGCTGCTGGTCTCCGCTAGAGAGGCAGTCACCTTCCTTCCCCCAGATATAATAAAGTGTCCTGGATAAGTTTGTTCTGCTGTGGCCATGAGGCCTCTACTGGACAGAGCGACTTCCAACTGAGCCTCGGGCGGGGGTGTGTGTGTGTGGCACCACCGCCATAACCTGCCAACACCAAACAAGGCTCAACTACAAGAGGAAGGTGTACTCAGCCCACACCGCTGGCACACCTCAAGTACCCAGCTTGGGTGATAGGGGAGGCTGTGGAATGGTACCTTATAGGAAACGTACTACAGTAGGTCATGCTACCAAGAACCGGAGTCAAGGCAGTTCTACCTAGTACACAGAAACAAACACAGGGAGCCTGCTAAATTGAAGAGGCAAAGAAATATGGCCCACATGAAAAAACAGAACAAAACCCAGATAAAGAAATATATGAAATGTAGATAGCCAACCCATCAGATGCGGAGTTCAAAACACTGGTAATCAGAATGCTCAAAGAAATTATTGAGTAAAACCACAAAATAAATAAAAAGAAGTGAAGGTTATACAAAGTGAAATGAAGAAAAATATACAAGGAACCAACGGAGATAGGAAGAAGCCAGGATTCAATTCAGGAATGTGGAACAAAAGAAAAAAGAAACATGTGCCCAAAACAGAAAGGAGAACCAAGAATCGAACATCTAGGACAACTTTAAACATACCAACATCTGAATCCTAGCGGTGCCAGAAGAAGAGAAAGAGCAAGAGACTGAAAACATATTTGAAAAAATGAAAACTAACTTCCCAAATTTGGTCCAGGAAATAGACGTACAAGTCCAGGAAGCAAAGAGAGTCCCAAACAAGCTAGACCGAAAGCAGACCACACCAAGACACATCATAATTAAAATGCCAAAGGTGGAAAATAAAGAGAGAATCTTAAAGGCAACGATAGAAAATAACAGAGTTACCTACAAAGGAGTTCCCATAAAACTATTGTGGGCAAACACTCCTCATGGTTTCAGGAATTGTAGACCCGGCCCCAGCATGACGAGGCACCAGCATCCTGGCCGCTCTTGTCTCTATGTCTCAACATAAGACCGCACGCGGAATGTCACTGTCAACCACTCAGAGGGTGGACACGGGAATTAGATCAAAGAGCGCTCCTCATGCTCATTATGCTTTAGAACTTGCTCTGCTTTTCTTATCAGCAATGTGGTGTAAGCTATCTTTAGCAGGGAGTCTATGGGACCCTGCAACTGGTCCAAACGTTTTATAGACCTTGACTCTGATCGGTAAGAGCGATTCCTGAATTAGTGTATGTTACCTGTTACTGTCAAACAACTGAATACAATAGACAATTTATGAATTTTGGCCTTGCATCTCTCGTATGTATCCTCCTCAAGAAATGGCATGAGGGATGAAGGTTTGGCTGCTGGTCTCAGCTAGAGAGGCAGTCACCTTCCTTCCCCAAGATATAATAAAGTGTCCTGGGTAAGTTTGTTCTGCTGTGGCCACGAGGCCTCTACTGGACAGAGCGACTTCCAACTGAGCCTCGGGGGGGGAGGGTGTGTGTGTGGCACCACCGCCATAACCTGCCAACACCAACCAAGGCTCAACTACAAGGGGAAGGTGTACTCAGCCCACACCGCTGGCACACCTCAAGTACCCAGCTTGGGTGATAGGGGAGGCTGTGGAATGGGACCTTATAGGACACGTACTACAGTACGTCATGCTACCAAGAACCGGAGTCAAGGCAGTTCTACCTAGTACACAGAAACAAACACAGGGAGCCTGCTAAATTGAAGAGGCAAAGAAATATGGCCCACATGAAAAAACAGAACAAAACCCAGATAAAGAAATATATGAAATGTAGATAGCCAACCCATCAGATGCGGAGTTCAAAACACTGGTAATCAGAATGCTCAAAGAAATTATTGAGTAAAACCACAAAATAAATAAAAAAAAGTGAAGGTTATACAAAGTGAAATGAAGAAAAATATACAAGGAACCAACGGACACAGGAAGAAGCCAGGATTCAATTCAGCAATGTGGAACAAAAGAAAGAAATAAACATGTGCCCAAAACAGAAAGGAAAAACAAGAATCGAACATCTAGGACAACTTTAAACATACCAACATCTGAATCCTAGCGGTGCCAGAAGGAGAAGAGAAAGAGCAAGAGACTGAAAACGTATTTGAAAAAATGAAAACTAACTTCCCAAATTTGGTCCAGGAAATAGACGTACAAGTCCAGGAAGCAAAGAGAGTCCCAAACAAGCTAGACCGAAAGCAGACCACACCAAGACACATCATAATTAAAATGCCAAAGGTGGAAGATAAAGAGAGAATCTTAAAGGCAATGATAGAAAATAACAGAGTTACCTACAAAGAAGTTCCCATAAAACTATTGTGGGCAAACACTCCTCATGGTTTCAGGAATTGTAGACCCGGCCCCAGCATGACGAGCCGCCAGCATCCTGGCCGCTCTTGTCTCTATGTCTCAACATAAGGCCGCACGCGGAATGTCACTGTCAACCACTCAGAGGGTGGACACGGGAATTAGATCAAAGAGCGCTCCTCATGCTCATTATGCTTTAGAACTTGCTCTGCTTTTATTATCAGCAATGCGGTGTAAGCTATCTTTAGCAGGGAGTCTATGGGACCCTGCAACTGGTCCAAACGTTTTATAGACCTTGACTCTGATCGGTAAGAGCGATTCCTGAATTAGTGTATGTTATCTGTTACTGTCAAACAACTGAATACAATAGACAATTTATGAATTTTAGCCTTGCATCTCTCGTATGTATCCTCCTCAAGAAAAGAAATGAGGGATGAAGGTTTGGCTGCTGGTCTCCGCTAGAGAGGCAGTCACCTTCCTTCCCCCAGATATAATAAAGTGTCCTGGGTAAGTTTGTTCTGCTGTGGCCACGAGGCCTCTACTGGACAGAGCGACTTCCAACTGAGCCTCGGGCGGGGGTGTGTGTGTGTGGCACCACCACCATAACGTGCCAACACCAACCAAGGCTCAACTACAAGGGGAAGGTGTACTCAGCCCACACCGCTGGCACACCTCAAGTACCCAGCTTGGGTGATAGGGGAGGCTGTGGAATGGGACCTTATAGGACACGTACTACAGTAGGTCATGCTACCAAGAACCGGAGTCAAGGCAGTTCTACCTAGTACACAGAAACAAACACAGGGAGCCTGCTAAATTGAAGAGGCAAAGAAATATGGCCCACATGAAAAAACAGAACAAAACCCAGATAAAGAAATATATGAAATGTAGATAGCCAACCCATGAGATGCAGAGTTCAAAACACTGATAATCAGAATGCTCAAAGGAATTATTGAGTAAAACCACAAAATAAATAAAAAGAAGTGAAGGTTATACAAAGTGAAATGAAGAAAAATATACAAGGAACCAACGGAGATAGGAAGAAGCCAGGATTCAATTCAGCAATGTGGAACAAAAGAAAGAAAGTAAGATGTGCCCAAAACAGAAAGGAGAACCAAGAATCGAACATCTAGGACAACTTTAAACATACCAACATCTGAATCCTAGCGGTGCCAGAAGAAGAGAAAGAGCAAGAGACTGAAAACGTATTTGAAAAAATGAAAACTAACTTCCCAAATTTGGCCCAGGAAATAGACGTACAAGTCCAGGAAGCAAAGAGACTCCCAAACAAGCTAGACCCAAAGAAGACCACACCAAGACACATCATAATTAAAATGCCAAAGGTGGAAGATAAAGAGAGAATCTTAAAGGCAATGATAGAAAATAACAGAGTTACCTACAAAGGAGTTCCCATAAAACTATTGTGGGCAAACACTCCTCATGGTTTCAGGAATTGTAGACCGGCCCCAGCATGACGAGCCGCCAGCATCCTGGTCGCTCTTGTCTCTATGTCTCAACATAAGGCCGCACGCGGAATGTCACTGTCAACCACTCAGAGGGTGGACACGGGAATTAGATCAAAGAGCGCTCCTCATGCTCATTATGCTTTAGAACTAGCTCTGCTTTTCTTATCAGCAATGCGGTGTAAGCTATCTTTAGCAGGGAGTCTATGGGACCCTGCAACTGGTCCAAACGTTTTATAGACCTTGACTCTGATCGGTAAGAGCGATTCCTGAATTAGTGTATGTTACCTGTTACTGTCAAACAACTGAATACAATAGACAATTTATGAAATTTGGCCTTGCATCTCTCGTATGTATCCTCCTCAAGAAATGGCATGAGGGATGAAGGTTTGGCTGCTGGTCTCCGCTAGAGAGGCAGTCACCTTCCTTCCCCCAGATATAATAAAGTGTCCTGGGTAAGTTTGTTCTGCTGTGGCCACGAGGCCTCTACTGGACAGAGCGACTTCCAACTGAGCCTCGGGGGGGGAGGGTGTGTGTGTGGCACCACCGCCATAACCTGCCAACACCAACCAATGCTCAACTACAAGGGGAAGGTGTACTCAGCCCACAACGCTGGTACACCTCAAGTACCCAGCTTGGGTGATAGGGGAGGCTGTGGAATGGGACCCTATAGGACACGTACTACAGTAGGTCATGCTACCAAGAACCGGAGTCAAGGCAGTTCTACCTAGTACACAGAAACAAACACAGGGAGCCTGCTAAATTGAAGAGGCAAAGAAATATGGCCCACATGAAAAAACAGAACAAAACCCAGATAAAGAAATATATGAAATGTAGATAGCCAACCCATCAGATGCGGAGTTCAAAACACTGGTAATCAGAATGCTCAAAGAAATTATTGAGTAAAACAACAAAATAAATTAAAAAAAGTGAAGGTTATACAAAGTGAAATGAAGAAAAATATACAAGGAACCAACGGAGATAGGAAGAAGCCAGGATTCAATTCAGCAATGTGGAACAAAAGAAAGAAATAAACATGTGCCCAAAACAGAAAGGAGAACCAAGAATCGAACATCTAGGACAACTTTAAACATACCAACATCTGAATCCTAGCGGTGCCAGAAGGAGAAGAGAAAGAGCAAGAGACTGAAAACGTATTTGAAAAAATGAAAACTAACTTCCCAAATTTGGCCCAGGAAATAGACGTACAAGTCCAGGAAGCAAAGAGAGTCCCAAACAAGCTAGACCCAAAGAAGACCACACCAAGACACATCATAATTAAAATGCCAAAGGTGGAAGATAAAGAGAGAATCTTAAAGGCAACGATAGAAAATAACAGAGTTACCTACAAAGGAGTTCCCATAAAACTATTGTGGGCAAACACTCCTCATGGTTTCAGGAATTGTAGACCCGGCCCCAGCATGAAGAGCCACCAGTATCCTGGCCGCTCTTGTCTCTATGTCTCAACATAAGACCGCACGCGGAATGTCACTGTCAACCACTCAGAGGGTGGACACGGGAATTAGATCAAAGAGCGCTCCTCATGCTCATTATGCTTTAGAACTTGCTCTGCTTTTCTTATCAGAAATGTGGTGTAAGCTATCTTTAGCAGGGAGTCTATGGGACCCTGCAACTGGTCCAAACGTTTTATAGACCTTGACTCTGATCGGTAAGAGCGATTCCTGAATTAGTGTATGTTACCTGTTACTGTCAAACAACTGAATACAATAGACAATTTATGAAATTTGGCCTTGCATCTCTCGTATGTATCCTCCTCAAGAAATGGCATGAGGGATGAAGGTTTGGCTGATGGTCTCCGCTAGAGAGGCAGTCACCTTCCTTCCCCCAGATATAATAAAGTGACCTGGGTAAGTTTGTTCTGCTGTGGCCACGAGGCCTCTACTGGACAGAGCGACTTCCAACTGAGCCTCGGGGGGGGAGGGTGTGTGTGTGGCACCACCGCCATAACCTGCCAACACCAACCAAGGCTCAACTACAAGGGGAAGGTGTACTCAGCCCACACCGCTGGCACACCTCAAGTACCCAGCTTGGGTGATAGGGGAGGCTGTGGAATGGGACCCTATAGGACACGTACTACAGTAGGTCATGCTACCAAGAACCGGAGTCAAGGCAGTTCTACCTAGTACACAGAAACAAACACAGGGAGCCTGCTAAATTGAAGAGGCAAAGAAATATGGCCCACATGAAAAAACAGAACAAAACCCAGATAAAGAAATATATGAAATGTAGATAGCCAACCCATGAGATGCAGAGTTCAAAACACTGATAATCAGAATGCTCAAAGGAATTATTGAGTAAAACCACAAAATAAATAAAAAGAAGTGAAGGTTATACAAAGTGAAATGAAGAAAAATATACAAGGAACCAACGGAGATAGGAAGAAGCCAGGATTCAATTCAGCAATGTGGAACAAAAGAAAGAAAGTAAGATGTGCCCAAAACAGAAAGGAGAACCAAGAATCGAACATCTAGGACAACTTTAAACATAGCAACATCTGAATCCTAGCGGTGCCAGAAGAAGAGAAAGAGCAAGAGACTGAAAACGTATTTGAAAAAATGAAAACTAACTTCCCAAATTTGGCCCAGGATATAGACGTACAAGTCCAGGAAGCAAAGAGAGTCCCAAACAAGCTAGACCCAAAGAAGACCACACCAAGACACATCATAATTAAAATGCCAAAGGTGGAAGATAAAGAGAGAATCTTAAAGGCAATGATAGAAAATAACAGAGTTACCTACAAAGGAGTTCCCATAAAACTATTGTGGGCAAACACTCCTCATGGTTTCAGGAATTGTAGACCGGCCCCAGCATGACGAGCCGCCAGCATCCTGGCCGCTCTTGTCTCTATGTCTCAACATAAGGCCGCACGCGGAATGTCACTGTCAACCACTCAGAGGGTGGACACGGGAATTAGATCAAAGAGCGCTCCTCATGCTCATTATGCTTTAGAACTAGCTCTGCTTTTCTTATCAGCAATGCGGTGTAAGCTATCTTTAGCAGGGAGTCTATGGGACCCTGCAACTGGTCCAAACGTTTTATAGACCTTGACTCTGATCGGTAAGAGCGATTCCTGAATTAGTGTATGTTATCTGTTACTGTCAAACAACTGAATACAATAGACAATTTATGAATTTTAGCCTTGCATCTCTCGTATGTATCCTCCTCAAGAAAAGAAATGAGGGATGAAGGTTTGGCTGCTGGTCTCCGCTAGAGAGGCAGTCACCTTCCTTCCCCCAGATATAATAAAGTGTCCTGGGTAAGTTTGTTCTGCTGTGGCCATGAGGCCTCTACTGGACAGAGCGACTTCCAACTGAGCCTCGGGCGGGGGTGTGTGTGTGTGGCACCACCGCCATAACCTGCCAACACCAAACAAGGCTCAACTACAAGAGGAAGGTGTACTCAGCCCACACCGCTGGCACACCTCAAGTACCCAGCTTGGGTGATAGGGGAGGCTGTGGAATGGTACCTTATAGGACACGTACTACAGTAGGTCATGCTACCAAGAACCGGAGTCAAGGCAGTTCTACCTAGTACACAGAAACAAACACAGGGAGCCTGCTAAATTGAAGAGGCAAAGAAATATGGCCCACATGAAAAAACAGAACAAAACCCAGATAAAGAAATATATGAAATGTAGATAGCCAACCCATCAGATGCGGAGTTCAAAACACTGGTAATCAGAATGCTCAAAGAAATTATTGAGTAAAACAACAAAATAAATTAAAAAAAGTGAAGGTTATACAAAGTGAAATGAAGAAAAATATACAAGGAACCAACGGAGATAGGAAGAAGCCAGGATTCAATTCAGCAATGTGGAACAAAAGAAAAAAGAAACATGTGCCCAAAACAGAAAGGAGAACCAAGAATCGAACATCTAGGACAACTTTAAACATACCAACATCTGAATCCTAGCGGTGCCAGAAGAAGAGAAAGAGCAAGAGACTGAAAACATATTTGAAAAAATGAAAACTAACTTCCCAAATTTGGCCCAGGAAATAGACGTACAAGTCCAGGAAGCAAAGAGACTCCCAAACAAGCTAGACCCAAAGAAGACCACACCAAGACACATCATAATTAAAATGCCAAAGGTGGAAGATAAAGAGAGAATCTTAAAGGCAACGATAGAAAATAACAGAGTTACCTACAAAGGAGTTCCCATAAAACTATTGTGGGCAAACACTCCTCATGGTTTCAGGAATTGTAGACCCGGCCCCAGCATGACGAGCCACCAGCATCCTGGCCGCTCTTGTCTCTATGTCTCAACATAAGACCGCACGCGGAATGTCACTGTCAACCACTCAGAGGGTGGACACGGGAAATAGATCAAACAGCTCTCCTCATGCTCATTATGCTTTAGAACTTGCTCTGCTTTTCTTATCAGCAATGTGGTGTAAGCTATCTTTAGCAGGGAGTCTATGGGACCCTGCAACTGGTCCAAACGTTTTATAGACCTTGACTCTGATCGGTAAGAGCGATTCCTGAATTAGTGTATGTTACCTGTTACTGTCAAACAACTGAATACAATAGACAATTTATGAAATTTGGCCTTGCATCTCTCGTATGTATCCTCCTCAAGAAATGGCATGAGGGATGAAGGTTTGGCTGCTGGTCTCCGCTAGAGAGGCAGTCACCTTCCTTCCCCCAGATATAATAAAGTGTCCTGGGTAAGTTTGTTCTGCTGTGGCCACGAGGCCTCTACTGGACAGAGCGACTTCCAACTGAGCCTCGGGGGGGGAGGGTGTGTGTGTGGCACCACCGCCATAACCTGCCAACACCAACCAAGGCTCAACTACAAGGGGAAGGTGTACTCAGCCCACACCGCTGGTACACCTCAAGTACCCAGCTTGGGTGATAGGGGAGGCTGCGGAATGGGACCCTATAGGACACGTACTACAGTAGGTCATGCTACCAAGAACCGGAGTCAAGGCAGTTCTACCTAGTACACAGAAACAAACACAGGGAGCCTGCTAAATTGAAGAGGCAAAGAAATATGGCCCACATGAAAAAACAGAACAAAACCCAGATAAAGAAATATATGAAATGTAGATAGCCAACCCATCAGATGCGGAGTTCAAAACACTGGTAATCAGAATGCTCAAAGAAATTATTGAGTAAAACCACAAAATAAATAAAAAAAAGTGAAGGTTATACAAAGTGAAATGAAGAAAAATATACAAGGAACCAACGGAGACAGGAAGAAGCCAGGATTCAATTCAGCAATGTGGAACAAAAGAAAGAAATAAACATGTGCCCAAAACAGAAAGGAGAACCAAGAATCGAACATCTAGGACAACTTTAAACATACCAACATCTGAATCCTAGCGGTGCCAGAAGGAGAAGAGAAAGAGCAAGAGACTGAAAACGTATTTGAAAAAATGAAAACTAACTTCCCAAATTTGGTCCAGGAAATAGACGTACAAGTCCAGGAAGCAAAGAGAGTCCCAAACAAGCTAGACCGAAAGCAGACCACACCAAGACACATCATAATTAAAATGCCAAAGGTGGAAGATAAAGAGAGAATCTTAAAGGCAATGATAGAAAATAACAGAGTTACCTACAAAGAAGTTCCCATAAAACTATTGTGGGCAAACACTCCTCATGGTTTCAGGAATTGTAGACCCGGCCCCAGCATGACGAGCCGCCAGCATCCTGGCCGCTCTTGTCTCTATGTCTCAACATAAGGCTGCACGCGGAATGTCACTGTCAACCACTCAGAGGGTGGACACGGGAATTAGATCAAAGAGCGCTCCTCATGCTCATTATGCTTTAGAACTTGCTCTGCTTTTCTTATCAGCAATGCGGTGTAAGCTATCTTTAGCAGGGAGTCTATGGGACCCTGCAACTGGTCCAAACGTTTTATAGACCTTGACTCTGATCGGTAAGAGCGATTCCTGAATTAGTGTATGTTATCTGTTACTGTCAAACAACTGAATACAATAGACAATTTATGAATTTTAGCCTTGCATCTCTCGTATGTATCCTCCTCAAGAAAAGAAATGAGGGATGAAGGTTTGGCTGCTGGTCTCCGCTAGAGAGGCAGTCACCTTCCTTCCCCCAGATATAATAAAGTGTCCTGGGTAAGTTTGTTCTGCTGTGGCCATGAGGCCTCTACTGGACAGAGCGACTTCCAACTGAGCCTCGGGCGGGGGTGTGTGTGTGTGGCACCACCGCCATAACCTGCCAACACCAAACAAGGCTCAACTACAAGAGGAAGGTGTACTCAGCCCACACCGCTGGCACACCTCAAGTACCCAGCTTGGGTGATAGGGGAGGCTGTGGAATGGTACCTTATAGGACACGTACTACAGTAGGTCATGCTACCAAGAACCGGAGTCAAGGCAGTTCTACCTAGTACACAGAAACAAACACAGGGAGCCTGCTAAATTGAAGAGGCAAAGAAATATGGCCCACATGAAAAAACAGAACAAAACCCAGATAAAGAAATATATGAAATGTAGATAGCCAACCCATCAGATGCAGAGTTCAAAACACTGGTAATCAGAATGCTCAAAGAAATTATTGAGTAAAACCACAAAATAAATAAAAAGAAGTGAAGGTTATACAAAGTGAAATGAAGAAAAATATACAAGGAACCAACGGAGATAGGAAGAAGCCAGGATTCAATTCAGGAATGTGGAACAAAAGAAAAAAGAAACATGTGCCCAAAACAGAAAGGAGAACCAAGAATCGAACATCTAGGACAACTTTAAACATACCAACATCTGAATCCTAGCGGTGCCAGAAGGAGAAGAGAAAGAGCAAGAGACTGAAAACGTATTTGAAAAAATGAAAACTAACTTCCCAAATTTGGTCCAGGAAATAGACGTACAAGTCCAGGAAGCAAAGAGAGTCCCAAACAAGCTAGACCGAAAGCAGACCACACCAAGACACATCATAATTAAAATGCCAAAGGTGGAAGATAAAGAGAGAATCTTAAAGGCAATGATAGAAAATAACAGAGTTACCTACAAAGAAGTTCCCATAAAACTATTGTGGGCAAACACTCCTCATGGTTTCAGGAATTGTAGACCCGGCCCCAGCATGACGAGCCGCCAGCATCCTGGCCGCTCTTGTCTCTATGTCTCAACATAAGGTCGCACGCGGAATGTCACTGTCAACCACTCAGAGGGTGGACACGGGAATTAGATCAAAGAGCGCTCCTCATGCTCATTATGCTTTAGAACTTGCTCTGCTTTTCTTATCAGCAATGTGGTGTAAGCTATCTTTAGCAGGGAGTCTATGGGACCCTGCAACTGGTCCAAACGTTTTATAGACCTTGACTCTGATCGGTAAGAGCGATTCCTGAATTAGTGTATGTTATCTGTTACTGTCAAACAACTGAATACAATAGACAATTTATGAATTTTAGCCTTGCATCTCTCGTATGTATCCTCCTCAAGAAAAGAAATGAGGGATGAAGGTTTGGCTGCTGGTCTCCGCTAGAGAGGCAGTCACCTTCCTTCCCCCAGATATAATAAAGTGTCCTGGGTAAGTTTGTTCTGCTGTGGCCATGAGGCCTCTACTGGACAGAGCGACTTCCAACTGAGCCTCGGGCGGGGGTGTGTGTGTGTGGCACCACCGCCATAACCTGCCAACACCAAACAAGGCTCAACTACAAGAGGAAGGTGTACTCAGCCCACACCGCTGGCACACCTCAAGTACCCAGCTTGGGTGATAGGGGAGACTGTGGAATGGGACCTTATAGGACACGTACTACAGTACGTCATGCTACCAAGAACCGGAGTCAAGGCAGTTCTACCTAGTACACAGAAACAAACACAGGGAGCCTGCTAAATTGAAGAGGCAAAGAAATATGGCCCACATGAAAAAACAGAACAAAACCCAGATAAAGAAATATATGAAATGTAGATAGCCAACCCATCAGATGCAGAGTTCAAAACACTGGTAATCAGAATGCTAAAAGAAATTATTGATTAAACCACAAAATAAATAAAAAGAAGTGAAGGTTATACAAAGTGAAATGAAGAAAAATATACAAGGAACCAACGGGGATAGGAAGAAGCCAGGATTCAATTCAGGAATGTGGAACAAAAGAAAAAAGAAACATGTGCCCAAAACAGAAAGGAGAACCAAGAATCGAACATCTAGGACAACTTTAAACATACCAACATCTGAATCCTAGCAGTGCCAGAAGAAGAGAAAGAGCAAGAGACTGAAAACGTATTTGAAAAAATGAAAACTAACTTCCCAAATTTGGTCCAGGAAATAGACGTACAAGTCCAGGAAGCAAAGAGACTCCCAAACAAGCTAGACCCAAAGAAGACCACACC
The DNA here is from genome assembly GCF_987537825.1 of Furipterus horrens. Taxonomy (NCBI): domain Eukaryota; kingdom Metazoa; phylum Chordata; class Mammalia; order Chiroptera; family Furipteridae; genus Furipterus; species Furipterus horrens. The sequence continues at coordinate 478,825 of NW_028327196.1, read as the reverse complement.
AAGACACATCATAATTAAAATGCCAAAGGTGGAAAATAAAGAGAGAATCTTAAAGGCAATGATAGAAAATAACAGAGTTACCTACAAAGGAGTTCCCATAAAACTATTGTGGGCAAACACTCCTCATGGTTTCAGGAATTGTAGACCCGGCCCCAGCATGACGAGCCACCAGCATCCTGGCCGCTCTTGTCTCTATGTCTCAACATAAGGCCGCACGCGGAATGTCACTGTCAACCACTCAGAGGGTGGACACGGGAATTAGATCAAAGAGCGCTCCTCATGCTCATTATGCTTTAGAACTTGCTCTGCTTTTCTTATCAGCAATGTGGTGTAAGCTATCTTTAGCAGGGAGTCTATGGGACCCTGCAACTGGTCCAAACGTTTTATAGACCTTGACTCTGATCGGTAAGAGCGATTCCTGAATTAGTGTATGTTACCTGTTACTGTCAAACAACTGAATACAACAGACAATTTATGAATTTTAGCCTTGCATCTCTCGTATGTATCCTCCTCAAGAAATGGCATGAGGGATGAAGGTTTGGCTGCTGGTCTCCGCGAGAGAGGCAGTCACCTTCCTTCCCCCAGATATAATAAAGTGTCCTGGGTAAGTTTGTTCTGCTGTGGCCACGAGGCCTCTACTGGACAGAGCGACTTCCAACTGAGCCTCGGGGGGGGAGGGTGTGTGTGTGGCACCACCGCCATAACCTGCCAACACCAACCAAGGCTCAACTACAAGGGGAAGGTGTACTCAGCCCACACCGCTGGCACACCTCAAGTACCCAGCTTGAGTGATAGGGGAGGCTGTGGAATGGGACCCTATAGGATACGTACTACAGTAGGTCATGCTACCAAGAACCGGAGTCAAGGCAGTTCTACCTAGTACACAGAAACAAACACAGGGAGCCTGCTAAATTTAAGAGGCAAAGAAATATGGCCCACATGAAAAAACAGAACAAAACCCAGATAAAGAAATATATGAAATGTAGATAGCCAACCCATCAGATGCAGAGTTCAAAACACTGGTAATCAGAATGCTCAAAGAAATTATTGAGTAAAACCACAAAATAAATAAAAAAAAGTGAAGGTTATACAAAGTGAAATGAAGAAAAATATACAAGGAACCAACGGAGATAGGAAGAAGCCAGGATTCAATTCAGCAATGTGGAACAAAAGAAAGAAATAAACATGTGCCCAAAACAGAAAGGAAAAACAAGAATCGAACATCTAGGACAACTTTAAACATACCAACATCTGAATCCTAGCGGTGCCAGAAGGAGAAGAGAAAGAGCAAGAGACTGAAAACGTATTTGAAAAAATGAAAACTAACTTCCCAAATTTGGTCCAGGAAATAGACGTACAAGTCCAGGAAGCAAAGAGAGTCCCAAACAAGCTAGACCGAAAGCAGACCACACCAAGACACATCATAATTAAAATGCCAAAGGTGGAAGATAAAGAGAGAATCTTAAAGGCAATGATAGAAAATAACAGAGTTACCTACAAAGAAGTTCCCATAAAACTATTGGGGGCAAACACTCCTCATGGTTTCAGGAATTGTAGACCCGGCCCCAGCATGACGAGCCGCCAGCATCCTGGCCGCTCTTGTCTCTATGTCTCAACATAAGGCCGCACGCGGAATGTCACTGTCAACCACTCAGAGGGTGGACACGGGAATTAGATCAAAGAGCGCTCCTCATGCTCATTATGCTTTAGAACTTGCTCTGCTTTTCTTATCAGCAATGCGGTGTAAGCTATCTTTAGCAGGGAGTCTATGGGACCCTGCAACTGGTCCAAACGTTTTATAGACCTTGACTCTGATCGGTAAGAGCGATTCCTGAATTAGTGTATGTTATATGTTACTGTCAAACAACTGAATACAATAGACAATTTATGAATTTTAGCCTTGCATCTCTCGTATGTATCCTCCTCAAGAAAAGAAATGAGGGATGAAGGTTTGGCTGCTGGTCTCCGCTAGAGAGGCAGTCACCTTCCTTCCCCCAGATATAATAAAGTGTCCTGGGTAAGTTTGTTCTGCTGTGGCCACGAGGCCTCTACTGGACAGAGCGACTTCCAACTGAGCCTCAGGCGGGGGTGTGTGTGTGTGGCACCACCGCCATAACGTGCCAACACCAAACAAGGCTCAACTACAAGAGGAAGGTGTACTCAGCCCACACCGCTGGCACACCTCAAGTACCCAGCTTCGGTGATAGGGGAGGCTGTGGAATGGGACCTTATAGGACACGTACTACAGTAGGTCATGCTACCAAGAACCGGAGTCAAGGCAGTTCTACCTAGTACACAGAAACAAACACAGGGAGCCTGCTAAATTGAAGAGGCAAAGAAATCTGGCCCACATGAAAAAACAGAACAAAACCCAGATAAAGAAATATATGAAATGTAGATAGCCAACCCATCAGATGCAGAGTTCAAAACACTGGTAATCAGAATGCTCAAAGAAATTATTGAGTAAAACCACAAAATAAATAAAAAGAAGTGAAGGTTATACAAAGTGAAATGAAGAAAAATATACAAGGAACCAACGGGGATAGGAAGAAGCCAGGATTCAATTCAGGAATGTGGAACAAAAGAAAAAAGAAACATGTGCCCAAAACAGAAAGGAGAACCAAGAATCGAACATCTAGGACAACTTTAAACATACCAACATCTGAATCCTAGCAGTGCCAGAAGAAGAGAAAGAGCAAGAGACTGAAAACGTATTTGAAAAAATGAAAACTAACTTCCCAAATTTGGTCCAGGAAATAGACGTACAAGTCCAGGAAGCAAAGAGAGTCCCAAACAAGCTAGACCGAAAGCAGACCACACCAAGACACATCATAATTAAAATGCCAAAGGTGGAAAATAAAGAGAGAATCTTAAAGGCAATGATAGAAAATAACAGAGTTACCTACAAAGGAGTTCCCATAAAACTATTGTGGGCAAACACTCCTCATGGTTTCAGGAATTGTAGACCCGGCCCCAGCATGACGAGCCACCAGCATCCTGGCCGCTCTTGTCTCTATGTCTCAACATAAGACCGCACGCGGAATGTCACTGTCAACCACTCAGAGGGTGGACACGGGAATTAGATCAAAGAGCGCTCCTCATGCTCATTATGCTTTAGAACTTGCTCTGCTTTTCTTATCAGCAATGCGGTGTAAGCTATCTTTAGCAGGGAGTCTATGGGACCCTGCAACTGGTCCAAACGTTTTATAGACCTTGACTCTGATCGGTAAGAGCGATTCCTGAATTAGTGTATGTTATCTGTTACTGTCAAACAACTGAATACAATAGACAATTTATGAATTTTAGCCTTGCATCTCTCGTATGTATCCTCCTCAAGAAAAGAAATGAGGGATGAAGGTTTGGCTGCTGGTCTCCGCTAGAGAGGCAGTCACCTTCCTTCCCCCAGATATAATAAAGTGTCCTGGGTAAGTTTGTTCTGCTGTGGCCACGAGGCCTCTACTGGACAGAGCGACTTCCAACTGAGCCTCGGGCGGGGGTGTGTGTGTGGCACCACCGCCATAACGTGCCAACACCAAACAAGGCTCAACTACAAGAGGAAGGTGTACTCAGCCCACACCGCTGGCACACCTCAAGTACCCAGCTTGGGTGATAGGGGAGGCTGTGGAATGGGACCTTATAGGACACGTACTACAGTAGGTCATGCTACCAAGAACCGGAGTCAAGGCAGTTCTACCTAGTACACAGAAACAAACACAGGGAGCCTGCTAAATTGAAGAGGCAAAGAAATCTGGCCCACATGAAAAAACAGAACAAAACCCAGATAAAGAAATATATGAAATGTAGATAGCCAACCCATCACATGCAGAGTTCAAAACACTGGTAATCAGAATGCTCAAAGAAATTATTGAGTAAAACCACAAAATAAATAAAAAGAAGTGAAGGTTATACAAAGTGAAATGAAGAAAAATATACAAGGAACCAACGGAGATAGGAAGAAGCCAGGATTCAATTCAGGAATGTGGAACAAAAGAAAAAAGAAACATGTGCCCAAAACAGAAAGGAGAACCAAGAATCGAACATCTAGGACAACTTTAAACATACCAACATCTGAATCCTAGCGGTGCCAGAAGGAGAAGAGAAAGAGCAAGAGACTGAAAACGTATTTGAAAAAATGAAAACTAACTTCCCAAATTTGGTCCAGGAAATAGACGTACAAGTCCAGGAAGCAAAGAGAGTCCCAAACGAGCTAGACCGAAAGCAGACCACACCAAGACACATCATAATTAAAATGCCAAAGGTGGAAGATAAAGAGAGAATCTTAAAGGCAATGATAGAAAATAACAGAGTTACCTACAAAGAAGTTCCCATAAAACTATTGTGGGCAAACACTCCTCATGGTTTCAGGAATTGTAGACCCGGCCCCAGCATGACGAGTCGCCAGCATCCTGGCCGCTCTTGTCTCTATGTCTCAACATAAGGCCGCACGCGGAATGTCACTGTCAACCACTCAGAGGGTGGACACGGGAATTAGATCAAAGAGCGCTCCTCATGCTCATTATGCTTTAGAACTTGCTCTGCTTTTCTTATCAGCAATGCGGTGTAAGGTATCTTTAGCAGGGAGTCTATGGGACCCTGCAACTGGTCCAAACGTTTTATAGACCTTGACTCTGATCGGTAAGAGCGATTCCTGAATTAGTGTATGTTATCTGTTACTGTCAAACAACTGAATACAATAGACAATTTATGAATTTTAGCCTTGCATCTCTCGTATGTATCCTCCTCAAGAAAAGAAATGAGGGATGAAGGTTTGGCTGCTGGTCTCCGCTAGAGAGGCAGTCACCTTCCTTCCCCCAGATATAATAAAGTGTCCTGGGTAAGTTTGTTCTGCTGTGGCCACGAGGCCTCTACTGGACAGAGCGACTTCCAACTGAGCCTCAGGCGGGGGTGTGTGTGTGTGGCACCACCGCCATAACGTGCCAACACCAAACAAGGCTCAACTACAAGAGGAAGGTGTACTCAGCCCACACCGCTGGCACACCTCAAGTACCCAGCTTCGGTGATAGGGGAGGCTGTGGAATGGGACCTTATAGGACACGTACTACAGTAGGTCATGCTACCAAGAACCGGAGTCAAGGCAGTTCTACCTAGTACACAGAAACAAACACAGGGAGCCTGCTAAATTGAAGAGGCAAAGAAATCTGGCCCACATGAAAAAACAGAACAAAACCCAGATAAAGAAATATATGAAATGTAGATAGCCAACCCATCAGATGCAGAGTTCAAAACACTGGTAATCAGAATGCTCAAAGAAATTATTGAGTAAAACCACAAAATAAATAAAAAGAAGTGAAGGTTATACAAAGTGAAATGAAGAAAAATATACAAGGAACCAACGGGGATAGGAAGAAGCCAGGATTCAATTCAGGAATGTGGAACAAAAGAAAAAAGAAACATGTGCCCAAAACAGAAAGGAGAACCAAGAATCGAACATCTAGGACAACTTTAAACATACCAACATCTGAATCCTAGCAGTGCCAGAAGAAGAGAAAGAGCAAGAGACTGAAAACGTATTTGAAAAAATGAAAACTAACTTCCCAAATTTGGTCCAGGAAATAGACGTACAAGTCCAGGAAGCAAAGAGAGTCCCAAACAAGCTAGACCGAAAGCAGACCACACCAAGACACATCATAATTAAAATGCCAAAGGTGGAAAATAAAGAGAGAATCTTAAAGGCAATGATAGAAAATAACAGAGTTACCTACAAAGGAGTTCCCATAAAACTATTGTGGGCAAACACTCCTCATGGTTTCAGGAATTGTAGACCCGGCCCCAGCATGACGAGCCACCAGCATCCTGGCCGCTCTTGTCTCTATGTCTCAACATAAGACCGCACGCGGAATGTCACTGTCAACCACTCAGAGGGTGGACACGGGAATTAGATCAAAGAGCGCTCCTCATGCTCATTATGCTTTAGAACTTGCTCTGCTTTTCTTATCAGCAATGCGGTGTAAGCTATCTTTAGCAGGGAGTCTATGGGACCCTGCAACTGGTCCAAACGTTTTATAGACCTTGACTCTGATCGGTAAGAGCGATTCCTGAATTAGTGTATGTTATCTGTTACTGTCAAACAACTGAATACAATAGACAATTTATGAATTTTAGCCTTGCATCTCTCGTATGTATCCTCCTCAAGAAAAGAAATGAGGGATGAAGGTTTGGCTGCTGGTCTCCGCTAGAGAGGCAGTCACCTTCCTTCCCCCAGATATAATAAAGTGTCCTGGGTAAGTTTGTTCTGCTGTGGCCACGAGGCCTCTACTGGACAGAGCGACTTCCAACTGAGCCTCGGGCGGGGGTGTGTGTGTGGCACCACCGCCATAACGTGCCAACACCAAACAAGGCTCAACTACAAGAGGAAGGTGTACTCAGCCCACACCGCTGGCACACCTCAAGTACCCAGCTTGGGTGATAGGGGAGGCTGTGGAATGGGACCTTATAGGACACGTACTACAGTAGGTCATGCTACCAAGAACCGGAGTCAAGGCAGTTCTACCTAGTACACAGAAACAAACACAGGGAGCCTGCTAAATTGAAGAGGCAAAGAAATCTGGCCCACATGAAAAAACAGAACAAAACCCAGATAAAGAAATATATGAAATGTAGATAGCCAACCCATCACATGCAGAGTTCAAAACACTGGTAATCAGAATGCTCAAAGAAATTATTGAGTAAAACCACAAAATAAATAAAAAGAAGTGAAGGTTATACAAAGTGAAATGAAGAAAAATATACAAGGAACCAACGGAGATAGGAAGAAGCCAGGATTCAATTCAGGAATGTGGAACAAAAGAAAAAAGAAACATGTGCCCAAAACAGAAAGGAGAACCAAGAATCGAACATCTAGGACAACTTTAAACATACCAACATCTGAATCCTAGCGGTGCCAGAAGGAGAAGAGAAAGAGCAAGAGACTGAAAACGTATTTGAAAAAATGAAAACTAACTTCCCAAATTTGGTCCAGGAAATAGACGTACAAGTCCAGGAAGCAAAGAGAGTCCCAAACGAGCTAGACCGAAAGCAGACCACACCAAGACACATCATAATTAAAATGCCAAAGGTGGAAGATAAAGAGAGAATCTTAAAGGCAATGATAGAAAATAACAGAGTTACCTACAAAGAAGTTCCCATAAAACTATTGTGGGCAAACACTCCTCATGGTTTCAGGAATTGTAGACCCGGCCCCAGCATGACGAGTCGCCAGCATCCTGGCCGCTCTTGTCTCTATGTCTCAACATAAGGCCGCACGCGGAATGTCACTGTCAACCACTCAGAGGGTGGACACGGGAATTAGATCAAAGAGCGCTCCTCATGCTCATTATGCTTTAGAACTTGCTCTGCTTTTCTTATCAGCAATGCGGTGTAAGGTATCTTTAGCAGGGAGTCTATGGGACCCTGCAACTGGTCCAAACGTTTTATAGACCTTGACTCTGATCGGTAAGAGCGATTCCTGAATTAGTGTATGTTATCTGTTACTGTCAAACAACTGAATACAATAGACAATTTATGAATTTTAGCCTTGCATCTCTCGTATGTATCCTCCTCAAGAAAAGAAATGAGGGATGAAGGTTTGGCTGCTGGTCTCCGCTAGAGAGGCAGTCACCTTCCTTCCCCCAGATATAATAAAGTGTCCTGGGTAAGTTTGTTCTGCTGTGGCCACGAGGCCTCTACTGGACAGAGCGACTTCCAACTGAGCCTCGGGCGGGGGTGTGTGTGTGTGGCACCACCGCCATAACCTGCCAACACCAAACAAGGCTCAACTACAAGAGGAAGGTGTACTCAGCCCACACCGCTGGCACACCTCAAGTACCCAGCTTGGGTGATAGGGGAGGCTGTGGAATGGGACCTTATAGGACACGTACTACAGTAGGTCATGCTACCAAGAACCGGAGTCAAGGCAGTTCTACCTAGTACACAGAAACAAACACAGGGAGCCTGCTAAATTGAAGAGGCAAAGAAATATGGCCCACATGAAAAAACAGAACAAAACCCAGATAAAGAAATATATGAAATGTAGATAGCCAACCCATCACATGCAGAGTTCAAAACACTGGTAATCAGAATGCTCAAAGAAATTATTGAGTAAAACCACAAAATAAATAAAAAGAAGTGAAGGTTATACAAAGTGAAATGAAGAAAAATATACAAGGAACCAACGGAGATAGGAAGAAGCCAGGATTCAATTCAGCAATGTGGAACAAAAGAAAAAAGAAACATGTGCCCAAAACAGAAAGGAGAACCAAGAATCGAACATCTAGGACAACTTTAAACATACCAACATCTGAATCCTAGCGGTGCCAGAAGAAGAGAAAGAGCAAGAGACTGAAAACGTATTTGAAAAAATGAAAACTAACTTCCCAAATTTGGCCCAGGAAATAGACGTACAAGTCCAGGAAGCAAAGAGACTCCCAAACAAGCTAGACCCAAAGAAGACCACACCAAGACACATCATAATTAAAATGCCAAAGGTGGAAGATAAAGAGAGAATCTTAAAGGCAATGATAGAAAATAACAGAGTTACCTACAAAGGAGTTCCCATAAAACTATTGTGGGCAAACACTCCTCATGGTTTCAGGAATTGTAGACCCGGCCCCAGCATGACGAGCCACCAGCATCCTGGCTGCTCTTGTCTCTATGTCTCAACATAAGGCCGCACGCGGAATGTCACTGTCAACCACTCAGAGGGTGGACACGGGAATTAGATCAAAGAGCGCTCCTCATGCTCATTATGCTTTAGAACTTGCTCTGCTTTTCTTATCAGCAATGTGGTGTAAGCTATCTTTAGCAGGGAGTCTATGGGACCCTGCAACTGGTCCAAACGTTTTATAGACCTTGACTCTGATCGGTAAGAGCGATTCCTGAATTAGTGTATGTTACCTGTTACTGTCAAACAACTGAATACAATAGACAATTTATGAATTTTGGCCTTGCATCTCTCGTATGTATCCTCCTCAAGAAATGGCATGAGGGATGAAGGTTTGGCTGCTGGTCTCCGCTAGAGAGGCAGTCACCTTCCTTCCCCCAGATATAATAAAGTGTCCTGGGTAAGTTTGTTCTGCTGTGGCCACGAGGCCTCTACTGGACAGAGCGACTTCCAACTGAGCCTCGGGCGGGGGTGTGTGTGTGTGGCACCACCGCCATAACCTGCCAACACCAAACAAGGCTCAACTACAAGAGGAAGGTGTACTCAGCCCACACCGCTGGCACACCTCAAGTACCCAGCTTGGGTGATAGGGGAGGCTGGGAATGGGACCCTATAGGACACGTACTACAGTAGGTCATGCTACCAAGAACCGGAGTCAAGGCAGTTCTACCTAGTACACAGAAACAAACACAGGGAGCCTGCTAAATTGAAGAGGCAAAGAAATATGGCCCACATGAAAAAACAGAACAAAACCCAGATAAAGAAATATATGAAATGTAGATAGCCAACCCATCAGATGCAGAGTTCAAAACACTGGTAATCAGAATGCTCAAAGAAATTATTGAGTAAAACCACAAAATAAATAAAAAGAAGTGAAGGTTATACAAAGTGAAATGAAGAAAAATATACAAGGAACCAACGGAGATAGGAAGAAGCCAGGATTCAATTCAGGAATGTGGAACAAAAGAAAAAAGAAACATGTGCCCAAAACAGAAAGGAGAACCAAGAATCGAACATCTAGGACAACTTTAAACATACCAACATCTGAATCCTAGCGGTGCCAGAAGAAGAGAAAGAGCAAGAGACTGAAAACGTATTTGAAAAAATGAAAACTAACTTCCCAAATTTGGCCCAGGAAATAGACGTACAAGTCCAGGAAGCAAAGAGACTCCCAAACAAGCTAGACCCAAAGAAGACCACACCAAGACACATCATAATTAAAATGCCAAAGGTGGAAGATAAAGAGAGAATCTTAAAGGCAATGATAGAAAATAACAGAGTTACCTACAAAGGAGTTCCCATAAAACTATTGTGGGCAAACACTCCTCATGGTTTCAGGAATTGTAGACCCGGCCCCAGCATGACGAGCCACCAGCATCCTGGCTGCTCTTGTCTCTATGTCTCAACATAAGGCCGCACGCGGAATGTCACTGTCAACCACTCAGAGGGTGGACACGGGAATTAGATCAAAGAGCGCTCCTCATGCTCATTATGCTTTAGAACTTGCTCTGCTTTTCTTATCAGCAATGTGGTGTAAGCTATCTTTAGCAGGGAGTCTATGGGACCCTGCAACTGGTCCAAACGTTTTATAGACCTTGACTCTGATCGGTAAGAGCGATTCCTGAATTAGTGTATGTTACCTGTTACTGTCAAACAACTGAATACAATAGACAATTTATGAATTTTGGCCTTGCATCTCTCGTATGTATCCTCCTCAAGAAATGGCATGAGGGATGAAGGTTTGGCTGCTGGTCTCCGCTAGAGAGGCAGTCACCTTCCTTCCCCCAGATATAATAAAGTGTCCTGGGTAAGTTTGTTCTGCTGTGGCCACGAGGCCTCTACTGGACAGAGCGACTTCCAACTGAGCCTCGGGGGGGGAGGGTGTGTGTGTGGCACCACCGCCATAACCTGCCAACACCAACCAAGGCTCAACTACAAGGGGAAGGTGTACTCAGCCCACACCGCTGGCACACCTCAAGTACCCAGCTTGGGTGATAGGGGAGGCTGTGGAATGGGACCCTATAGGACACGTACTACAGTAGGTCATGCTACCAAGAACCGGATTCAAGGCAGTTCTACATAGTACACAGAAACAAACACAGGGAGGCTGCTAAATTGAAGAGGCAAAGAAATATGGCCCACATGAAAAAACAGAACAAAACCCAGATAAAGAAATATACGAAATGTAGATAGCCAACCCATCAGATGCAGAGTTCAAAACACTGGTAATCAGAATGCTCAAAGAAATTATTGAGTAAAACCACAAAATAAATAAAAAGAAGTGAAGGTTATACAAAGTGAAATGAAGAAAAATATACAAGGAACCAACGGAGATAGGAAGAAGCCAGGATTCAATTCAGGAATGTGGAACAAAAGAAAAAAGAAACATGTGCCCAAAACAGAAAGGAGAACCAAGAATCGAACATCTAGGACAACTTTAAACATACCAACATCTGAATCCTAGCGGTGCCAGAAGAAGAGAAAGAGCAAGAGACTGAAAACGTATTTGAAAAAATGAAAACTAACTTCCCAAATTTGGCCCAGGAAATAGACGTACAAGTCCAGGAAGCAAAGAGAGTCCCAAACAAGCTAGACCCAAAGAAGACCACACCAAGACACATCATAATTAAAATGCCAAAGGTGGAAGATAAAGAGAGAATCTTAAAGGCAACGATAGAAAATAACAGAGTTACCTACAAAGGAGTTCCCATAAAACTATTGTGGGCAAACACTCCTCATGGTTTCAGGAATTGTAGACCCGGCCCCAGCATGACGAGCCACCAGCATCCTGGCCGCTCTTGTCTCTATGTCTCAACATAAGACCGCACGCGGAATGTCACTGTCAACCACTCAGAGGGTGGACACGGGAATTAGATCAAAGAGCGCTCCTCATGCTCATTATGCTTTAGAACTTGCTCTGCTTTTCTTATCAGCAATGTGGTGTAAGCTATCTTTAGCAGGGAGTCTATGGGACCCTGCAACTGGTCCAAACGTTTTATAGACCTTGACTCTGATCGGTAAGAGCGATTCCTGAATTAGTGTATGTTACCTGTTACTGTCAAACAACTGAATACAATAGACAATTTATGAATTTTGGCCTTGCATCTCTCGTATGTATCCTCCTCAAGAAATGGCATGAGGGATGAAGGTTTGGCTGCTGGTCTCCGCTAGAGAGGCAGTCACCTTCCTTCCCCCAGATATAATAAAGTGTCCTGGGTAAGTTTGTTCTGCTGTGGCCACGAGGCCTCTACTGGACAGAGCGACTTCCAACTGAGCCTCGGGGGGGGAGGGTGTGTGTGTGGCACCACCGCCATAACCTGCCAACACCAACCAAGGCTCAACTACAAGGGGAAGGTGTACTCAGCCCACACCGCTGGCACACCTCAAGTACCCAGCTTGGGTGATAGGGGAGGCTGTGGAATGGGACCTTATAGGACACGTACTACAGTAGGTCATGCTACCAAGAACCGGAGTCAAGGCAGTTCTACCTAGTACACAGAAACAAACACAGGGAGCCTGCTAAATTGAAGAGGCAAAGAAATATGGCCCACATGAAAAAACAGAACAAAACCCAGATAAAGAAATATATGAAATGTAGATAGCCAACCCATCAGATGCAGAGTTCAAAACACTGGTAATCAGAATGCTCAAAGAAATTATTGAGTAAAACCACAAAATAAATAAAATAAAGTGAAGGTTATACAAAGTGAAATGAAGAAAAATATACAAGGAACCAACGGAGATAGGAAGAAGCCAGGATTCAATTCAGCAATGTGGAACAAAAGAAAGAAATAAACATGTGCCCAAAACAGAAAGGAAAAACAAGAATCGAACATCTAGGACAACTTTAAACATACCAACATCTGAATCCTAGCGGTGCCAGAAGGAGAAGAGAAAGAGCAAGAGACTGAAAACGTATTTGAAAAAATGAAAACTAACTTCCCAAATTTGGTCCAGGAAATAGACGTACTAGTCCAGGAAGCAAAGAGAGTCACAAACAAGCTAGACCGAAAGCAGACCACACCAAGACACATCATAATTAAAATGCCAAAGGTGGAAGATAAAGAGAGAATCTTAAAGGCAATGATAGAAAATAACAGAGTTACCTACAAAGAAGTTCCCATAAAACTATTGTGGGCAAACACTCCTCATGGTTTCAGGAATTGTAGACCCGGCCCCAGCATGACGAGCCGCCAGCATCATGGCCGCTCTTGTCTCTATGTCTCAACATAAGGCCGCACGCGGAATGTCACTGTCAACCACTCAGAGGGTGGACACGGGAATTAGATCAAAGAGCGCTCCTCATGCTCATTATGCTTTAGAACTTGCTCTGCTTTTCTTATCAGCAATGTGGTGTAAGCTATCTTTAGCAGGGAGTCTATGGGACCCTGCAACTGGTCCAAACGTTTTATAGACCTTGACTCTGATCGGTAAGAGCGATTCCTGAATTAGTGTATGTTACCTGTTACTGTCAAACAACTGAATACAATAGACAATTTATGAATTTTGGCCTTGCATCTCTCGTATGTATCCTCCTCAAGAAATGGCATGAGGGATGAAGGTTTGGCTGCTGGTCTCCGCTAGAGAGGCAGTCACCTTCCTTCCCCCAGATATAATAAAGTGTCCTGGGTAAGTTTGTTCTGCTGTGGCCACGAGGCCTCTACTGGACAGAGCGACTTCCAACTGAGCCTCGGGGGGGGAGGGTGTGTGTGTGGCACCACCGCCATAACCTGCCAACACCAACCAAGGCTCAACTACAAGGGGAAGGTGTACTCAGCCCACACCGCTGGCACACCTCAAGTACCCAGCTTGTGTGATAGGGGAGGCTGTGGAATGGGACCCTATAGGACACGTACTACAGTAGGTCATGCTACCAAGAACCGGAGTCAAGGCAGTTCTACCTAGTACACAGAAACAAACACAGGGAGCCTGCTAAATTGAAGAGGCAAAGAAATATGGCCCACATGAAAAAACAGAACAAAACCCAGATAAAGAAATATATGAAATGTAGATAGCCAACCCATCAGATGCAGAGTTCAAAACACTGGTAATCAGAATGCTCAAAGAAATTATTGAGTAAAACCACAAAATAAATAAAAAGAAGTGAAGGTTATACAAAGTGAAATGAAGAAAAATATACAAGGAACCAACGGAGATAGGAAGAAGCCAGGATTCAATTCAGGAATGTGGAACAAAAGAAAAAAGAAACATGTGCCCAAAACAGAAAGGAGAACCAAGAATCGAACATCTAGGACAACTTTAAACATACCAACATCTGAATCCTAGCGGTGCCAGAAGGAGAAGAGAAAGAGCAAGAGACTGAAAACGTATTTGAAAAAATGAAAACTAACTTCCCAAATTTGGCCCAGGAAATAGACGTACAAGTCCAGGAAGCAAAGAGACTCCCAAACAAGCTAGACCCAAAGAAGACCACACCAAGACACATCATAATTAAAATGCCAAAGGTGGAAGATAAAGAGAGAATCTTAAAGGCAACGATAGAAAATAACAGAGTTACCTACAAAGGAGTTCCCATAAAACTATTGTGGGCAAACACTCCTCATGGTTTCAGGAATTGTAGACCCGGCCCCAGCATGACGAGCCGCCAGCATCCTGGCCGCTCTTGTCTCTATGTCTCAACATAAGGCCGCACGCGGAATGTCACTGTCAACCACTCAGAGGGTGGACACGGGAATTAGATCAAAGAGCGCTCCTCATGCTCATTATGCTTTAGAACTTGCTCTGCTTTTCTTATCAGCAATGTGGTGTAAGCTATCTTTAGCAGGGAGTCTATGGGACCCTGCAACTGGTCCAAACGTTTTATAGACCTTGACTCTGATCGGTAAGAGCGATTCCTGAATTAGTGTATGTTACCTGTTACTGTCAAACAACTGAATACAATAGACAATTTATGAATTTTGGCCTTGCATCTCTCGTATGTATCCTCCTCAAGAAATGGCATGAGGGATGAAGGTTTGGCTGCTGGTCTCCGCTAGAGAGGCAGTCACCTTCCTTCCCCCAGATATAATAAAGTGTCCTGGGTAAGTTTGTTCTGCTGTGGCCACGAGGCCTCTACTGGACAGAGCGACTTCCAACTGAGCCTCGAGGGGGGGAGGGTGTGTGTGTGGCACCACCGCCATAACCTGCCAACACCAACCAAGGCTCAACTACAAGGGGAAGGTGTACTCAGCCCACACCGCTGGCACACCTCAAGTACCCAGCTTGGGTGATAGGGGAGGCTGTGGAATGGGACCCTATAGGACACGTACTACAGTAGGTCATGCTACCAAGAACCGGAGTCAAGGCAGTTCTACCTAGTACACAGAAACAAACACAGGGAGCCTGCTAAATTGAAGAGGCAAAGAAATATGGCCCACATGAAAAAACAGAACAAAACCCAGATAAAGAAATATATGAAATGTAGATAGCCAACCCATCAGATGCAGAGTTCAAAACACTGGTAATCAGAATGCTCAAAGAAATTATTGAGTAAAACCACAAAATAAATTTAAAAAAGTGAAGGTTATACAAAGTGAAATGAAGAAAAATATACAAGGAACCAACGGAGATAGGAAGAAGCCAGGATTCAATTCAGCAATGTGGAACAAAAGAAAGAAATAAACATGTGCCCAAAACAGAAAGGAAAAACAAGAATCGAACATCTAGGACAACTTTAAACATACCAACATCTGAATCCTAGCGGTGCCAGAAGGAGAAGAGAAAGAGCAAGAGACTGAAAACGTATTTGAAAAAATGAAAACTAACTTCCCAAATTTGGTCCAGGAAATAGACGTACAAGTCCAGGAAGCAAAGAGAGTCCCAAACAAGCTAGACCGAAAGCAGACCACACCAAGACACATCATAATTAAAATGCCAAAGGTGGAAGATAAAGAGAGAATCTTAAAGGCAATGATAGAAAATAACAGAGTTACCTACAAAGAAGTTCCCATAAAACTATTGTGGGCAAACACTCCTCATGGTTTCAGGAATTGTAGACCCGGCCCCAGCATGACGAGCCGCCAGCATCCTGGCCGCTCTTGTCTCTATGTCTCAACATAAGGCCGCACGCGGAATGTCACTGTCAACCACTCAGAGGGTGGACACGGGAATTAGATCAAAGAGCGCTCCTCATGCTCATTATGCTTTAGAACTTGCTCTGCTTTTCTTATCAGCAATGTGGTGTAAGCTATCTTTAGCAGGGAGTCTATGGGACCCTGCAACTGGTCCAAACGTTTTATAGACCTTGACTCTGATCGGTAAGAGCGATTCCTGAATTAGTGTATGTTACCTGTTACTGTCAAACAACTGAATACAATAGACAATTTATGAATTTTGGCCTTGCATCTCTCGTATGTATCCTCCTCAAGAAAAGACATGAGGGATGAAGGTTTGGCTGCTGGTCTCCGCTAGAGAGGCAGTCACCTTCCTTCCCCCAGATATAATAAAGTGTCCTGGGTAAGTTTGTTCTGCTGTGGCCACGAGGCCTCTACTGGACAGAGCGACTTCCAACTGAGCCTCGGGGGGGGAGGGTGTGTGTGTGGCACCACCGCCATAACCTGCCAACACCAACCAAGGCTCAACTACAAGGGGAAGGTGTACTCAGCCCACACCGCTGGCACACCTCAAGTACCCAGCTTGGGTGATAGGGGAGGCTGTGGAATGGGACCTTATAGAACACGTACTACAGTAGGTCATGCTACCAAGAACCGGAGTCAAGGCAGTTCTACCTAGTACACAGAAACAAACACAGGGAGCCTGCTAAATTGAAGAGGCAAAGAAATATGGCCCACATGAAAGAACAGAACAAAACCCAGATAAAGAAATATATGAAATGTAGATAGCCAACCCATCAGATGCAGAGTTCAAAACACTGGTAATCAGAATGCTCAAAGAAATTATTGAGTAAAACCACAAAATAAATAAAAAAAAGTGAAGGTTATACAAAGTGAAATGAAGAAAAATATACAAGGAACCAACGGAGATAGGAAGAAGCCAGGATTCAATTCAGCAATGTGGAACAAAAGAAAGAAATAAACATGTGCCCAAAACAGAAAGGAAAAACAAGAATCGAACATCTAGGACAACTTTAAACATACCAACATCTGAATCCTAGCGGTGCCAGAAGGAGAAGAGAAAGAGCAAGAAACTGAAAACATATTTGAAAAAATGAAAACTAACTTCCCAAATTTGGTCCAGGAAATAGACGTACAAGTCCAGGAAGCAAAGAGAGTCCCAAACAAGCTAGACCGAAAGCAGACCACACCAAGACACATCATAATTAAAATGCCAAAGGTGGAAGATAAAGAGAGAATCTTAAAGGCAATGATAGAAAATAACAGAGTTACCTACAAAGAAGTTCTCATAAAACTATTGTGGGCAAACACTCCTCATGGTTTCAGGAATTGTAGACCCGGCCCCAGCATGACGAGTCGCCAGCATCCTGGCCGCTCTTGTCTCTATGTCTCAACATAAGGCCGCACGCGGAATGTCACTGTCAACCACTCAGAGGGTGGACACGGGAATTAGATCAAAGAGCGCTCCTCATGCTCATTATGCTTTAGAACTTGCTCTGCTTTTCTTATCAGCAATGCGGTGTAAGCTATCTTTAGCAGGGAGTCTATGGGACCCTGCAACTGGTCCAAACGTTTTATAGACCTTGACTCTGATCGGTAAGAGCGATTCCTGAATTAGTGTATGTTATCTGTTACTGTCAAACAACTGAATACAATAGACAATTTATGAATTTTAGCCTTGCATCTCTCGTATGTATCCTCCTCAAGAAAAGAAATGAGGGATGAAGGTTTGGCTGCTGGTCTCCGCTAGAGAGGCAGTCACCTTCCTTCCCCCAGATATAATAAAGTGTCCTGGGTAAGTTTGTTCTGCTGTGGCCACGAGGCCTCTACTGGACAGAGCGACTTCCAACTGAGCCTCGGGGGGGGAGGGTGTGTGTGTGGCACCACCGCCATAACCTGCCAACACCAACCAAGGCTCAACTACAAGGGGAAGGTGTACTCAGCCCACACCGCTGGCACACCTCAAGTACCCAGCTTGGGTGATAGGGGAGGCTGTGGAATGGGACCTTATAGGACACGTACTACAGTAGGCCATGCTACCAAGACACGGAGTCAAGGCAGTTCTACCTAGTACACAGAAACAAACACAGGGAGGCTGCTAAGTTGAAGAGGCAAAGAAATATGGCCCACATGAAAGAACAGAACAAAACCCAGATAAAGAAATATATGAAATGTAGATAGCCAACCCATCAGATGCAGAGTTCAAAACACTGGTAATCAGAATGCTCAAAGAAATTATTGAGTAAAACCACAAAATAAATAAAAAGAAGTGAAGGTTATACAAAGTGAAATGAAGAAAAATATACAAGGAACCAACGGAGATAGGAAGAAGCCAGGATTCAATTCAGCAATGTGGAACAAAAGATAGGAATAAACATGTGCCCAAAACAGAAAGGAGAACCAAGAATCGAACATCTAGGACAACTTTAAACATACCAACATCTGAATCCTAGCGGTGCCAGAAGAAGAGAAAGAGCAAGAGACTGAAAACATATTTGAAAAAATGAAAACTAACTTCCCAAATTTGGCGCAGGAAATAGACGTACAAGTCCAAGAAGCAAAGAGACTCCCAAACAAGCTAGACCCAAAGAAGACCACACCAAGACACATCATAATTAAAATGCCAAAGGTGGAAGATAAAGAGAGAATCTTAAATGCAACGATAGAAAATAACAGAGTTACCTACAAAGGAGTTCCCATAAAACTATTGTGGGCAAACACTCCTCATGGTTTCAGGAATTGTAGACCCGGCCCCAGCATGACGAGCCACCAGCATCCTGGCCGCTCTTGTCTCTATGTCTCAACATAAGGCCGCACGCGGAATGTCACTGTCAACCACTCAGAGGGTGGACACGGGAATTAGATCAAAGAGCGCTCCTCATGCTCATTATGCTTTAGAACTTGCTCTGCTTTACTTATCAGCAATGTGGTGTAAGCTATCTTTAGCAGGGAGTCTATGGGACCCTGCAACTGGTCCAAACGTTTTATAGACCTTGACTCTGATCGGTAAGAGCGATTCCTGAATTAGTGTATGTTACCTGTTACTGTCAAACAACTGAATACAATAGACAATTTATGAATTTTGGCCTTGCATCTCTCGTATGTATCCTCCTCAAGAAATGGCATGAGGGATGAAGGTTTGGCTGCTGGTCTCCGCTAGAGAGACAGTCACCTTCCTTCCCCCAGATATAATAAAGTGTCCTGGGTAAGTTTGTTCTGCTGTGGCCACGAGGCCTCTACTGGACAGAGCGACTTCCAACTGAGCCTCGGGGGCGGAGGGTGTGTGTGTGGCACCACCGCCATAACCTGCCAACACCAACCAAGGCTCAACTACAAGGGGAAGGTGTACTCAGCCCACACCGCTGGCACACCTCAAGTACCCAGCTTGGGTGATAGGGGAGGCTGTGGAATGGGACCCTATAGGACACGTACTACAGTAGGTCATGCTACCAAGAACCGGAGTCAAGGCAGTTCTACCTAGTACACAGAAACAAACACAGGGAGCCTGCTAAATTGAAGAGGCAAAGAAATATGGCCCACATGAAAAAACAGAACAAAACCCAGATAAAGAAATATATGAAATGTAGATAGCCAACCCATCAGATGCAGAGTTCAAAACACTGGTAATCAGAATGCTCAAAGAAATTATTGAGTAAAACCACAAAATAAATAAAAAAAAGTGAAGGTTATACAAAGTGAAATGAAGAAAAATATACAAGGAACCAACGGAGATAGGAAGAAGCCAGGATTCAATTCAGCAATGTGGAACAAAAGAAAGAAAGTAAGATGTGCCCAAAACAGAAAGGAGAACCAAGAATCGAACATCTAGGACAACTTTAAACATACCAACATCTGAATCCTAGCGGTGCCAGAAGAAGAGAAAGAGCAAGAGACTGAAAACGTATTTGAAAAAATGAAAACTAACTTCCCAAATTTGGCCCAGGAAATAGACGTACAAGTCCAGGAAGCAAAGAGACTCCCAAACAAGCTAGACCCAAAGAAGACCACACCAAGACACATCATAATTAAAATGCCAAAGGTGGAAGATAAAGAGAGAATCTTAAAGGCAACGATAGAAAATAACAGAGTTACCTACAAAGGAGTTCCCATAAAACTATTGTGGGCAAACACTCCTCATGGTTTCAGGAATTGTAGACCCGGCCCCAGCATGACGAGCCACCAGCATCCTGGCCGCTCTTGTCTCTATGTCTCAACATAAGACCGCACGCGGAATGTCACTGTCAACCACTCAGAGGGTGGACACGGGAATTAGATCAAAGAGCGCTCCTCATGCTCATTATGCTTTAGAACTTGCTCTGCTTTTCTTATCAGCAATGTGGTGTAAGCTATCTTTAGCAGGGAGTCTATGGGACCCTGCAACTGGTCCAAACGTTTTATAGACCTTGACTCTGATCGGTAAGAGCGATTCCTGAATTAGTGTATGTTACCTGTTACTGTCAAACAACTGAATACAATAGACAATTTATGAATTTTGGCCTTGCATCTCTCGTATGTATCCTCCTCAAGAAATGGCATGAGGGATGAAGGTTTGGCTGCTGGTCTCCGCTAGAGAGGCAGTCACCTTCCTTCCCCCAGATATAATAAAGTGTCCTGGGTAAGTTTGTTCTGCTGTGGCCACGAGGCCTCTACTGGACAGAGCGACTTCCAACTGAGCCTCGGGGGCGGAGGGTGTGTGTGTGGCACCACCGCCATAACCTGCCAACACCAACCAAGGCTCAACTACAAGGGGAAGGTGTACTCAGCCCACACCGCTGGCACACCTCAAGTACCCAGCTTGGGTGATAGGGGAGGCTGTGGAATGGGACCCTATAGGACACGTACTACAGTAGGTCATGCTACCAAGAACCGGAGTCAAGGCAGTTCTACCTAGTACACAGAAACAAACACAGGGAGCCTGCTAAATTGAAGAGGCAAAGAAATATGGCCCACATGAAAAAACAGAACAAAACCCAGATAAAGAAATATATGAAATGTAGATAGCCAACCCATCAGATGCAGAGTTCAAAACACTGGTAATCAGAATGCTCAAAGAAATTATTGAGTAAAACCACAAAATAAATAAAAAAAAGTGAAGGTTATACAAAGTGAAATGAAGAAAAATATACAAGGAACCAACGGAGATAGGAAGAAGCCAGGATTCAATTCAGCAATGTGGAACAAAAGAAAGAAAGTAAGATGTGCCCAAAACAGAAAGGAGAACCAAGAATCGAACATCTAGGACAACTTTAAACATACCAACATCTGAATCCTAGCGGTGCCAGAAGAAGAGAAAGAGCAAGAGACTGAAAACGTATTTGAAAAAATGAAAACTAACTTCCCAAATTTGGCCCAGGAAATAGACGTACAAGTCCAGGAAGCAAAGAGACTCCCAAACAAGCTAGACCCAAAGAAGACCACACCAAGACACATCATAATTAAAATGCCAAAGGTGGAAGATAAAGAGAGAATCTTAAAGGCAACGATAGAAAATAACAGAGTTACCTACAAAGGAGTTCCCATAAAACTATTGTGGGCAAACACTCCTCATGGTTTCAGGAATTGTAGACCCGGCCCCAGCATGACGAGCCACCAGCATCCTGGCCGCTCTTGTCTCTATGTCTCAACATAAGACCGCACGCGGAATGTCACTGTCAACCACTCAGAGGGTGGACACGGGAATTAGATCAAAGAGCGCTCCTCATGCTCATTATGCTTTAGAACTTGCTCTGCTTTTCTTATCAGCAATGTGGTGTAAGCTATCTTTAGCAGGGAGTCTATGGGACCCTGCAACTGGTCCAAACGTTTTATAGACCTTGACTCTGATCGGTAAGAGCGATTCCTGAATTAGTGTATGTTACCTGTTACTGTCAAACAACTGAATACAACAGACAATTTATGAATTTTGGCCTTGCATCTCTCGTATGTATCCTCCTCAAGAAATGGCATGAGGGATGAAGGTTTGGCTGCTGGTCTCCGCTAGAGAGGCAGTCACCTTCCTTCCCCCAGATATAATAAAGTGTCCTGGGTAAGTTTGTTCTGCTGTGGCCACGAGGCCTCTACTGGACAGAGCGACTTCCAACTGAGCCTCGGGCGGGGGTGTGTGTGTGTGGCACCACCGCCATAACCTGCCAACACCAAACAAGGCTCAACTACAAGAGGAAGGTGTACTCAGCCCACACCGCTGGCACACCTCAAGTACCCAGCTTGGGTGATAGGGGAGGCTGTGGAATGGGACCCTATAGGACACGTACTACAGTAGGTCATGCTACCAAGAACCGGAGTCAAGGCAGTTCTACCTAGTACACAGAAACAAACACAGGGAGCCTGCTAAATTGAAGAGGCAAAGAAATATGGCCCACATGAAAAAACAGAACAAAACCCAGATAAAGAAATATATGAAATGTAGATAGCCAACCCATCAGATGCAGAGTTCAAAACACTGGTAATCAGAATGCTCAAAGAAATTATTGAGTAAAACCACAAAATAAATAAAAAGAAGTGAAGGTTATACAAAGTGAAATGAAGAAAAATATACAAGGAACCAACGGAGATAGGAAGAAGCCAGGATTCAATTCAGGAATGTGGAACAAAAGAAAAAAGAAACATGTGCCCAAAACAGAAAGGAGAACCAAGAATCGAACATCTAGGACAACTTTAAACATACCAACATCTGAATCCTAGCGGTGCCAGAAGAAGAGAAAGAGCAAGAGACTGAAAACGTATTTGAAAAAATGAAAACTAACTTCCCAAATTTGGCCCAGGAAATAGACGTACAAGTCCAGGAAGCAAAGAGACTCCCAAACAAGCTAGACCCAAAGAAGACCACACCAAGACACATCATAATTAAAATGCCAAAGGTGGAAGATAAAGAGAGAATCTTAAAGGCAATGATAGAAAATAACAGAGTTACCTACAAAGGAGTTCCCATAAAACTATTGTGGGCAAACACTCCTCATGGTTTCAGGAATTGTAGACCCGGCCCCAGCATGACGAGCCACCAGCATCCTGGCTGCTCTTGTCTCTATGTCTCAACATAAGGCCGCACGCGGAATGTCACTGTCAACCACTCAGAGGGTGGACACGGGAATTAGATCAAAGAGCGCTCCTCATGCTCATTATGCTTTAGAACTTGCTCTGCTTTTCTTATCAGCAATGTGGTGTAAGCTATCTTTAGCAGGGAGTCTATGGGACCCTGCAACTGGTCCAAACGTTTTATAGACCTTGACTCTGATCGGTAAGAGCGATTCCTGAATTAGTGTATGTTACCTGTTACTGTCAAACAACTGAATACAATAGACAATTTATGAATTTTGGCCTTGCATCTCTCGTATGTATCCTCCTCAAGAAATGGCATGAGGGATGAAGGTTTGGCTGCTGGTCTCCGCTAGAGAGGCAGTCACCTTCCTTCCCCCAGATATAATAAAGTGTCCTGGGTAAGTTTGTTCTGCTGTGGCCACGAGGCCTCTACTGGACAGAGCGACTTCCAACTGAGCCTCGGGGGGGGAGGGTGTGTGTGTGGCACCACCGCCATAACCTGCCAACACCAACCAAGGCTCAACTACAAGGGGAAGGTGTACTCAGCCCACACCGCTGGCACACCTCAAGTACCCAGCTTGGGTGATAGGGGAGGCTGTGGAATGGGACCCTATAGGACACGTACTACAGTAGGTCATGCTACCAAGAACCGGAGTCAAGGCAGTTCTACCTAGTACACAGAAACAAACACAGGGAGCCTGCTAAATTGAAGAGGCAAAGAAATATGGCCCACATGAAAAAACAGAACAAAACCCAGATAAAGAAATATATGAAATGTAGATAGCCAACCCATCAGATGCAGAGTTCAAAACACTGGTAATCAGAATGCTCAAAGAAATTATTGAGTAAAACCACAAAATAAATAAAAAGAAGTGAAGGTTATACAAAGTGAAATGAAGAAAAATATACAAGGAACCAACGGAGATAGGAAGAAGCCAGGATTCAATTCAGGAATGTGGAACAAAAGAAAAAAGAAACATGTGCCCAAAACAGAAAGGAGAACCAAGAATCGAACATCTAGGACAACTTTAAACATACCAACATCTGAATCCTAGCGGTGCCAGAAGAAGAGAAAGAGCAAGAGACTGAAAACGTATTTGAAAAAATGAAAACTAACTTCCCAAATTTGGCCCAGGAAATAGACGTACAAGTCCAGGAAGCAAAGAGACTCCCAAACAAGCTAGACCCAAAGAAGACCACACCAAGACACATCATAATTAAAATGCCAAAGGTGGAAGATAAAGAGAGAATCTTAAAGGCAACGATAGAAAATAACAGAGTTACCTACAAAGGAGTTCCCATAAAACTATTGTGGGCAAACACTCCTCATGGTTTCAGGAATTGTAGACCCGGCCCCAGCATGACGAGCCACCAGCATCCTGGCCGCTCTTGTCTCTATGTCTCAACATAAGACCGCACGCGGAATGTCACTGTCAACCACTCAGAGGGTGGACACGGGAATTAGATCAAAGAGCGCTCCTCATGCTCATTATGCTTTAGAACTTGCTCTGCTTTTCTTATCAGCAATGTGGTGTAAGCTATCTTTAGCAGGGAGTCTATGGGACCCTGCAACTGGTCCAAACGTTTTATAGACCTTGACTCTGATCGGTAAGAGCGATTCCTGAATTAGTGTATGTTACCTGTTACTGTCAAACAACTGAATACAATAGACAATTTATGAATTTTAGCCTTGCATCTCTCGTATGTATCCTCCTCAAGAAATGGCATGAGGGATGAAGGTTTGGCTGCTGGTCTCCGCTAGAGAGGCAGTCACCTTCCTTCCCCCAGATATAATAAAGTGTCCTGGGTAAGTTTGTTCTGCTGTGGCCACGAGGCCTCTACTGGACAGAGCGACTTCCAACTGAGCCTCGGGGGGGGAGGGTGTGTGTGTGGCACCACCGCCATAACCTGCCAACACCAACCAAGGCTCAACTACAAGGGGAAGGTGTACTCAGCCCACACCGCTGGCACACCTCAAGTACCCAGCTTGGGTGATAGGGGAGGCTGTGGAATGGGACCTTATAGGACACGTACTACAGTAGGTCATGCTACCAAGAACCGGAGTCAAGGCAGTTCTACCTAGTACACAGAAACAAACACAGGGAGCCTGCTAAATTGAAGAGGCAAAGAAATATGGCCCACATGAAAAAACAGAACAAAACCCAGATAAAGAAATATATGAAATGTAGATAGCCAACCCATCAGATGCAGAGTTCAAAACACTGGTAATCAGAATGCTCAAAGAAATTATTGAGTAAAACCACAAAATAAATAAAATAAAGTGAAGGTTATACAAAGTGAAATGAAGAAAAATATACAAGGAACCAACGGAGATAGGAAGAAGCCAGGATTCAATTCAGCAATGTGGAACAAAAGAAAGAAATAAACATGTGCCCAAAACAGAAAGGAAAAACAAGAATCGAACATCTAGGACAACTTTAAACATACCAACATCTGAATCCTAGCGGTGCCAGAAGGAGAAGAGAAAGAGCAAGAGACTGAAAACGTATTTGAAAAAATGAAAACTAACTTCCCAAATTTGGTCCAGGAAATAGACGTACTAGTCCAGGAAGCAAAGAGAGTCACAAACAAGCTAGACCGAAAGCAGACCACAGCAAGACACATCATAATTAAAATGCCAAAGGTGGAAGATAAAGAGAGAATCTTAAAGGCAATGATAGAAAATAACAGAGTTACCTACAAAGAAGTTCCCATAAAACTATTGTGGGCAAACACTCCTCATGGTTTCAGGAATTGTAGACCCGGCCCCAGCATGACGAGCCGCCAGCATCCTGGCCGCTCTTGTCTCTATGTCTCAACATAAGGCCGCACGCGGAATGTCACTGTCAACCACTCAGAGGGTGGACACGGGAATTAGATCAAAGAGCGCTCCTCATGCTCATTATGCTTTAGAACTTGCTCTGCTTTTCTTATCAGCAATGTGGTGTAAGCTATCTTTAGCAGGGAGTCTATGGGACCCTGCAACTGGTCCAAACGTTTTATAGACCTTGACTCTGATCGGTAAGAGCGATTCCTGAATTAGTGTATGTTACCTGTTACTGTCAAACAACTGAATACAATAGACAATTTATGAATTTTGGCCTTGCATCTCTCGTATGTATCCTCCTCAAGAAATGGCATGAGGGATGAAGGTTTGGCTGCTGGTCTCCGCTAGAGAGGCAGTCACCTTCCTTCCCCCAGATATAATAAAGTGTCCTGGGTAAGTTTGTTCTGCTGTGGCCACGAGGCCTCTACTGGACAGAGCGACTTCCAACTGAGCCTCGGGGGGGGAGGGTGTGTGTGTGGCACCACCGCCATAACCTGCCAACACCAACCAAGGCTCAACTACAAGGGGAAGGTGTACTCAGCCCACACCGCTGGCACACCTCAAGTACCCAGCTTGTGTGATAGGGGAGGCTGTGGAATGGGACCCTATAGGACACGTACTACAGTAGGTCATGCTACCAAGAACCGGAGTCAAGGCAGTTCTACCTAGTACACAGAAACAAACACAGGGAGCCTGCTAAATTGAAGAGGCAAAGAAATATGGCCCACATGAAAGAACAGAACAAAACCCAGATAAAGAAATATATGAAATGTAGATAGCCAACCCATCAGATGCAGAGTTCAAAACACTGGTAATCAGAATGCTCAAAGAAATTATTGAGTAAAACCACAAAATAAATAAAAAGAAGTGAAGGTTATACAAAGTGAAATGAAGAAAAATATACAAGGAACCAACGGAGATAGGAAGAAGCCAGGATTCAATTCAGGAATGTGGAACAAAAGAAAAAAGAAACATGTGCCCAAAACAGAAAGGAGAACCAAGAATCGAACATCTAGGACAACTTTAAACATACCAACATCTGAATCCTAGCGGTGCCAGAAGGAGAAGAGAAAGAGCAAGAGACTGAAAACGTATTTGAAAAAATGAAAACTAACTTCCCAAATTTGGCCCAGGAAATAGACGTACAAGTCCAGGAAGCAAAGAGACTCCCAAACAAGCTAGACCCAAAGAAGACCACACCAAGACACATCATAATTAAAATGCCAAAGGTGGAAGATAAAGAGAGAATCTTAAAGGCAACGATAGAAAATAACAGAGTTACCTACAAAGGAGTTCCCATAAAACTATTGTGGGCAAACACTCCTCATGGTTTCAGGAATTGTAGACCCGGCCCCAGCATGACGAGCCGCCAGCATCCTGGCCGCTCTTGTCTCTATGTCTCAACATAAGGCCGCACGCGGAATGTCACTGTCAACCACTCAGAGGGTGGACACGGGAATTAGATCAAAGAGCGCTCCTCATGCTCATTATGCTTTAGAACTTGCTCTGCTTTTCTTATCAGCAATGTGGTGTAAGCTATCTTTAGCAGGGAGTCTATGGGACCCTGCAACTGGTCCAAACGTTTTATAGACCTTGACTCTGATCGGTAAGAGCGATTCCTGAATTAGTGTATGTTACCTGTTACTGTCAAACAACTGAATACAATAGACAATTTATGAATTTTGGCCTTGCATCTCTCGTATGTATCCTCCTCAAGAAATGGCATGAGGGATGAAGGTTTGGCTGCTGGTCTCCGCTAGAGAGGCAGTCACCTTCCTTCCCCCAGATATAATAAAGTGTCCTGGGTAAGTTTGTTCTGCTGTGGCCACGAGGCCTCTACTGGACAGAGCGACTTCCAACTGAGCCTCGAGGGGGGGAGGGTGTGTGTGTGGCACCACCGCCATAACCTGCCAACACCAACCAAGGCTCAACTACAAGGGGAAGGTGTACTCAGCCCACACCGCTGGCACACCTCAAGTACCCAGCTTGGGTGATAGGGGAGGCTGTGGAATGGGACCCTATAGGACACGTACTACAGTAGGTCATGCTACCAAGAACCGGAGTCAAGGCAGTTCTACCTAGTACACAGAAACAAACACAGGGAGCCTGCTAAATTGAAGAGGCAAAGAAATATGGCCCACATGAAAAAACAGAACAAAACCCAGATAAAGAAATATATGAAATGTAGATAGCCAACCCATCAGATGCAGAGTTCAAAACACTGGTAATCAGAATGCTCAAAGAAATTATTGAGTAAAACCACAAAATAAATTTAAAAAAGTGAAGGTTATACAAAGTGAAATGAAGAAAAATATACAAGGAACCAACGGAGATAGGAAGAAGCCAGGATTCAATTCAGCAATGTGGAACAAAAGAAAGAAATAAACATGTGCCCAAAACAGAAAGGAAAAACAAGAATCGAACATCTAGGACAACTTTAAACATACCAACATCTGAATCCTAGCGGTGCCAGAAGGAGAAGAGAAAGAGCAAGAGACTGAAAACGTATTTGAAAAAATGAAAACTAACTTCCCAAATTTGGTCCAGGAAATAGACGTACAAGTCCAGGAAGCAAAGAGAGTCCCAAACAAGCTAGACCGAAAGCAGACCACACCAAGACACATCATAATTAAAATGCCAAAGGTGGAAGATAAAGAGAGAATCTTAAAGGCAATGATAGAAAATAACAGAGTTACCTACAAAGAAGTTCCCATAAAACTATTGTGGGCAAACACTCCTCATGGTTTCAGGAATTGTAGACCCGGCCCCAGCATGACGAGCCGCCAGCATCCTGGCCGCTCTTGTCTCTATGTCTCAACATAAGGCCGCACGCGGAATGTCACTGTCAACCACTCAGAGGGTGGACACGGGAATTAGATCAAAGAGCGCTCCTCATGCTCATTATGCTTTAGAACTTGCTCTGCTTTTCTTATCAGCAATGTGGTGTAAGCTATCTTTAGCAGGGAGTCTATGGGACCCTGCAACTGGTCCAAACGTTTTATAGACCTTGACTCTGATCGGTAAGAGCGATTCCTGAATTAGTGTATGTTACCTGTTACTGTCAAACAACTGAATACAATAGACAATTTATGAATTTTGGCCTTGCATCTCTCGTATGTATCCTCCTCAAGAAATGGCATGAGGGATGAAGGTTTGGCTGCTGGTCTCCGCTAGAGAGGCAGTCACCTTCCTTCCCCCAGATATAATAAAGTGTCCTGGGTAAGTTTGTTCTGCTGTGGCCACGAGGCCTCTACTGGACAGAGCGACTTCCAACTGAGCCTCGAGGGGGGGAGGGTGTGTGTGTGGCACCACCGCCATAACCTGCCAACACCAACCAAGGCTCAACTACAAGGGGAAGGTGTACTCAGCCCACACCGCTGGCACACCTCAAGTACCCAGCTTGGGTGATAGGGGAGGCTGTGGAATGGGACCCTATAGGACACGTACTACAGTAGGTCATGCTACCAAGAACCGGAGTCAAGGCAGTTCTACCTAGTACACAGAAACAAACACAGGGAGCCTGCTAAATTGAAGAGGCAAAGAAATATGGCCCACATGAAAAAACAGAACAAAACCCAGATAAAGAAATATATGAAATGTAGATAGCCAACCCATCAGATGCAGAGTTCAAAACACTGGTAATCAGAATGCTCAAAGAAATTATTGAGTAAAACCACAAAATAAATTTAAAAAAGTGAAGGTTATACAAAGTGAAATGAAGAAAAATATACAAGGAACCAACGGAGATAGGAAGAAGCCAGGATTCAATTCAGCAATGTGGAACAAAAGAAAGAAATAAACATGTGCCCAAAACAGAAAGGAAAAACAAGAATCGAACATCTAGGACAACTTTAAACATACCAACATCTGAATCCTAGCGGTGCCAGAAGGAGAAGAGAAAGAGCAAGAGACTGAAAACGTATTTGAAAAAATGAAAACTAACTTCCCAAATTTGGTCCAGGAAATAGACGTACAAGTCCAGGAAGCAAAGAGAGTCCCAAACAAGCTAGACCGAAAGCAGACCACACCAAGACACATCATAATTAAAATGCCAAAGGTGGAAGATAAAGAGAGAATCTTAAAGGCAATGATAGAAAATAACAGAGTTACCTACAAAGAAGTTCCCATAAAACTATTGTGGGCAAACACTCCTCATGGTTTCAGGAATTGTAGACCCGGCCCCAGCATGACGAGCCGCCAGCATCCTGGCCGCTCTTGTCTCTATGTCTCAACATAAGGCCGCACGCGGAATGTCACTGTCAACCACTCAGAGGGTGGACACGGGAATTAGATCAAAGAGCGCTCCTCATGCTCATTATGCTTTAGAACTTGCTCTGCTTTTCTTATCAGCAATGTGGTGTAAGCTATCTTTAGCAGGGAGTCTATGGGACCCTGCAACTGGTCCAAACGTTTTATAGACCTTGACTCTGATCGGTAAGAGCGATTCCTGAATTAGTGTATGTTACCTGTTACTGTCAAACAACTGAATACAATAGACAATTTATGAATTTTGGCCTTGCATCTCTCGTATGTATCCTCCTCAAGAAAAGACATGAGGGATGAAGGTTTGGCTGCTGGTCTCTGCTAGAGAGGCAGTCACCTTCCTTCCCCCAGATATAATAAAGTGTCCTGGGTAAGTTTGTTCTGCTGTGGCCACGAGGCCTCTACTGGACAGAGCGACTTCCAACTGAGCCTCGGGGGGGGAGGGTGTGTGTGTGGCACCACCGCCATAACCTGCCAACACCAACCAAGGCTCAACTACAAGGGGAAGGTGTACTCAGCCCACACCGCTGGCACACCTCAAGTACCCAGCTTGGGTGATAGGGGAGGCTGTGGAATGGGACCTTATAGAACACGTACTACAGTAGGTCATGCTACCAAGAACCGGAGTCAAGGCAGTTCTACCTAGTACACAGAAACAAACACAGGGAGCCTGCTAAATTGAAGAGGCAAAGAAATATGGCCCACATGAAAGAACAGAACAAAACCCAGATAAAGAAATATATGAAATGTAGATAGCCAACCCATCAGATGCAGAGTTCAAAACACTGGTAATCAGAATGCTCAAAGAAATTATTGAGTAAAACCACAAAATAAATAAAAAAAAGTGAAGGTTATACAAAGTGAAATGAAGAAAAATATACAAGGAACCAACGGAGATAGGAAGAAGCCAGGATTCAATTCAGCAATGTGGAACAAAAGAAAGAAATAAACATGTGCCCAAAACAGAAAGGAAAAACAAGAATCGAACATCTAGGACAACTTTAAACATACCAACATCTGAATCCTAGCGGTGCCAG
Source organism: Furipterus horrens (assembly GCF_987537825.1). Lineage (NCBI taxonomy): Eukaryota > Metazoa > Chordata > Mammalia > Chiroptera > Furipteridae > Furipterus > Furipterus horrens. Next base: position 447,931 of record NW_028327196.1, on the reverse strand, counting down.
AAGGAGAAGAGAAAGAGCAAGAGACTGAAAACATATTTGAAAAAATGAAAACTAACTTCCCAAATTTGGTCCAGGAAATAGACGTACAAGTCCAGGAAGCAAAGAGAGTCCCAAACAAGCTAGACCGAAAGCAGACCACACCAAGACACATCATAATTAAAATGCCAAAGGTGGAAGATAAAGAGAGAATCTTAAAGGCAATGATAGAAAATAACAGAGTTACCTACAAAGAAGTTCCCATAAAACTATTGTGGGCAAACACTCCTCATGGTTTCAGGAATTGTAGACCCGGCCCCAGCATGACGAGCCGCCAGCATCCTGGCCGCTCTTGTCTCTATGTCTCAACATAAGGCCGCACGCGGAATGTCACTGTCAACCACTCAGAGGGTGGACACGGGAATTAGATCAAAGAGCGCTCCTCATGCTCATTATGCTTTAGAACTTGCTCTGCTTTTCTTATCAGCAATGTGGTGTAAGCTATCTTTAGCAGGGAGTCTATGGGACCCTGCAACTGGTCCAAACGTTTTATAGACCTTGACTCTGATCGGTAAGAGCGATTCCTGAATTAGTGTATGTTACCTGTTACTGTCAAACAACTGAATACAATAGACAATTTATGAATTTTGGCCTTGCATCTCTCGTATGTATCCTCCTCAAGAAATGGCATGAGGGATGAAGGTTTGGCTGCTGGTCTCCGCTAGAGAGGCAGTCACCTTCCTTCCCCCAGATATAATAAAGTGTCCTGGGTAAGTTTGTTCTGCTGTGGCCACGAGGCCTCTACTGGACAGAGCGACTTCCAACTGAGCCTCGGGGGGGGAGGGTGTGTGTGTGGCACCACCGCCATAACCTGCCAACACCAACCAAGGCTCAACTACAAGGGGAAGGTGTACTCAGCCCACACCGCTGGCACACCTCAAGTACCCAGCTTGGGTGATAGGGGAGGCTGTGGAATGGGACCCTATAGGACACGTACTACAGTAGGTCATGCTACCAAGAACCGGAGTCAAGGCAGTTCTACCTAGTACACAGAAACAAACACAGGGAGCCTGCTAAATTGAAGAGGCAAAGAAATATGGCCCACATGAAAGAACAGAACAAAACCCAGATAAAGAAATATATGAAATGTAGATAGCCAACCCATCAGATGCAGAGTTCAAAACACTGGTAATCAGAATGCTCAAAGAAATTATTGAGTAAAACCACAAAATAAATAAAAAGAAGTGAAGGTTATACAAAGTGAAATGAAGAAAAATATACAAGGAACCAACGGAGATAGGAAGAAGCCAGGATTCAATTCAGGAATGTGGAACAAAAGAAAAAAGAAACATGTGCCCAAAACAGAAAGGAGAACCAAGAATCGAACATCTAGGACAACTTTAAACATACCAACATCTGAATCCTAGCGGTGCCAGAAGGAGAAGAGAAAGAGCAAGAGACTGAAAACGTATTTGAAAAAATGAAAACTAACTTCCCAAATTTGGCCCAGGAAATAGACGTACAAGTCCAGGAAGCAAAGAGACTCCCAAACAAGCTAGACCCAAAGAAGACCACACCAAGACACATCATAATTAAAATGCCAAAGGTGGAAGATAAAGAGAGAATCTTAAAGGCAACGATAGAAAATAACAGAGTTACCTACAAAGGAGTTCCCATAAAACTATTGTGGGCAAACACTCCTCATGGTTTCAGGAATTGTAGACCCGGCCCCAGCATGACGAGCCACCAGCATCCTGGCCGCTCTTGTCTCTATGTCTCAACATAAGACCGCACGCGGAATGTCACTGTCAACCACTCAGAGGGTGGACACGGGAATTAGATCAAAGAGCGCTCCTCATGCTCATTATGCTTTAGAACTTGCTCTGCTTTTCTTATCAGCAATGTGGTGTAAGCTATCTTTAGCAGGGAGTCTATGGGACCCTGCAACTGGTCCAAACGTTTTATAGACCTTGACTCTGATCGGTAAGAGCGATTCCTGAATTAGTGTATGTTACCTGTTACTGTCAAACAACTGAATACAATAGACAATTTATGAATTTTGGCCTTGCATCTCTCGTATGTATCCTCCTCAAGAAATGGCATGAGGGATGAAGGTTTGGCTGCTGGTCTCCGCTAGAGAGGCAGTCACCTTCCTTCCCCCAGATATAATAAAGTGTCCTGGGTAAGTTTGTTCTGCTGTGGCCACGAGGCCTCTACTGGACAGAGCGACTTCCAACTGAGCCTCGGGGGGGGAGGGTGTGTGTGTGGCACCACCGCCATAACCTGCCAACACCAACCAAGGCTCAACTACAAGGGGAAGGTGTACTCAGCCCACACCGCTGGCACACCTCAAGTACCCAGCTTGTGTGATAGGGGAGGCTGTGGAATGGGACCCTATAGGACACGTACTACAGTAGGTCATGCTACCAAGAACCGGAGTCAAGGCAGTTCTACCTAGTACACAGAAACAAACACAGGGAGCCTGCTAAATTGAAGAGGCAAAGAAATATGGCCCACATGAAAGAACAGAACAAAACCCAGATAAAGAAATATATGAAATGTAGATAGCCAACCCATCAGATGCAGAGTTCAAAACACTGGTAATCAGAATGCTCAAAGAAATTATTGAGTAAAACCACAAAATAAATAAAAAGAAGTGAAGGTTATACAAAGTGAAATGAAGAAAAATATACAAGGAACCAACGGAGATAGGAAGAAGCCAGGATTCAATTCAGGAATGTGGAACAAAAGAAAAAAGAAACATGTGCCCAAAACAGAAAGGAGAACCAAGAATCGAACATCTAGGACAACTTTAAACATACCAACATCTGAATCCTAGCGGTGCCAGAAGGAGAAGAGAAAGAGCAAGAGACTGAAAACGTATTTGAAAAAATGAAAACTAACTTCCCAAATTTGGCCCAGGAAATAGACGTACAAGTCCAGGAAGCAAAGAGACTCCCAAACAAGCTAGACCCAAAGAAGACCACACCAAGACACATCATAATTAAAATGCCAAAGGTGGAAGATAAAGAGAGAATCTTAAAGGCAACGATAGAAAATAACAGAGTTACCTACAAAGGAGTTCCCATAAAACTATTGTGGGCAAACACTCCTCATGGTTTCAGGAATTGTAGACCCGGCCCCAGCATGACGAGCCACCAGCATCCTGGCCGCTCTTGTCTCTATGTCTCAACATAAGACCGCACGCGGAATGTCACTGTCAACCACTCAGAGGGTGGACACGGGAATTAGATCAAAGAGCGCTCCTCATGCTCATTATGCTTTAGAACTTGCTCTGCTTTTCTTATCAGCAATGTGGTGTAAGCTATCTTTAGCAGGGAGTCTATGGGACCCTGCAACTGGTCCAAACGTTTTATAGACCTTGACTCTGATCGGTAAGAGCGATTCCTGAATTAGTGTATGTTACCTGTTACTGTCAAACAACTGAATACAATAGACAATTTATGAATTTTGGCCTTGCATCTCTCGTATGTATCCTCCTCAAGAAATGGCATGAGGGATGAAGGTTTGGCTGCTGGTCTCCGCTAGAGAGGCAGTCACCTTCCTTCCCCCAGATATAATAAAGTGTCCTGGGTAAGTTTGTTCTGCTGTGGCCACGAGGCCTCTACTGGACAGAGCGACTTCCAACTGAGCCTCGAGGGGGGGAGGGTGTGTGTGTGGCACCACCGCCATAACCTGCCAACACCAACCAAGGCTCAACTACAAGGGGAAGGTGTACTCAGCCCACACCGCTGGCACACCTCAAGTACCCAGCTTGGGTGATAGGGGAGGCTGTGGAATGGGACCCTATAGGACACGTACTACAGTAGGTCATGCTACCAAGAACCGGAGTCAAGGCAGTTCTACCTAGTACACAGAAACAAACACAGGGAGCCTGCTAAATTGAAGAGGCAAAGAAATATGGCCCACATGAAAAAACAGAACAAAACCCAGATAAAGAAATATATGAAATGTAGATAGCCAACCCATCAGATGCAGAGTTCAAAACACTGGTAATCAGAATGCTCAAAGAAATTATTGAGTAAAACCACAAAATAAATTTAAAAAAGTGAAGGTTATACAAAGTGAAATGAAGAAAAATATACAAGGAACCAACGGAGATAGGAAGAAGCCAGGATTCAATTCAGCAATGTGGAACAAAAGAAAGAAATAAACATGTGCCCAAAACAGAAAGGAAAAACAAGAATCGAACATCTAGGACAACTTTAAACATACCAACATCTGAATCCTAGCGGTGCCAGAAGGAGAAGAGAAAGAGCAAGAGACTGAAAACGTATTTGAAAAAATGAAAACTAACTTCCCAAATTTGGTCCAGGAAATAGACGTACAAGTCCAGGAAGCAAAGAGAGTCCCAAACAAGCTAGACCGAAAGCAGACCACACCAAGACACATCATAATTAAAATGCCAAAGGTGGAAGATAAAGAGAGAATCTTAAAGGCAATGATAGAAAATAACAGAGTTACCTACAAAGAAGTTCCCATAAAACTATTGTGGGCAAACACTCCTCATGGTTTCAGGAATTGTAGACCCGGCCCCAGCATGACGAGCCGCCAGCATCCTGGCCGCTCTTGTCTCTATGTCTCAACATAAGGCCGCACGCGGAATGTCACTGTCAACCACTCAGAGGGTGGACACGGGAATTAGATCAAAGAGCGCTCCTCATGCTCATTATGCTTTAGAACTTGCTCTGCTTTTCTTATCAGCAATGTGGTGTAAGCTATCTTTAGCAGGGAGTCTATGGGACCCTGCAACTGGTCCAAACGTTTTATAGACCTTGACTCTGATCGGTAAGAGCGATTCCTGAATTAGTGTATGTTACCTGTTACTGTCAAACAACTGAATACAATAGACAATTTATGAATTTTGGCCTTGCATCTCTCGTATGTATCCTCCTCAAGAAAAGACATGAGGGATGAAGGTTTGGCTGCTGGTCTCTGCTAGAGAGGCAGTCACCTTCCTTCCCCCAGATATAATAAAGTGTCCTGGGTAAGTTTGTTCTGCTGTGGCCACGAGGCCTCTACTGGACAGAGCGACTTCCAACTGAGCCTCGGGGGGGGAGGGTGTGTGTGTGGCACCACCGCCATAACCTGCCAACACCAACCAAGGCTCAACTACAAGGGGAAGGTGTACTCAGCCCACACCGCTGGCACACCTCAAGTACCCAGCTTGGGTGATAGGGGAGGCTGTGGAATGGGACCTTATAGAACACGTACTACAGTAGGTCATGCTACCAAGAACCGGAGTCAAGGCAGTTCTACCTAGTACACAGAAACAAACACAGGGAGCCTGCTAAATTGAAGAGGCAAAGAAATATGGCCCACATGAAAGAACAGAACAAAACCCAGATAAAGAAATATATGAAATGTAGATAGCCAACCCATCAGATGCAGAGTTCAAAACACTGGTAATCAGAATGCTCAAAGAAATTATTGAGTAAAACCACAAAATAAATAAAAAAAAGTGAAGGTTATACAAAGTGAAATGAAGAAAAATATACAAGGAACCAACGGAGATAGGAAGAAGCCAGGATTCAATTCAGCAATGTGGAACAAAAGAAAGAAATAAACATGTGCCCAAAACAAAAAGGAAAAACAAGAATCGAACATCTAGGACAACTTTAAACATACCAACATCTGAATCCTAGCGGTGCCAGAAGGAGAAGAGAAAGAGCAAGAGACTGAAAACATATTTGAAAAAATGAAAACTAACTTCCCAAATTTGGTCCAGGAAATAGACGTACAAGTCCAGGAAGCAAAGAGAGTCCCAAACAAGCTAGACCGAAAGCAGACCACACCAAGACACATCATAATTAAAATGCCAAAGGTGGAAGATAAAGAGAGAATCTTAAAGGCAATGATAGAAAATAACAGAGTTACCTACAAAGAAGTTCCCATAAAACTATTGTGGGCAAACACTCCTCATGGTTTCAGGAATTGTAGACCCGGCCCCAGCATGACGAGCCGCCAGCATCCTGGCCGCTCTTGTCTCTATGTCTCAACATAAGGCCGCACGCGGAATGTCACTGTCAACCACTCAGAGGGTGGACACGGGAATTAGATCAAAGAGCGCTCCTCATGCTCATTATGCTTTAGAACTTGCTCTGCTTTTCTTATCAGCAATGTGGTGTAAGCTATCTTTAGCAGGGAGTCTATGGGACCCTGCAACTGGTCCAAACGTTTTATAGACCTTGACTCTGATCGGTAAGAGCGATTCCTGAATTAGTGTATGTTACCTGTTACTGTCAAACAACTGAATACAATAGACAATTTATGAATTTTGGCCTTGCATCTCTCGTATGTATCCTCCTCAAGAAATGGCATGAGGGATGAAGGTTTGGCTGCTGGTCTCCGCTAGAGAGGCAGTCACCTTCCTTCCCCCAGATATAATAAAGTGTCCTGGGTAAGTTTGTTCTGCTGTGGCCACGAGGCCTCTACTGGACAGAGCGACTTCCAACTGAGCCTCGGGGGGGGAGGGTGTGTGTGTGGCACCACCGCCATAACCTGCCAACACCAACCAAGGCTCAACTACAAGGGGAAGGTGTACTCAGCCCACACCGCTGGCACACCTCAAGTACCCAGCTTGTGTGATAGGGGAGGCTGTGGAATGGGACCCTATAGGACACGTACTACAGTAGGTCATGCTACCAAGAACCGGAGTCAAGGCAGTTCTACCTAGTACACAGAAACAAACACAGGGAGCCTGCTAAATTGAAGAGGCAAAGAAATATGGCCCACATGAAAAAACAGAACAAAACCCAGATAAAGAAATATATGAAATGTAGATAGCCAACCCATCAGATGCAGAGTTCAAAACACTGGTAATCAGAATGCTCAAAGAAATTATTGAGTAAAACCACAAAATAAATAAAAAGAAGTGAAGGTTATACAAAGTGAAATGAAGAAAAATATACAAGGAACCAACGGAGATAGGAAGAAGCCAGGATTCAATTCAGGAATGTGGAACAAAAGAAAAAAGAAACATGTGCCCAAAACAGAAAGGAGAACCAAGAATCGAACATCTAGGACAACTTTAAACATACCAACATCTGAATCCTAGCGGTGCCAGAAGGAGAAGAGAAAGAGCAAGAGACTGAAAACGTATTTGAAAAAATGAAAACTAACTTCCCAAATTTGGCCCAGGAAATAGACGTACAAGTCCAGGAAGCAAAGAGACTCCCAAACAAGCTAGACCCAAAGAAGACCACACCAAGACACATCATAATTAAAATGCCAAAGGTGGAAGATAAAGAGAGAATCTTAAAGGCAACGATAGAAAATAACAGAGTTACCTACAAAGGAGTTCCCATAAAACTATTGTGGGCAAACACTCCTCATGGTTTCAGGAATTGTAGACCCGGCCCCAGCATGACGAGCCACCAGCATCCTGGCCGCTCTTGTCTCTATGTCTCAACATAAGGCCGCACGCGGAATGTCACTGTCAACCACTCAGAGGGTGGACACGGGAATTAGATCAAAGAGCGCTCCTCATGCTCATTATGCTTTAGAACTTGCTCTGCTTTTCTTATCAGCAATGTGGTGTAAGCTATCTTTAGCAGGGAGTCTATGGGACCCTGCAACTGGTCCAAACGTTTTATAGACCTTGACTCTGATCGGTAAGAGCGATTCCTGAATTAGTGTATGTTACCTGTTACTGTCAAACAACTGAATACAATAGACAATTTATGAATTTTGGCCTTGCATCTCTCGTATGTATCCTCCTCAAGAAATGGCATGAGGGATGAAGGTTTGGCTGCTGGTCTCCGCTAGAGAGGCAGTCACCTTCCTTCCCCCAGATATAATAAAGTGTCCTGGGTAAGTTTGTTCTGCTGTGGCCACGAGGCCTCTACTGGACAGAGCGACTTCCAACTGAGCCTCGGGGGCGGAGGGTGTGTGTGTGGCACCACCGCCATAACCTGCCAACACCAACCAAGGCTCAACTACAAGGGGAAGGTGTACTCAGCCCACACCGCTGGCACACCTCAAGTACCCAGCTTGGGTGATAGGGGAGGCTGTGGAATGGGACCCTATAGGACACGTACTACAGTAGGTCATGCTACCAAGAACCGGAGTCAAGGCAGTTCTACCTAGTACACAGAAACAAACACAGGGAGCCTGCTAAATTGAAGAGGCAAAGAAATATGGCCCACATGAAAAAACAGAACAAAACCCAGATAAAGAAATATATGAAATGTAGATAGCCAACCCATCAGATGCAGAGTTCAAAACACTGGTAATCAGAATGCTCAAAGAAATTATTGAGTAAAACCACAAAATAAATAAAAAAAAGTGAAGGTTATACAAAGTGAAATGAAGAAAAATATACAAGGAACCAACGGAGATAGGAAGAAGCCAGGATTCAATTCAGCAATGTGGAACAAAAGAAAGAAAGTAAGATGTGCCCAAAACAGAAAGGAGAACCAAGAATCGAACATCTAGGACAACTTTAAACATAGCAACATCTGAATCCTAGCGGTGCCAGAAGAAGAGAAAGAGCAAGAGACTGAAAACGTATTTGAAAAAATGAAAACTAACTTCCCAAATTTGGCCCAGGAAATAGACGTACAAGTCCAGGAAGCAAAGAGACTCCCAAACAAGCTAGACCCAAAGAAGACCACACCAAGACACATCATAATTAAAATGCCAAAGGTGGAAGATAAAGAGAGAATCTTAAAGGCAACGATAGAAAATAACAGAGTTACCTACAAAGGAGTTCCCATAAAACTATTGTGGGCAAACACTCCTCATGGTTTCAGGAATTGTAGACCCGGCCCCAGCATGACGAGCCACCAGCATCCTGGCCGCTCTTGTCTCTATGTCTCAACATAAGACCGCACGCGGAATGTCACTGTCAACCACTCAGAGGGTGGACACGGGAATTAGATCAAAGAGCGCTCCTCATGCTCATTATGCTTTAGAACTTGCTCTGCTTTTCTTATCAGCAATGTGGTGTAAGCTATCTTTAGCAGGGAGTCTATGGGACCCTGCAACTGGTCCAAACGTTTTATAGACCTTGACTCTGATCGGTAAGAGCGATTCCTGAATTAGTGTATGTTACCTGTTACTGTCAAACAACTGAATACAATAGACAATTTATGAATTTTGGCCTTGCATCTCTCGTATGTATCCTCCTCAAGAAATGGCATGAGGGATGAAGGTTTGGCTGCTGGTCTCCGCTAGAGAGGCAGTCACCTTCCTTCCCCCAGATATAATAAAGTGTCCTGGGTAAGTTTGTTCTGCTGTGGCCACGAGGCCTCTACTGGACAGAGCGACTTCCAACTGAGCCTCGGGGGGGGAGGGTGTGTGTGTGGCACCACCGCCATAACCTGCCAACACCAACCAAGGCTCAACTACAAGGGGAAGGTGTACTCAGCCCACACCGCTGGCACACCTCAAGTACCCAGCTTGGGTGATAGGGGAGGCTGTGGAATGGGACCCTATAGGACACGTACTACAGTAGGTCATGCTACCAAGAACCGGAGTCAAGGCAGTTCTACCTAGTACACAGAAACAAACACAGGGAGCCTGCTAAATTGAAGAGGCAAAGAAATATGGCCCACATGAAAAAACAGAACAAAACCCAGATAAAGAAATATATGAAATGTAGATAGCCAACCCATCAGATGCAGAGTTCAAAACACTGGTAATCAGAATGCTCAAAGAAATTATTGAGTAAAACCACAAAATAAATAAAAAAAAGTGAAGGTTATACAAAGTGAAATGAAGAAAAATATACAAGGAACCAACGGAGATAGGAAGAAGCCAGGATTCAATTCAGCAATGTGGAACAAAAGAAAGAAAGTAAGATGTGCCCAAAACAGAAAGGAGAACCAAGAATCGAACATCTAGGACAACTTTAAACATAGCAACATCTGAATCCTAGCGGTGCCAGAAGAAGAGAAAGAGCAAGAGACTGAAAACGTATTTGAAAAAATGAAAACTAACTTCCCAAATTTGGCCCAGGAAATAGACGTACAAGTCCAGGAAGCAAAGAGACTCCCAAACAAGCTAGACCCAAAGAAGACCACACCAAGACACATCATAATTAAAATGCCAAAGGTGGAAGATAAAGAGAGAATCTTAAAGGCAACGATAGAAAATAACAGAGTTACCTACAAAGGAGTTCCCATAAAACTATTGTGGGCAAACACTCCTCATGGTTTCAGGAATTGTAGACCCGGCCCCAGCATGACGAGCCACCAGCATCCTGGCCGCTCTTGTCTCTATGTCTCAACATAAGACCGCACGCGGAATGTCACTGTCAACCACTCAGAGGGTGGACACGGGAATTAGATCAAAGAGCGCTCCTCATGCTCATTATGCTTTAGAACTTGCTCTGCTTTTCTTATCAGCAATGTGGTGTAAGCTATCTTTAGCAGGGAGTCTATGGGACCCTGCAACTGGTCCAAACGTTTTATAGACCTTGACTCTGATCGGTAAGAGCGATTCCTGAATTAGTGTATGTTACCTGTTACTGTCAAACAACTGAATACAATAGACAATTTATGAATTTTGGCCTTGCATCTCTCGTATGTATCCTCCTCAAGAAATGGCATGAGGGATGAAGGTTTGGCTGCTGGTCTCCGCTAGAGAGGCAGTCACCTTCCTTCCCCCAGATATAATAAAGTGTCCTGGGTAAGTTTGTTCTGCTGTGGCCACGAGGCCTCTACTGGACAGAGCGACTTCCAACTGAGCCTCGGGGGGGGAGGGTGTGTGTGTGGCACCACCGCCATAACCTGCCAACACCAACCAAGGCTCAACTACAAGGGGAAGGTGTACTCAGCCCACACCGCTGGCACACCTCAAGTACCCAGCTTGGGTGATAGGGGAGGCTGTGGAATGGGACCCTATAGGACACGTACTACAGTAGGTCATGCTACCAAGAACCGGAGTCAAGGCAGTTCTACCTAGTACACAGAAACAAACACAGGGAGCCTGCTAAATTGAAGAGGCAAAGAAATATGGCCCACATGAAAAAACAGAACAAAACCCAGATAAAGAAATATATGAAATGTAGATAGCCAACCCATCAGATGCAGAGTTCAAAACACTGGTAATCAGAATGCTCAAAGAAATTATTGAGTAAAACCACAAAATAAATAAAAAAAAGTGAAGGTTATACAAAGTGAAATGAAGAAAAATATACAAGGAACCAACGGAGACAGGAAGAAGCCAGGATTCAATTCAGCAATGTGGAACAAAAGAAAGAAATAAACATGTGCCCAAAACAGAAAGGAAAAACAAGAATCGAACATCTAGGACAACTTTAAACATACCAACATCTGAATCCTAGCGGTGCCAGAAGGAGAAGAGAAAGAGCAAGAGACTGAAAACGTATTTGAAAAAATGAAAACTAACTTCCCAAATTTGGTCCAGGAAATAGACGTACAAGTCCAGGAAGCAAAGAGAGTCCCAAACAAGCTAGACCGAAAGCAGACCACACCAAGACACATCATAATTAAAATGCCAAAGGTGGAAGATAAAGAGAGAATCTTAAAGGCAACGATAGAAAATAACAGAGTTACCTACAAAGGAGTTCCCATAAAACTATTGTGGGCAAACACTCCTCATGGTTTCAGGAATTGTAGACCCGGCCCCAGCATGACGAGGCACCAGCATCCTGGCCGCTCTTGTCTCTATGTCTCAACATAAGACCGCACGCGGAATGTCACTGTCAACCACTCAGAGGGTGGACACGGGAATTAGATCAAAGAGCGCTCCTCATGCTCATTATGCTTTAGAACTTGCTCTGCTTTTCTTATCAGCAATGTGGTGTAAGCTATCTTTAGCAGGGAGTCTATGGGACCCTGCAACTGGTCCAAACGTTTTATAGACCTTGACTCTGATCGGTAAGAGCGATTCCTGAATTAGTGTATGTTACCTGTTACTGTCAAACAACTGAATACAATAGACAATTTATGAATTTTGGCCTTGCATCTCTCGTATGTATCCTCCTCAAGAAATGGCATGAGGGATGAAGGTTTGGCTGCTGGTCTCCGCTAGAGAGGCAGTCACCTTCCTTCCCCCAGATATAATAAAGTGTCCTGGGTAAGTTTGTTCTGCTGTGGCCACGAGGCCTCTACTGGACAGAGCGACTTCCAACTGAGCCTCGGGGGGGGAGGGTGTGTGTGTGGCACCACCGCCATAACCTGCCAACACCAACCAAGGCTCAACTACAAGGGGAAGGTGTACTCAGCCCACACCGCTGGCACACCTCAAGTACCCAGCTTGGGTGATAGGGGAGGCTGTGGAATGGGACCTTATAGGACACGTACTACAGTAGGTCATGCTACCAAGAACCGGAGTCAAGGCAGTTCTACCTAGTACACAGAAACAAACACAGGGAGCCTGCTAAATTGAAGAGGCAAAGAAATATGGCCCACATGAAAAAACAGAACAAAACCCAGATAAAGAAATATATGAAATGTAGATAGCCAACCCATGAGATGCGGAGTTCAAAACACTGGTAATCAGAATGCTCAAAGGAATTATTGAGTAAAACCACAAAATAAATAAAAAGAAGTGAAGGTTATACAAAGTGAAATGAAGAAAAATATACAAGGAACCAACGGAGATAGGAAGAAGCCAGGATTCAATTCAGCAATGTGGAACAAAAGAAAGAAAGTAAGATGTGCCCAAAACAGAAAGGAGAACCAAGAATCGAACATCTAGGACAACTTTAAACATACCAACATCTGAATCCTAGCGGTGCCAGAAGAAGAGAAAGAGCAAGAGACTGAAAACGTATTTGAAAAAATGAAAACTAACTTCCCAAATTTGGCCCAGGATATAGACGTACAAGTCCAGGAAGCAAAGAGAGTCCCAAACAAGCTAGACCCAAAGAAGACCACACCAAGACACATCATAATTAAAATGCCAAAGGTGGAAGATAAAGAGAGAATCTTAAAGGCAATGATAGAAAATAACAGAGTTACCTACAAAGGAGTTCCCATAAAACTATTGTGGGCAAACACTCCTCATGGTTTCAGGAATTGTAGACCGGCCCCAGCATGACGAGCCGCCAGCATCCTGGCCGCTCTTGTCTCTATGTCTCAACATAAGGCCGCACGCGGAATGTCACTGTCAACCACTCAGAGGGTGGACACGGGAATTAGATCAAAGAGCGCTCCTCATGCTCATTATGCTTTAGAACTTGCTCTGCTTTTCTTATCAGCAATGCGGTGTAAGCTATCTTTAGCAGGGAGTCTATGGGACCCTGCAACTGGTCCAAACGTTTTATAGACCTTGACTCTGATCGGTAAGAGCGATTCCTGAATTAGTGTATGTTATCTGTTACTGTCAAACAACTGAATACAATAGACAATTTATGAATTTTAGCCTTGCATCTCTCGTATGTATCCTCCTCAAGAAAAGAAATGAGGGATGAAGGTTTGGCTGCTGGTCTCCGCTAGAGAGGCAGTCACTTTCCTTCCCCCAGATATAATAAAGTGTCCTGGGTAAGTTTGTTCTGCTGTGGCCATGAGGCCTCTACTGGACAGAGCGACTTCCAACTGAGCCTCGGGCGGGGGTGTGTGTGTGTGGCACCACCGCCATAACCTGCCAACACCAAACAAGGCTCAACTACAAGGGGAAGGTGTACTCAGCCCACACCGCTGGCACACCTCAAGTACCCAGCTTGGGTGATAGGGGAGGCTGTGGAATGGGACCTTATAGGACACGTACTACAGTAGGTCATGCTACCAAGAACCGGAGTCAAGGCAGTTCTACCTAGTACACAGAAACAAACACAGGGAGCCTGCTAAATTGAAGAGGCAAAGAAATATGGCCCACATGAAAAAACAGAACAAAACCCAGATAAAGAAATATATGAAATGTAGATAGCCAACCCATCAGATGCGGAGTTCAAAACACTGGTAATCAGAATGCTCAAAGAAATTATTGAGTAAAACCACAAAATAAATAAAAAGAAGTGAAGGTTATACAAAGTGAAATGAAGAAAAATATACAAGGAACCAACGGAGATAGGAAGAAGCCAGGATTCAATTCAGGAATGTGGAACAAAAGAAAAAAGAAATATGTGCCCAAAACAGAAAGGAGAACCAAGAATCGAACATCTAGGACAACTTTAAACATACCAACATCTGAATCCTAGCGGTGCCAGAAGAAGAGAAAGAGCAAGAGACTGAAAACATATTTGAAAAAATGAAAACTAACTTCCCAAATTTGGCCCAGGAAATAGACGTACAAGTCCAGGAAGCAAAGAGAGTCCCAAACAAGCTAGACCGAAAGCAGACCACACCAAGACACATCATAATTAAAATGCCAAAGGTGGAAGATAAAGAGAGAATCTTAAAGGCAACGATAGAAAATAACAGAGTTACCTACAAAGGAGTTCCCATAAAACTATTGTGGGCAAACACTCCTCATGGTTTCAGGAATTGTAGACCCGGCCCCAGCATGACGAGCCACCAGTATCCTGGCCGCTCTTGTCTCTATGTCTCAACATAAGACCGCACGCGGAATGTCACTGTCAACCACTCAGAGGGTGGACACGGGAATTAGATCAAAGAGCGCTCCTCATGCTCATTATGCTTTAGAACTTGCTCTGCTTTTCTTATCAGCAATGTAGTGTAAGCTATCTTTAGCAGGGAGTCTATGGGACCCTGCAACTGGTCCAAACGTTTTATAGACCTTGACTCTGATCGGTAAGAGCGATTCCTGAATTAGTGTATGTTACCTGTTACTGTCAAACAACTGAATACAATAGACAATTTATGAAATTTGGCCTTGCATCTCTCGTATGTATCCTCCTCAAGAAATGGCATGAGGGATGAAGGTTTGGCTGCTGGTCTCCGCTAGAGAGGCAGTCACCTTCCTTCCCCCAGATATAATAAAGTGTCCTGGGTAAGTTTGTTCTGCTGTGGCCACGAGGCCTCTACTGGACAGAGCGACTTCCAACTGAGCCTCGGGGGGGGAGGGTGTGTGTGTGGCACCACCGCCATAACCTGCCAACACCAACCAAGGCTCAACTACAAGGGGAAGGTGTACTCAGCCCACAACGCTGGTACACCTCAAGTACCCAGCTTGGGTGATAGGGGAGGCTGTGGAATGGGACCCTATAGGACACGTACTACAGTAGGTCATGCTACCAAGAACCGGAGTCAAGGCAGTTCTACCTAGTACACAGAAACAAACACAGGGAGCCTGCTAAATTGAAGAGGCAAAGAAATATGGCCCACATGAAAAAACAGAACAAAACCCAGATAAAGAAATATATGAAATGTAGATAGCCAACCCATCAGATGCGGAGTTCAAAACACTGGTAATCAGAATGCTCAAAGAAATTATTGAGTAAAACAACAAAATAAATTAAAAAAAGTGAAGGTTATACAAAGTGAAATGAAGAAAAATATACAAGGAACCAACGGAGATAGGAAGAAGCCAGGATTCAATTCAGCAATGTGGAACAAAAGAAAGAAATAAACATGTGCCCAAAACAGAAAGGAGAACCAAGAATCGAACATCTAGGACAACTTTAAACATACCAACATCTGAATCCTAGCGGTGCCAGAAGGAGAATAGAAAGAGCAAGAGACTGAAAACGTATTTGAAAAAATGAAAACTAACTTCCCAAATTTGGTCCAGGAAATAGACGTACAAGTCCATGAAGCAAAGAGAGTCCCAAACAAGCTAGACCGAAAGCAGACCACACCAAGACACATCATAATTAAAATGCCAAAGGTGGAAGATAAAGAGAGAATCTTAAAGGCAATGATAGAAAATAACAGAGTTACCTACAAAGGAGTTCCCATAAAACTATTGTGGGCAAACACTCCTCATGGTTTCAGGAATTGTAGACCCGGCCCCAGCATGACGAGCCACCAGCATCCTGGCTGCTCTTGTCTCTATGTCTCAACATAAGGCCGCACGCGGAATGTCACTGTCAACCACTCAGAGGGTGGACACGGGAATTAGATCAAAGAGCGCTCCTCATGCTCATTATGCTTTAGAACTTGCTCTGCTTTTCTTATCAGCAATGTGGTGTAAGCTATCTTTAGCAGGGAGTCTATGGGACCCTGCAACTGGTCCAAACGTTTTATAGACCTTGACTCTGATCGGTAAGAGCGATTCCTGAATTAGTGTATGTTACCTGTTACTGTCAAACAACTGAATACAATAGACAATTTATGAATTTTGGCCTTGCATCTCTCGTATGTATCCTCCTCAAGAAATGGCATGAGGGATGAAGGTTTGGCTGCTGGTCTCCGCTAGAGAGGCAGTCACCTTCCTTCCCCCAGATATAATAAAGTGTCCTGGGTAAGTTTTTTCTGCTGTGGCCACGAGGCCTCTACTGGACAGAGCGACTTCCAACTGAGCCTCGGGGGGGGAGGGTGTGTGTGTGGCACCACCGCCATAACCTGCCAACACCAACCAAGGCTCAACTACAAGGGGAAGGTGTACTCAGCCCACACCGCTGGCACACCTCAAGTACCCAGCTCGGGTGATAGGAGAGGCTGTGGAATGGGACCCTATAGGACACGTACTACAGTAGGTCATGCTACCAAGAACCGGAGTCAAGGCAGTTCTACCTAGTACACAGAAACAAACACAGGGAGCCTGCTAAATTGAAGAGGCAAAGAAATATGGCCCACATGAAAAAACAGAACAAAACCCAGATAAAGAAATATATGAAATGTAGATAGCCAACCCATGAGATGCAGAGTTCAAAACACTGGTAATCAGAATGCTCAAAGGAATTATTGAGTAAAACCACAAAATAAATAAAAAGAAGTGAAGGTTATACAAAGTGAAATGAAGAAAAATATACAAGGAACCAACGGAGACAGGAAGAAGCCAGGATTCAATTCAGCAATGTGGAACAAAAGAAAGAAATAAACATGTGCCCAAAACAGAAAGGAAAAACAAGAATCGAACATCTAGGACAACTTTAAACATACCAACATCTGAATCCTAGCGGTGCCAGAAGGAGAAGAGAAAGAGCAAGAGACTGAAAACGTATTTGAAAAAATGAAAACTAACTTCCCAAATTTGGTCCAGGAAATAGACGTACAAGTCCAGGAAGCAAAGAGAGTCCCAAACAAGCTAGACCGAAAGCAGACCACACCAAGACACATCATAATTAAAATGCCAAAGGTGGAAGATAAAGAGAGAATCTTAAAGGCAATGATAGAAAATAACAGAGTTACCTACAAAGAAGTTCCCATAAAACTATTGTGGGCAAACACTCCTCATGGTTTCAGGAATTATAGACCCGGCCCCAGCATGACGAGCCGCCAGCATCCTGGCCGCTCTTGTCTCTATGTCTCAACATAAGGCCGCACGCGGAATGTCACTGTCAACCACTCAGAGGGTGGCCATGGGAATTAGATCAAAGAGCGCTCCTCATGCTCATTATGCTTTAGAACTTGCTCTGCTTTTCTTATCAGCAAAGCGGTGTAAGCTATCTTTAGCAGGGAGTCTATGGGACCCTGCAACTGGTCCAAACGTTTTATAGACCTTGACTCTGATCGGTAAGAGCGATTCCTGAATTAGTGTATGTTATCTGTTACTGTCAAACAACTGAATACAATAGACAATTTATGAATTTTAGCCTTGCATCTCTCGTATGTATCCTCCTCAAGAAAAGAAATGAGGGATGAAGGTTTGGCTGCTGGTCTCCGCTAGAGAGGCAGTCACCTTCCTTCCCCCAGATATAATAAAGTGTCCTGGGTAAGTTTGTTCTGCTGTGGCCATGAGGCCTCTACTGAACAGAGCGACTTCCAACTGAGCCTCGGGCGGGGGTGTGTGTGTGTGGCACCACCGCCATAACCTGCCAACACCAAACAAGGCTCAACTACAAGAGGAAGGTGTACTCAGCCCACACCGCTGGCACACCTCAAGTACCCAGCTTGGGTGATAGGGGAGGCTGTGGAATGGGACCTTATAGGACACGTACTACAGTAGGTCATGCTACCAAGAACCGGAGTCAAGGCAGTTCTACCTAGTACACAGAAACAAACACAGGGAGCCTGCTAAATTGAAGAGGCAAAGAAATATGGCCCACATGAAAAAACAGAACAAAACCCAGATAAAGAAATATATGAAATGTAGATAGCCAACCCATCAGATGCAGAGTTCAAAACACTGGTAATCAGAATGCTCAAAGAAATTATTGAGTAAAACCACAAAATAAATAAAAAGAAGTGAAGGTTATACAAAGTGAAATGAAGAAAAATATACAAGGAACCAACGGAGATAGGAAGAAGCCAGGATTCAATTCAGGAATGTGGAACAAAAGAAAAAAGAAACATGTGCCCAAAACAGAAAGGAGAACCAAGAATCGAACATCTAGGACAACTTTAAACATACCAACATCTGAATCCTAGCGGTGCCAGAAGAAGAGAAAGAGCAAGAGACTGAAAACATATTTGAAAAAATGAAAACTAACTTCCCAAATTTGGCCCAGGAAATAGACGTACAAGTCCAGGAAGCAAAGAGACTCCCAAACAAGCTAGACCCAAAGAAGACCACACCAAGACACATCATAATTAAAATGCCAAAGATGGAAGATAAAGAGAGAATCTTAAAGGCAACGATAGAAAATAACAGAGTTACCTACAAAGGAGTTCCCATAAAACTATTGTGGGCAAACACTCCTCATGGTTTCAGGAATTGTAGACCCGGCCCCAGCATGACGAGCCACCAGCATCCTGGCCGCTCTTGTCTCTATGTCTCAACATAAGACCGCACGCGGAATGTCACTGTCAACCACTCAGAGGGTGGACACGGGAAATAGATCAAAGAGCTCTCCTCATGCTCATTATGCTTTAGAACTTGCTCTGCTTTTCTTATCAGCAATGTGGTGTAAGCTATCTTTAGCAGGGAGTCTATGGGACCCTGCAACTGGTCCAAACGTTTTATAGACCTTGACTCTGATCGGTAAGAGCGATTCCTGAATTAGTGTATGTTACCTGTTACTGTCAAACAACTGAATACAATAGACAATTTATGAAATTTGGCCTTGCATCTCTCGTATGTATCCTCCTCAAGAAATGGCATGAGGGATGAAGGTTTGGCTGCTGGTCTCCGCTAGAGAGGCAGTCACCTTCCTTCCCCCAGATATAATAAAGTGTCCTGGGTAAGTTTGTTCTGCTGTGGCCACGAGGCCTCTACTGGACAGAGCGACTTCCAACTGAGCCTCGGGGGGGGAGGGTGTGTGTGTGGCACCACCGCCATAACCTGCCAACACCAACCAAGGCTCAACTACAAGGGGAAGGTGTACTCAGCCCACACCGCTGGTACACCTCAAGTACCCAGCTTGGGTGATAGGGGAGGCTGCGGAATGGGACCCTATAGGACACGTACTACAGTAGGTCATGCTACCAAGAACCAGAGTCAAGGCAGTTCTACCTAGTACACAGAAACAAACACAGGGAGCCTGCTAAATTGAAGAGGCAAAGAAATATGGCCCACATGAAAAAACAGAACAAAACCCAGATAAAGAAATATATGAAATGTAGATAGCCAACCCATCAGATGCGGAGTTCAAAACACTGGTAATCAGAATGCTCAAAGAAATTATTGAGTAAAACCACAAAATAAATAAAAAAAAGTGAAGGTTATACAAAGTGAAATGAAGAAAAATATACAAGGAACCAACGGAGACAGGAAGAAGCCAGGATTCAATTCAGCAATGTGGAACAAAAGAAAGAAATAAACATGTGCCCAAAACAGAAAGGAAAAACAAGAATCGAACATCTAGGACAACTTTAAACATACCAACATCTGAATCCTAGCGGTGCCAGAAGGAGAAGAGAAAGAGCAAGAGACTGAAAACGTATTTGAAAAAATGAAAACTAACTTCCCAAATTTGGTCCAGGAAATAGACGTACAAGTCCAGGAAGCAAAGAGAGTCCCAAACAAGCTAGACCGAAAGCAGACCACACCAAGACACATCATAATTAAAATGCCAAAGGTGGAAGATAAAGAGAGAATCTTAAAGGCAATGATAGAAAATAACAGAGTTACCTACAAAGAAGTTCCCATAAAACTATTGTGGGCAAACACTCCTCATGGTTTCAGGAATTGTAGACCCGGCCCCAGCATGACGAGCCGCCAGCATCCTGGCCGCTCTTGTCTCTATGTCTCAACATAAGGCCGCACGCGGAATGTCACTGTCAACCACTCAGAGGGTGGACACGGGAATTAGATCAAAGAGCGCTCCTCATGCTCATTATGCTTTAGAACTTGCTCTGCTTTTCTTATCAGCAATGCGGTGTAAGCTATCTTTAGCAGGGAGTCTATGGGACCCTGCAACTGGTCCAAACGTTTTATAGACCTTGACTCTGATCGGTAAGAGCGATTCCTGAATTAGTGTATGTTATCTGTTACTGTCAAACAACTGAATACAATAGACAATTTATGAATTTTAGCCTTGCATCTCTCGTATGTATCCTCCTCAAGAAAAGAAATGAGGGATGAAGGTTTGGCTGCTGGTCTCCGCTAGAGAGGCAGTCACCTTCCTTCCCCCAGATATAATAAAGTGTCCTGGGTAAGTTTGTTCTGCTGTGGCCATGAGGCCTCTACTGGACAGAGCGACTTCCAACTGAGCCTCGGGCGGGGGTGTGTGTGTGTGGCACCACCGCCATAACCTGCCAACACCAAACAAGGCTCAACTACAAGAGGAAGGTGTACTCAGCCCACACCGCTGGCACACCTCAAGTACCCAGCTTGGGTGATAGGGGAGGCTGTGGAATGGGACCTTATAGGACACGTACTACAGTAGGTCATGCTACCAAGAACCGGAGTCAAGGCAGTTCTACCTAGTACACAGAAACAAACACAGGGAGCCTGCTAAATTGAAGAGGCAAAGAAATATGGCCCACATGAAAAAACAGAACAAAACCCAGATAAAGAAATATATGAAATGTAGATAGCCAACCCATCAGATGCAGAGTTCAAAACACTGGTAATCAGAATGCTCAAAGAAATTATTGAGTAAAACCACAAAATAAATAAAAAGAAGTGAAGGTTATACAAAGTGAAATGAAGAAAAATATACAAGGAACCAACGGAGATAGGAAGAAGCCAGGATTCAATTCAGGAATGTGGAACAAAAGAAAAAAGAAACATGTGCCCAAAACAGAAAGGAGAACCAAGAATCGAACATCTAGGACAACTTTAAACATACCAACATCTGAATCCTAGCGGTGCCAGAAGAAGAGAAAGAGCAAGAGACTGAAAACATATTTGAAAAAATGAAAACTAACTTCCCAAATTTGGCCCAGGAAATAGACGTACAAGTCCAGGAAGCAAAGAGACTCCCAAACAAGCTAGACCCAAAGAAGACCACACCAAGACACATCATAATTAAAATGCCAAAGGTGGAAGATAAAGAGAGAAACTTAAAGGCAACGATAGAAAATAACAGAGTTACCTACAAAGGAGTTCCCATAAAACTATTGTGGGCAAACACTCCTCATGGTTTCAGGAATTGTAGACCCGGCCCCAGCATGACGAGCCACCAGCATCCTGGCCGCTCTTGTCTCTATGTCTCAACATAAGACCGCACGCGGAATGTCACTGTCAACCACTCAGAGGGTGGACACGGGAATTAGATCAAAGAGCGCTCCTCATGCTCATTATGCTTTAGAACTTGCTCTGCTTTTCTTATCAGCAATGCGGTGTAAGCTATCTTTAGCAGGGAGTCTATGGGACCCTGCAACTGGTCCAAACGTTTTATAGACCTTGACTCTGATCGGTAAGAGCGATTCCTGAATTAGTGTATGTTACCTGTTACTGTCAAACAACTGAATACAATAGACAATTTATGAATTTTGGCCTTGCATCTCTCGTATGTATCCTCCTCAAGAAATGGCATGAGGGATGAAGGTTTGGCTGCTGGTCTCCTCTAGAGAGGCAGTCACCTTCCTTCCCCCAGATATAATAAAGTGTCCTGGGTAAGTTTGTTCTGCTGTGGCCACGAGGCCTCTACTGGACAGAGCGACTTCCAACTGAGCCTCGGGGGGGGGAGGGTGTGTGTGTGGCACCACCGCCATAACCTGCCAACACCAACCAAGGCTCAACTACAAGGGGAAGGAGTACTCAGCCCACACCGCTGGCACACCTCAAGTACCCAGCTTGGGTGATAGGGGAGGCTGTGGAATGGGACCTTATAGGACACGTACTACAGTACGTCATGCTACCAAGAACCGGAGTCAAGGCAGTTCTACCTAGTACACAGAAACAAACACAGGGAGCCTGCTAAATTGAAGAGGCAAAGAAATATGGCCCACATGAAAAAACAGAACAAAACCCAGATAAAGAAATATATGAAATGTAGATAGCCAACCCATCAGATGCAGAGTTCAAAACACTGGTAATCAGAATGCTCAAAGAAATTATTGAGTAAAACCACAAAATAAATAAAAAGAAGTGAAGGTTATACAAAGTGAAATGAAGAAAAATATACAAGGAACCAACGGAGATAGGAAGAAGCCAGGATTCAATTCAGGAATGTGGAACAAAAGAAAAAAGAAACATGTGCCCAAAACAGAAAGGAGAACCAAGAATCGAACATCTAGGACAACTTTAAACATACCAACATCTGAATCCTAGCGGTGCCAGAAGAAGAGAAAGAGCAAGAGACTGAAAACATATTTGAAAAAATGAAAACTAACTTCCCAAATTTGGCCCAGGAAATAGACGTACAAGTCCAGGAAGCAAAGAGACTCCCAAACAAGCTAGACCCAAAGAAGACCACACCAAGACACATCATAATTAAAATGCCAAAGGTGGAAGATAAAGAGAGAATCTTAAAGGCAACGATAGAAAATAACAGAGTTACCTACAAAGGAGTTCCCATAAAACTATTGTGGGCAAACACTCCTCATGGTTTCAGGAATTGTAGACCCGGCCCCAGCATGACGAGCCACCAGCATCCTGGCCGCTCTTGTCTCTATGTCTCAACATAAGACCGCACGCGGAATGTCACTGTCAACCACTCAGAGGGTGGACACGGGAAATAGATCAAAGAGCTCTCCTCATGCTCATTATGCTTTAGAACTTGCTCTGCTTTTCTTATCAGCAATGTGGTGTAAGCTATCTTTAGCAGGGAGTCTATGGGACCCTGCAACTGGTCCAAACGTTTTATAGACCTTGACTCTGATCGGTAAGAGCGATTCCTGAATTAGTGTATGTTACCTGTTACTGTCAAACAACTGAATACAATAGACAATTTATGAAATTTGGCCTTGCATCTCTCGTATGTATCCTCCTCAAGAAATGGCATGAGGGATGAAGGTTTGGCTGCTGGTCTCCGCTAGAGAGGCAGTCACCTTCCTTCCCCCAGATATAATAAAGTGTCCTGGGTAAGTTTGTTCTGCTGTGGCCACGAGGCCTCTACTGGACAGAGCGACTTCCAACTGAGCCTCGGGGGGGGAGGGTGTGTGTGTGGCACCACCGCCATAACCTGCCAACACCAACCAAGGCTCAACTACAAGGGGAAGGTGTACTCAGCCCACACCGCTGGTACACCTCAAGTACCCAGCTTGGGTGATAGGGGAGGCTGCGGAATGGGACCCTATAGGACACGTACTACAGTAGGTCATGCTACCAAGAACCAGAGTCAAGGCAGTTCTACCTAGTACACAGAAACAAACACAGGGAGCCTGCTAAATTGAAGAGGCAAAGAAATATGGCCCACATGAAAAAACAGAACAAAACCCAGATAAAGAAATATATGAAATGTAGATAGCCAACCCATCAGATGCGGAGTTCAAAACACTGGTAATCAGAATGCTCAAAGAAATTATTGAGTAAAACCACAAAATAAATAAAAAAAAGTGAAGGTTATACAAAGTGAAATGAAGAAAAATATACAAGGAACCAACGGAGACAGGAAGAAGCCAGGATTCAATTCAGCAATGTGGAACAAAAGAAAGAAATAAACATGTGCCCAAAACAGAAAGGAAAAACAAGAATCGAACATCTAGGACAACTTTAAACATACCAACATCTGAATCCTAGCGGTGCCAGAAGGAGAAGAGAAAGAGCAAGAGACTGAAAACGTATTTGAAAAAATGAAAACTAACTTCCCAAATTTGGTCCAGGAAATAGACGTACAAGTCCAGGAAGCAAAGAGAGTCCCAAACAAGCTAGACCGAAAGCAGACCACACCAAGACACATCATAATTAAAATGCCAAAGGTGGAAGATAAAGAGAGAATCTTAAAGGCAATGATAGAAAATAACAGAGTTACCTACAAAGAAGTTCCCATAAAACTATTGTGGGCAAACACTCCTCATGGTTTCAGGAATTGTAGACCCGGCCCCAGCATGACGAGCCGCCAGCATCCTGGCCGCTCTTGTCTCTATGTCTCAACATAAGGCCGCACGCGGAATGTCACTGTCAACCACTCAGAGGGTGGACACGGGAATTAGATCAAAGAGCGCTCCTCATGCTCATTATGCTTTAGAACTTGCTCTGCTTTTCTTATTAGCAATGCGGTGTAAGCTATCTTTAGCAGGGAGTCTATGGGACCCTGCAACTGGTCCAAACGTTTTATAGACCTTGACTCTGATCGGTAAGAGCGATTCCTGAATTAGTGTATGTTACCTGTTACTGTCAAACAACTGAATACAATAGACAATTTATGAATTTTGGCCTTGCATCTCTCGTATGTATCCTCCTCAAGAAATGGCATGAGGGATGAAGGTTTGGCTGCTGGTCTCCGCTAGAGAGGCAGTCACCTTCCTTCCCCCAGATATAATAAAGTGTCCTGGGTAAGTTTGTTCTGCTGTGGCCATGAGGCCTCTACTGGACAGAGCGACTTCCAACTGAGCCTCGGGGGGGGAGGGTGTGTGTGTGGCACCACCGCCATAACCTGCCAACACCAACCAAGGCTCAACTACAAGGGGAAGGTGTACTCAGCCCACACCGCTGGCACACCTCAAGTACCCAGCTTGGGTGATAGGGGAGGCTGTGGAATGGGACCCTATAGGACACGTACTACAGTAGGTCATGCTACCAAGAACCGGAGTCAAGGCAGTTCTACCTAGTACACAGAAACAAACACAGGGAGCCTGCTAAATTGAAGAGGCAAAGAAATATGGCCCACATGAAAAAACAGAACAAAACCCAGATAAAGAAATATATGAAATGTAGATAGCCAACCCATCAGATGCAGAGTTCAAAACACTGGTAATCAGAATGCTCAAAGAAATTATTGAGTAAAACCACAAAATAAATAAAAAGAAGTGAAGGTTATACAAAGTGAAATGAAGAAAAATATACAAGGAACCAACGGGGATAGGAAGAAGCCAGGATTCAATTCAGGAATGTGGAACAAAAGAAAAAAGAAACATGTGCCCAAAACAGAAAGGAGAACCAAGAATCGAACATCTAGGACAACTTTAAACATACCAACATCTGAATCCTAGCAGTGCCAGAAGAAGAGAAAGAGCAAGAGACTGAAAACGTATTTGAAAAAATGAAAACTAACTTCCCAAATTTGGTCCAGGAAATAGACGTACAAGTCCAGGAAGCAAAGAGAGTCCCAAACAAGCTAGACCGAAAGCAGACCACACCAAGACACATCATAATTAAAATGCCAAAGGTGGAAGATAAAGAGAGAATCTTAAAGGCAATGATAGAAAATAACAGAGTTACCTACAAAGGAGTTCCCATAAAACTATTGTGGGCAAACACTCCTCATGGTTTCAGGAATTGTAGACCCGGCCCCAGCATGACGAGTCGCCAGCATCCTGGCCGCTCTTGTCTCTATGTCTCAACATAAGGCCGCACGCGGAATGTCACTGTCAACCACTCAGAGGGTGGACACGGGAATTAGATCAAAGAGCGCTCCTCATGCTCATTATGCTTTAGAACTTGCTCTGCTTTTCTTATCAGCAATGTGGTGTAAGCTATCTTTAGCAGGGAGTCTATGGGACCCTGCAACTGGTCCAAACGTTTTATAGACCTTGACTCTGATCGGTAAGAGCGATTCCTGAATTAGTGTATGTTACCTGTTACTGTCAAACAACTGAATACAATAGACAATTTATGAATTTTGGCCTTGCATCTCTCGTATGTATCCTCCTCAAGAAATGGCATGAGGGATGAAGGTTTGGCTGCTGGTCTCCGCTAGAGAGGCAGTCACCTTCCTTCCCCCAGATATAATAAAGTGTCCTGGGTAAGTTTGTTCTGCTGTGGCCATGAGGCCTCTACTGGACAGAGCGACTTCCAACTGAGCCTCGGGGGGGGAGGGTGTGTGTGTGGCACCACCGCCATAACCTGCCAACACCAACCAAGGCTCAACTACAAGGGGAAGGTGTACTCAGCCCACACCGCTGGCACACCTCAAGTACCCAGCTTGGGTGATAGGGGAGGCTGTGGAATGGGACCCTATAGGACACGTACTACAGTAGGTCATGCTACCAAGAACCGGAGTCAAGGCAGTTCTACCTAGTACACAGAAACAAACACAGGGAGCCTGCTAAATTGAAGAGGCAAAGAAATATGGCCCACATGAAAAAACAGAACAAAACCCAGATAAAGAAATATATGAAATGTAGATAGCCAACCCATCAGATGCAGAGTTCAAAACACTGGTAATCAGAATGCTCAAAGAAATTATTGAGTAAAACCACAAAATAAATAAAAAGAAGTGAAGGTTATACAAAGTGAAATGAAGAAAAATATACAAGGAACCAACGGGGATAGGAAGAAGCCAGGATTCAATTCAGGAATGTGGAACAAAAGAAAAAAGAAACATGTGCCCAAAACAGAAAGGAGAACCAAGAATCGAACATCTAGGACAACTTTAAACATACCAACATCTGAATCCTAGCAGTGCCAGAAGAAGAGAAAGAGCAAGAGACTGAAAACGTATTTGAAAAAATGAAAACTAACTTCCCAAATTTGGTCCAGGAAATAGACGTACAAGTCCAGGAAGCAAAGAGAGTCCCAAACAAGCTAGACCGAAAGCAGACCACACCAAGACACATCATAATTAAAATGCCAAAGGTGGAAGATAAAGAGAGAATCTTAAAGGCAATGATAGAAAATAACAGAGTTACCTACAAAGGAGTTCCCATAAAACTATTGTGGGCAAACACTCCTCATGGTTTCAGGAATTGTAGACCCGGCCCCAGCATGACGAGTCGCCAGCATCCTGGCCGCTCTTGTCTCTATGTCTCAACATAAGGCCGCACGCGGAATGTCACTGTCAACCACTCAGAGGGTGGACACGGGAATTAGATCAAAGAGCGCTCCTCATGCTCATTATGCTTTAGAACTTGCTCTGCTTTTCTTATCAGCAATGTGGTGTAAGCTATCTTTAGCAGGGAGTCTATGGGACCCTGCAACTGGTCCAAACGTTTTATAGACCTTGACTCTGATCGGTAAGAGCGATTCCTGAATTAGTGTATGTTACCTGTTACTGTCAAACAACTGAATACAACAGACAATTTATGAATTTTGGCCTTGCATCTCTCGTATGTATCCTCCTCAAGAAATGGCATGAGGGATGAAGGTTTGGCTGCTGGTCTCCGCGAGAGAGGCAGTCACCTTCCTTCCCCCAGATATAATAAAGTGTCCTGGGTAAGTTTGTTCTGCTGTGGCCACGAGGCCTCTACTGGACAGAGCGACTTCCAACTGAGCCTCGGGGGGGGGAGGGTGTGTGTGTGGCACCACCGCCATAACCTGCCAACACCAACCAAGGCTCAACTACAAGGGGAAGGTGTACTCAGCCCACACCGCTGGCACACCTCAAGTACCCAGCTTGGGTGATAGGGGAGGCTGTGGAATGGGACCCTATAGGATACGTACTACAGTAGGTCATGCTACCAAGAACCGGAGTCAAGGCAGTTCTACCTAGTACACAGAAACAAACACAGGGAGCCTGCTAAATTGAAGAGGCAAAGAAATATGGCCCACATGAAAAAACAGAACAAAACCCAGATAAAGAAATATATGAAATGTAGATAGCCAACCCATCAGATGCAGAGTTCAAAACACTGGTAATCAGAATGCTCAAAGAAATTATTGAGTAAAACCACAAAATAAATAAAAAAAAGTGAAGGTTATACAAAGTGAAATGAAGAAAAATATACAAGGAACCAACGGAGATAGGAAGAAGCCAGGATTCAATTCAGCAATGTGGAACAAAAGAAAGAAATAAACATGTGCCCAAAACAGAAAGGAAAAACAAGAATCGAACATCTAGGACAACTTTAAACATACCAACATCTGAATCCTAGCGGTGCCAGAAGGAGAAGAGAAAGAGCAAGAGACTGAAAACGTATTTGAAAAAATGAAAACTAACTTCCCAAATTTGGTCCAGGAAATAGACGTACAAGTCCAGGAAGCAAAGAGAGTCCCAAACAAGCTAGACCGAAAGCAGACCACACCAAGACACATCATAATTAAAATGCCAAAGGTGGAAGATAAAGAGAGAATCTTAAAGGCAATGATAGAAAATAACAGAGTTACCTACAAAGAAGTTCCCATAAAACTATTGGCGGCAAACACTCCTCATGGTTTCAGGAATTGTAGACCCGGCCCCAGCATGACGAGCCGCCAGCATCCTGGCCGCTCTTGTCTCTATGTCTCAACATAAGGCCGCACGCGGAATGTCACTGTCAACCACTCAGAGGGTGGACACGGGAATTAGATCAAAGAGCGCTCCTCATGCTCATTATGCTTTAGAACTTGCTCTGCTTTTCTTATCAGCAATGCGGTGTAAGCTATCTTTAGCAGGGAGTCTATGGGACCCTGCAACTGGTCCAAACGTTTTATAGACCTTGACTCTGATCTGTAAGAGCGATTCCTGAATTAGTGTATGTTATCTGTTACTGTCAAACAACTGAATACAATAGACAATTTATGAATTTTAGCCTTGCATCTCTCGTATGTATCCTCCTCAAGAAAAGAAATGAGGGATGAAGGTTTGGCTGCTGGTCTCCGCTAGAGAGGCAGTCACCTTCCTTCCCCCAGATATAATAAAGTGTCCTGGGTAAGTTTGTTCTGCTGTGGCCACGAGGCCTCTACTGGACAGAGCGACTTCCAACTGAGCCTCGGGCGGGGGTGTGTGTGTGTGGCACCACCGCCATAACGTGCCAACACCAAACAAGGCTCAACTACAAGAGGAAGGTGTACTCAGCCCACACCGCTGGCACACCTCAAGTACCCAGCTTGGGTGATAGGGGAGGCTGTGGAATGGGACCTTATAGGACACGTACTACAGTACGTCATGCTACCAAGAACCGGAGTCAAGGCAGTTCTACCTAGTACACAGAAACAAACACAGGGAGCCTGCTAAATTGAAGAGGCAAAGAAATATGGCCCACATGAAAAAACAGAACAAAACCCAGATAAAGAAATATATGAAATGTAGATAGCCAACCCATCAGATGCAGAGTTCAAAACACTGGTAATCAGAATGCTCAAAGAAATTATTGAGTAAAACCACAAAATAAATAAAAAGAAGTGAAGGTTATACAAAGTGAAATGAAGAAAAATATACAAGGAACCAACGGAGATAGGAAGAAGCCAGGATTCAATTCAGGAATGTGGAACAAAAGAAAAAAGAAACATGTGCCCAAAACAGAAAGGAGAACCAAGAATCGAACATCTAGGACAACTTTAAACATACCAACATCTGAATCCTAGCGGTGCCAGAAGAAGAGAAAGAGCAAGAGACTGAAAACATATTTCAAAAAATGAAAACTAACTTCCCAAATTTGGCCCAGGAAATAGACGTACAAGTCCAGGAAGCAAAGAGACTCCCAAACAAGCTAGACCCAAAGAAGACCACACCAAGACACATCATAATTAAAATGCCAAAGGTGGAAGATAAAGAGAGAATCTTAAAGGCAACGATAGAAAATAACAGAGTTACCTACAAAGGAGTTCCCATAAAACTATTGTGGGCAAACACTCCTCATGGTTTCAGGAATTGTAGACCCGGCCCCAGCATGACGAGCCACCAGCATCCTGGCCGCTCTTGTCTCTATGTCTCAACATAAGGCCGCACGCGGAATGTCACTGTCAACCACTCAGAGGGTGGACACGGGAATTAGATCAAAGAGCGCTCCTCATGCTCATTATGCTTTAGAACTTGCTCTGCTTTTCTTATCAGCAATGTGGTGTAAGCTATCTTTAGCAGGGAGTCTATGGGACCCTGCAACTGGTCCAAACGTTTTATAGACCTTGACTCTGATCGGTAAGAGCGATTCCTGAATTAGTGTATGTTACCTGTTACTGTCAAACAACTGAATACAATAGACAATTTATGAATTTTGGCCTTGCATCTCTCGTATGTATCCTCCTCAAGAAATGGCATGAGGGATGAAGGTTTGGCTGCTGGTCTCCGCTAGAGAGGCAGTCACCTTCCTTCCCCCAGATATAATAAAGTGTCCTGGGTAAGTTTGTTCTGCTGTGGCCACGAGGCCTCTACTGGACAGAGCGACTTCCAACTGAGCCTCGGGGGGGGAGGGTGTGTGTGTGGCACCACCGCCATAACCTGCCAACACCAACCAAGGCTCAACTACAAGGGGAAGGTGTACTCAGCCCACACCGCTGGTACACCTCAAGTACCCAGCTTGGGTGATAGGGGTGGCTGTGGAATGGGACCCTATAGGACACGTACTACAGTAGGTCATGCTACCAAGAACCGGAGTCAAGGCAGTTCTACCTAGTACACAGAAACAAACACAGGGAGCCTGCTAAATTGAAGAGGCAAAGAAATATGGCCCACATGAAAAAACAGAACAAAACCCAGATAAAGAAATATATGAAATGTAGATAGCCAACCCATCAGATGCAGAGTTCAAAACACTGGTAATCAGAATGCTCAAAGAAATTATTGAGTAAAACCACAAAATAAATAAAAAAAAGTGAAGGTTATACAAAGTGAAATGAAGAAAAATATACAAGGAACCAACGGAGATAGGAAGAAGCCAGGATTCAATTCAGCAATGTGGAACAAAAGAAAGAAATAAACATGTGCCCAAAACAGAAAGGAAAAACAAGAATCGAACATCTAGGACAACTTTAAACATACCAACATCTGAATCCTAGCGGTGCCAGAAGGAGAAGAGAAAGAGCAAGAGACTGAAAACGTATTTGAAAAAATGAAAACTAACTTCCCAAATTTGGTCCAGGAAATAGACGTACAAGTCCAGGAAGCAAAGAGAGTCCCAAACAAGCTAGACCGAAAGCAGACCACACCAAGACACATCATAATTAAAATGCCAAAGGTGGAAGATAAAGAGAGAATCTTAAAGGCAATGATAGAAAATAACAGAGTTACCTACAAAGAAGTTCCCATAAAACTATTGGCGGCAAACACTCCTCATGGTTTCAGGAATTGTAGACCCGGCCCCAGCATGACGAGCCGCCAGCATCCTGGCCGCTCTTGTCTCTATGTCTCAACATAAGGCCGCACGCGGAATGTCACTGTCAACCACTCAGAGGGTGGACACGGGAATTAGATCAAAGAGCGCTCCTCATGCTCATTATGCTTTAGAACTTGCTCTGCTTTTCTTATCAGCAATGCGGTGTAAGCTATCTTTAGCAGGGAGTCTATGGGACCCTGCAACTGGTCCAAACGTTTTATAGACCTTGACTCTGATCTGTAAGAGCGATTCCTGAATTAGTGTATGTTATCTGTTACTGTCAAACAACTGAATACAATAGACAATTTATGAATTTTAGCCTTGCATCTCTCGTATGTATCCTCCTCAAGAAAAGAAATGAGGGATGAAGGTTTGGCTGCTGGTCTCCGCTAGAGAGGCAGTCACCTTCCTTCCCCCAGATATAATAAAGTGTCCTGGGTAAGTTTGTTCTGCTGTGGCCACGAGGCCTCTACTGGACAGAGCGACTTCCAACTGAGCCTCGGGCGGGGGTGTGTGTGTGTGGCACCACCGCCATAACGTGCCAACACCAAACAAGGCTCAACTACAAGAGGAAGGTGTACTCAGCCCACACCGCTGGCACACCTCAAGTACCCAGCTTGGGTGATAGGGGAGGCTGTGGAATGGGACCTTATAGGACACGTACTACAGTACGTCATGCTACCAAGAACCGGAGTCAAGGCAGTTCTACCTAGTACACAGAAACAAACACAGGGAGCCTGCTAAATTGAAGAGGCAAAGAAATATGGCCCACATGAAAAAACAGAACAAAACCCAGATAAAGAAATATATGAAATGTAGATAGCCAACCCATCAGATGCAGAGTTCAAAACACTGGTAATCAGAATGCTCAAAGAAATTATTGAGTAAAACCACAAAATAAATAAAAAGAAGTGAAGGTTATACAAAGTGAAATGAAGAAAAATATACAAGGAACCAACGGAGATAGGAAGAAGCCAGGATTCAATTCAGGAATGTGGAACAAAAGAAAAAAGAAACATGTGCCCAAAACAGAAAGGAGAACCAAGAATCGAACATCTAGGACAACTTTAAACATACCAACATCTGAATCCTAGCGGTGCCAGAAGAAGAGAAAGAGCAAGAGACTGAAAACATATTTCAAAAAATGAAAACTAACTTCCCAAATTTGGCCCAGGAAATAGACGTACAAGTCCAGGAAGCAAAGAGACTCCCAAACAAGCTAGACCCAAAGAAGACCACACCAAGACACATCATAATTAAAATGCCAAAGGTGGAAGATAAAGAGAGAATCTTAAAGGCAACGATAGAAAATAACAGAGTTACCTACAAAGGAGTTCCCATAAAACTATTGTGGGCAAACACTCCTCATGGTTTCAGGAATTGTAGACCCGGCCCCAGCATGACGAGCCACCAGCATCCTGGCCGCTCTTGTCTCTATGTCTCAACATAAGGCCGCACGCGGAATGTCACTGTCAACCACTCAGAGGGTGGACACGGGAATTAGATCAAAGAGCGCTCCTCATGCTCATTATGCTTTAGAACTTGCTCTGCTTTTCTTATCAGCAATGTGGTGTAAGCTATCTTTAGCAGGGAGTCTATGGGACCCTGCAACTGGTCCAAACGTTTTATAGACCTTGACTCTGATCGGTAAGAGCGATTCCTGAATTAGTGTATGTTACCTGTTACTGTCAAACAACTGAATACAATAGACAATTTATGAATTTTGGCCTTGCATCTCTCGTATGTATCCTCCTCAAGAAATGGCATGAGGGATGAAGGTTTGGCTGCTGGTCTCCGCTAGAGAGGCAGTCACCTTCCTTCCCCCAGATATAATAAAGTGTCCTGGGTAAGTTTGTTCTGCTGTGGCCACGAGGCCTCTACTGGACAGAGCGACTTCCAACTGAGCCTCGGGGGGGGAGGGTGTGTGTGTGGCACCACCGCCATAACCTGCCAACACCAACCAAGGCTCAACTACAAGGGGAAGGTGTACTCAGCCCACACCGCTGGTACACCTCAAGTACCCAGCTTGGGTGATAGGGGTGGCTGTGGAATGGGACCCTATAGGACACGTACTACAGTAGGTCATGCTACCAAGAACCGGAGTCAAGGCAGTTCTACCTAGTACACAGAAACAAACACAGGGAGCCTGCTAAATTGAAGTGGCAAAGAAATATGGCCCACATGAAAAAACAGAACAAAACCCAGATAAAGAAATATATGAAATGTAGATAGCCAACCCATCAGATGCAGAGTTCAAAACACTGGTAATCAGAATGCTCAAAGAAATTATTGAGTAAAACCACAAAATAAATAAAAAAAAGTGAAGGTTATACAAAGTGAAATGAAGAAAAATATACAAGGAACCAACGGACACAGGAAGAAGCCAGGATTCAATTCAGCAATGTGGAACAAAAGAAAGAAATAAACATGTGCCCAAAACAGAAAGGAAAAACAAGAATCGAACATCTAGGACAACTTTAAACATACCAACATCTGAATCCTAGCGGTGCCAGAAGGAGAAGAGAAAGAGCAAGAGACTGAAAACGTATTTGAAAAAATGAAAACTAACTTCCCAAATTTGGTCCAGGAAATAGACGTACAAGTCCAGGAAGCAAAGAGAGTCCCAAACAAGCTAGACCGAAAGCAGACCACACCAAGACACATCATAATTAAAATGCCAAAGGTGGAAGATAAAGAGAGAATCTTAAAGGCAATGATAGAAAATAACAGAGTTACCTACAAAGAAGTTCCCATAAAACTATTGTGGGCAAACACTCCTCATGGTTTCAGGAATTGTAGACCCGGCCCCAGCATGATGAGCCGCCAGCATCCTGGCCGCTCTTGTCTCTATGTCTCAACATAAGGCCGCACGCGGAATGTCACTGTCAACCACTCAGAGGGTGGACACGGGAATTAGATCAAAGAGCGCTCCTCATGCTCATTATGCTTTAGAACTTGCTCTGCTTTTCTTATCAGCAATGCGGTGTAAGCTATCTTTAGCAGGGAGTCTATGGGACCCTGCAACTGGTCCAAACGTTTTATAGACCTTGACTCTGATCGGTAAGAGCGATTCCTGAATTAGTGTATGTTATCTGTTACTGTCAAACAACTGAATACAATAGACAATTTATGAATTTTAGCCTTGCATCTCTCGTATGTATCCTCCTCAAGAAAAGAAATGAGGGATGAAGGTTTGGCTGCTGGTCTCCGCTAGAGGGGCAGTCACCTTCCTTCACCCAGATATAATAAAGTGTCCTGGGTAAGTTTGTTCTGCTGTGGCCACGAGGCCTCTACTGGACAGAGCGACTTCCAACTGAGCCTCGGGCGGGGGTGTGTGTGTGTGGCACCACCACCATAACGTGCCAACACCAAACAAGGCTCAACTACAAGAGGAAGGTGTACTCAGCCCACACCGCTGGCACACCTCAAGTACCCAGCTTGGGTGATAGGGGAGGCTGTGGAATGGGACCTTATAGGACACGTACTACAGTACGTCATGCTACCAAGAACCGGAGTCAAGGCAGTTCTACCTAGTACACAGAAACAAACACAGGGAACCTGCTAAATTGAAGAGGCAAAGAAATATGGCCCACATGAAAAAACAGAACAAAACCCAGATAAAGAAATATATGAAATGTAGATAGCCAACCCATCAGATGCAGAGTTCAAAACACTGGTAATCAGAATGCTCAAAGAAATTATTGAGTAAAACCACAAAATAAATAAAAAGAAGTGAAGGTTATACAAAGTGAAATGAAGAAAAATATACAAGGAACCAACGGAGATAGGAAGAAGCCAGGATTCAATTCAGGAATGTGGAACAAAAGAAAAAAGAAACATGTGCCCAAAACAGAAAGGAGAACCAAGAATCGAACATCTAGGACAACTTTAAACATACCAACATCTGAATCCTAGCGGTGCCAGAAGAAGAGAAAGAGCAAGAGACTGAAAACGTATTTGAAAAAATGAAAACTAACTTCCCAAATTTGGCCCAGGAAATAGACGTACAAGTCCAGGAAGCAAAGAGACTCCCAAACAAGCTAGACCCCAAGAAGACCACACCAAGACACAGCATAATTAAAATGCCAAAGGAGGAAGATAAAGAGAGAATCTTAAAGGCAATGATAGAAAATAACAGAGTTACCTACAAAGAAGTTCCCATAAAACTATTGTGGGCAAACACTCCTCATGGTTTCAGGAATTGTAGACCCGGCCCCAGCATGACGAGTCGCCAGCATCCTGGCCGCTCTTGTCTCTATGTCTCAACATAAGGCCGCACGCGGAATGTCACTGTCAACCACTCAGAGGGTGGACACGGGAATTAGATCAAAGAGCGCTCCTCATGCTCATTATGCTTTAGAACTTGCTCTGCTTTTCTTATCAGCAATGCGGTGTAAGCTATCTTTAGCAGGGAGTCTATGGGACCCTGCAACTGGTCCAAACGTTTTATAGACCTTGACTCTGATCGGTAAGAGCGATTCCTGAATTAGTGTATGTTATCTGTTACTGTCAAACAACTGAATACAATAGACAATTTATGAATTTTAGCCTTGCATCTCTCGTATGTATCCTCCTCAAGAAAAGAAATGAGGGATGAAGGTTTGGCTGCTGGTCTCCGCTAGAGGGGCAGTCACCTTCCTTCACCCAGATATAATAAAGTGTCCTGGGTAAGTTTGTTCTGCTGTGGCCACGAGGCCTCTACTGGACAGAGCGACTTCCAACTGAGCCTCGGGCGGGGGTGTGTGTGTGTGGCACCACCACCATAACGTGCCAACACCAAACAAGGCTCAACTACAAGAGGAAGGTGTACTCAGCCCACACCGCTGGTACACCTCAAGTACCCAGCTTGGGTGATAGGGGAGGCTGTGGAATGGGACCTTATAGGACACGTACTACAGTACGTCATGCTACCAAGAACCGGAGTCAAGGCAGTTCTACCTAGTACACAGAAACAAACACAGGGAACCTGCTAAATTGAAGAGGCAAAGAAATATGGCCCACATGAAAAAACAGAACAAAACCCAGATAAAGAAATATATGAAATGTAGATAGCCAACCCATCAGATGCAGAGTTCAAAACACTGGTAATCAGAATGCTCAAAGATATTATTGAGTAAAACCACAAAATAAATAAAAAGAAGTGAAGGTTATACAAAGTGAAATGAAGAAAAATATACAAGGAACCAACGGAGATAGGAAGAAGCCAGGATTCAATTCAGGAATGTGGAACAAAAGAAAAAAGAAACATGTGCCCAAAACAGAAAGGAGAACCAAGAATCGAACATCTAGGACAACTTTAAACATACCAACATCTGAATCCTAGCGGTGCCAGAAGAAGAGAAAGAGCAAGAGACTGAAAACGTATTTGAAAAAATGAAAACTAACTTCCCAAATTTGGCCCAGGAAATAGACGTACAAGTCCAGGAAGCAAAGAGACTCCCAAACAAGCTAGACCCCAAGAAGACCACACCAAGACACAGCATAATTAAAATGCCAAAGGAGGAAGATAAAGAGAGAATCTTAAAGGCAATGATAGAAAATAACAGAGTTACCTACAAAGAAGTTCCCATAAAACTATTGTGGGCAAACACTCCTCATGGTTTCAGGAATTGTAGACCCGGCCCCAGCATGACGAGTCGCCAGCATCCTGGCCGCTCTTGTCTCTATGTCTCAACATAAGGCCGCACGCGGAATGTCACTGTCAACCACTCAGAGGGTGGACACGGGAATTAGATCAAAGAGCGCTCCTCATGCTCATTATGCTTTAGAACTTGCTCTGCTTTTCTTATCAGCAATGCGGTGTAAACTATCTTTAGCAGGGAGTCTATGGGACCCTGCAACTGGTCCAAACGTTTTATAGACCTTGACTCTGATCCGTAAGAGCGATTCCTGAATTAGTGTATGTTATCTGTTACTGTCAAACAACTGAATACAATAGACAATTTATGAATTTTAGCCTTGCATCTCTCGTATGTATCCTCCTCAAGAAAAGAAATGAGGGATGAAGGTTTGGCTGCTGGTCTCCGCTAGAGAGGCAGTCACCTTCCTTCCCCCAGATATAATAAAGTGTCCTGGGTAAGTTTGTTCTGCTGTGGCCATGAGGCCTCTACTGGACAGAGCGACTTCCAACTGAGCCTCGGGCGGGGGTGTGTGTGTGTGGCACCACCGCCATAACCTGCCAACACCAACCAAGGCTCAACTACAAGAGGAAGGTGTACTCAGCCCACACCGCTGGCACACCTCAAGTACCCAGCTTGGGTGATAGGGGAGGCTGTGGAATGGGACCTTATAGGACACGTACTACAGTACGTCATGCTACCAAGAACCGGAGTCAAGGCAGTTCTACCTAGTACACAGAAACAAACACAGGGAGCCTGCTAAATTGAAGAGGCAAAGAAATATGGCCCACATGAAAAAACAGAACAAAACCCAGATAAAGAAATATATGAAATGTAGATAGCCAACCCATCAGATGCAGAGTTCAAAACACTGGTAATCAGAATGCTCAAAGAAATTATTGAGTAAAACCACAAAATAAATAAAAAGAAGTGAAGGTTATACAAAGTGAAATGAAGAAAAATATACAAGGAACCAACGGAGATAGGAAGAAGCCAGGATTCAATTCAGGAATGTGGAACAAAAGAAAAAAGAAACATGTGCCCAAAACAGAAAGGAGAACCAAGAATCGAACATCTAGGACAACTTTAAACATACCAACATCTGAATCCTAGCGGTGCCAGAAGAAGAGAAAGAGCAAGAGACTGAAAACATATTTCAAAAAATGAAAACTAACTTCCCAAATTTGGCCCAGGAAATAGACGTACAAGTCCAGGAAGCAAAGAGACTCCCAAACAAGCTAGACCCAAAGAAGACCACACCAAGACACATCATAATTAAAATGCCAAAGGTGGAAGATAAAGAGAGAATCTTAAAGGCAACGATAGAAAATAACAGAGTTACCTACAAAGGAGTTCCCATAAAACTATTGTGGGCAAACACTCCTCATGGTTTCAGGAATTGTAGACCCGGCCCCAGCATGACGAGCCACCAGCATCCTGGCCGCTCTTGTCTCTATGTCTCAACATAAGACCGCACGCGGAATGTCACTGTCAACCACTCAGAGGGTGGACACGGGAATTAGATCAAAGAGCGCTCCTCATGCTCATTATGCTTTAGAACTTGCTCTGCTTTTCTTATCAGCAATGTGGTGTAAGCTATCTTTAGCAGGGAGTCTATGGGACCCTGCAACTGGTCCAAACGTTTTATAGACCTTGACTCTGATCGGTAAGAGCGATTCCTGAATTAGTGTATGTTACCTGTTACTGTCAAACAACTGAATACAATAGACAATTTATGAATTTTGGCCTTGCATCTCTCGTATGTATCCTCCTCAAGAAATGGCATGAGGGATGAAGGTTTGGCTGCTGGTCTCCGCTAGAGAGGCAGTCACCTTCCTTCCCCCAGATATAATAAAGTGTCCTGGGTAAGTTTGTTCTGCTGTGGCCACGAGGCCTCTACTGGACAGAGCGACTTCCAACTGAGCCTCGGGGGGGGAGGGTGTGTGTGTGGCACCACCGCCATAACCTGCCAACACCAACCAAGGCTCAACTACAAGGGGAAGGTGTACTCAGCCCACACCGCTGGTACACCTCAAGTACCCAGCTTGGGTGATAGGGGAGGCTGTGGAATGGGACCCTATAGGACACGTACTACAGTAGGTCATGCTACCAAGAACCGGAGTCAAGACAGTTCTACCTAGTACACAGAAACAAACACAGGGAGCCTGCTAAATTGAAGAGGCAAAGAAATATGGCCCACATGAAAAAACAGAACAAAACCCAGATAAAGAAATATATGAAATGTAGATAGCCAACCCATCAGATGCAGAGTTCAAAACACTGGTAATCAGAATGCTCAAAGAAATTATTGAGTAAAACCACAAAATAAATAAAAAAAAGTGAAGGTTATACAAAGTGAAATGAAGAAAAATATACAAGGAACCAACGGAGACAGGAAGAAACCAGGATTCAATTCAGCAATGTGGAACAAAAGAAAGAAATAAACATGTGCCCAAAACAGAAAGGAAAAACAAGAATCGAACATCTAGGACAACTTTAAACATACCAACATCTGAATCCTAGCGGTGCCAGAAGGAGAAGAGAAAGAGCAAGAGACTGAAAACGTATTTGAAAAAATGAAAACTAACTTCCCAAATTTGGTCCAGGAAATAGACGTACAAGTCCAGGAAGCAAAGAGAGTCCCAAACAAGCTAGACCGAAAGCAGACCACACCAAGACACATCATAATTAAAATGCCAAAGGTGGAAGATAAAGAGAGAATCTTAAAGGCAATGATAGAAAATAACAGAGTTACCTACAAAGAAGTTCCCATAAAACTATTGTGGGCAAACACTCCTCATGGTTTCAGGAATTGTAGACCCGGCCCCAGCATGACGAGCCGCCAGCATCCTGGCCGCTCTTGTCTCTATGTCTCAACATAAGGCCGCACGCGGAATGTCACTGTCAACCACTCAGAGGGTGGACACGGGAATTAGATCAAAGAGCGCTCCTCATGCTCATTATGCTTTAGAACTTGCTCTGCTTTTCTTATCAGCAATGCGGTGTAAGCTATCTTTAGCAGGGAGTCTATGGGACCCTGCAACTGGTCCAAACGTTTTATAGACCTTGACTCTGATCGGTAAGAGCGATTCCTGAATTAGTGTATGTTATCTGTTACTGTCAAACAACTGAATACAATAGACAATTTATGAATTTTAGCCTTGCATCTCTCGTATGTATCCTCCTCAAGAAAAGAAATGAGGGATGAAGGTTTGGCTGCTGGTCTCCGCTAGAGAGGCAGTCACCTTCCTTCCCCCAGATATAATAAAGTGTCCTGGGTAAGTTTGTTCTGCTGTGGCCACGAGGCCTCTACTGGACAGAGCGACTTCCAACTGAGCCTCGGGCGGGGGTGTGTGTGTGTGGCACCACCACCATAACGTGCCAACACCAACCAAGGCTCAACTACAAGAGGAAGGTGTACTCAGCCCACACCGCGGGCACACCTCAAGTACCCAGCTTGGGTGATAGGGGAGGCTGTGGAATGGGACCTTATAGGACACGTACTACAGTACGTCATGCTACCAAGAACCGGAGTCAAGGCAGTTCTACCTAGTACACAGAAACAAACACAGGGAGCCTGCTAAATTGAAGAGGCAAAGAAATATGGCCCACATGAAAAAACAGAACAAAACCCAGATAAAGAAATATATGAAATGTAGATAGCCAACCCATCAGATGCAGAGTTCAAAACACTGGTAATCAGAATGCTCAAAGAAATTATTGAGTAAAACCACAAAATAAATAAAAAGAAGTGAAGGTTATACAAAGTGAAATGAAGAAAAATATACAAGGAACCAACGGAGATAGGAAGAAGCCAGGATTCAATTCAGGAATGTGGAACAAAAGAAAAAAGAAACATGTGCCCAAAACAGAAAGGAGAACCAAGAATCGAACATCTAGGACAACTTTAAACATACCAACATCTGAATCCTAGCGGTGCCAGAAGAAGAGAAAGAGCAAGAGACTGAAAACGTATTTGAAAAAATGAAAACTAACTTCCCAAATTTGGCCCAGGAAATACACGTACAAGTCCAGGAAGCAAAGAGACTCCCAAACAAGCTAGACCCAAAGAAGACCACACCAAGACACATCATAATTAAAATGCCAAAGGTGGAAGATAAAGAGAGAATCTTAAAGGCAATGATAGAAAATAACAGAGTTACCTACAAAGGAGTTCCCATAAAACTATTGTGGGCAAACACTCCTCATGGTTTCAGGAATTGTAGACCCGGCCCCAGCATGACGAGCCACCAGCATCCTGGCCGCTCTTGTCTCTATGTCTCAACATAAGGCCGCACGCGGAATGTCACTGTCAACCACTCAGAGGGTGGACACGGGAATTAGATCAAAGAGCGCTCCTCATGCTCATTATGCTTTAGAACTTGCTCTGCTTTTCTTATCAGCAATGTGGTGTAAGCTATCTTTAGCAGGGAGTCTATGGGACCCTGCAACTGGTCCAAACGTTTTATAGACCTTGACTCTGATCGGTAAGAGCGATTCCTGAATTAGTGTATGTTACCTGTTACTGTCAAACAACTGAATACAATAGACAATTTATGAATTTTGGCCTTGCATCTCTCGTATGTATCCTCCTCAAGAAATGGCATGAGGGATGAAGGTTTGGCTGCTGGTCTCCGCGAGAGAGGCAGTCACCTTCCTTCCCCCAGATATCATAAAGTGTCCTGGGTAAGTTTGTTCTGCTGTGGCCACGAGGCCTCTACTGGACAGAGCGACTTCCAACTGAGCCTCGGGGGGGGAGGGTGTGTGTGTGGCACCACCGCCATAACCTGCCAACACCAACCAAGGCTCAACTACAAGGGGAAGGTGTACTCAGCCCACACCGCTGGCACACCTCAAGTACCCAGCTTGGGTGATAGGGGAGGCTGTGGAATGGGACCCTATAGGACACGTACTACAGTAGGTCATGCTACCAAGAACCGGAGTCAAGGCAGTTCTACCTAGTACACAGAAACAAACACAGGGAGCCTGCTAAATTGAAGAGGCAAAGAAATATGGCCCACATGAAAAAACAGAACAAAACCCAGATAAAGAAATATATGAAATGTAGATAGCCAACCCATCAGATGCAGAGTTCAAAACACTGGTAATCAGAATGCTCAAAGAAATTATTGAGTAAAACCACAAAATAAATAAAAAGAAGTGAAGGTTATACAAAGTGAAATGAAGAAAAATATACAAGGAACCAACGGGGATAGGAAGAAGCCAGGATTCAATTCAGGAATGTGGAACAAAAGAAAAAAGAAACATGTGCCCAAAACAGAAAGGAAAAACAAGAATCGAACATCTAGGACAACTTTAAACATACCAACATCTGAATCCTAGCAGTGCCAGAAGAAGAGAAAGAGCAAGAGACTGAAAACGTATTTGAAAAAATGAAAACTAACTTCCCAAATTTGGTCCAGGAAATAGACGTACAAGTCCAGGAAGCAAAGAGAGTCCCAAACAAGCTAGACCGAAAGCAGACCACACCAAGACACATCATAATTAAAATGCCAAAGGTGGAAAATAAAGAGAGAATCTTAAAGGCAACGATAGAAAATAACAGAGTTACCTACAAAGGAGTTCCCATAAAACTATTGTGGGCAAACACTCCTCATGGTTTCAGGAATTGTAGACCCGGCCCCAGCATGACGAGCCACCAGCATCCTGGCCGCTCTTGTCTCTATGTCTCAACATAAGACCGCACGCGGAATGTCACTGTCAACCACTCAGAGGGTGGACACGGGAATTAGATCAAAGAGCGCTCCTCATGCTCATTATGCTTTAGAACTTGCTCTGCTTTTCTTATCAGCAATGTGGTGTAAGCTATCTTTAGCAGGGAGTCTATGGGACCCTGCAACTGGTCCAAACGTTTTATAGACCTTGACTCTGATCGGTAAGAGCGATTCCTGAATTAGTGTATGTTACCTGTTACTGTCAAACAACTGAATACAATAGACAATTTATGAATTTTGGCCTTGCATCTCTCGTATGTATCCTCCTCAAGAAATGGCATGAGGGATGAAGGTTTGGCTGCTGGTCTCAGCTAGAGAGGCAGTCACCTTCCT
This sequence comes from Furipterus horrens, assembly GCF_987537825.1. Taxonomy (NCBI): domain Eukaryota; kingdom Metazoa; phylum Chordata; class Mammalia; order Chiroptera; family Furipteridae; genus Furipterus; species Furipterus horrens. The sequence continues at coordinate 404,893 of NW_028327196.1, read as the reverse complement.
TCCCCCAGATATAATAAAGTGTCCTGGGTAAGTTTGTTCTGCTGTGGCCACGAGGCCTCTACTGGACAGAGCGACTTCCAACTGAGCCTCGGGGGGGGAGGGTGTGTGTGTGGCACCACCGCCATAACCTGCCAACACCAACCAAGGCTCAACTACAAGGGGAAGGTGTACTCAGCCCACACCGCTGGCACACCTCAAGTACCCAGCTTGGGTGATAGGGGAGGCTGTGGAATGGGACCTTATAGGACACGTACTACAGTAGGTCATGCTACCAAGAACCGGAGTCAAGGCAGTTCTACCTAGTACACAGAAACAAACACAGGGAGCCTGCTAAATTGAAGAGGCAAAGAAATATGGCCCACATGAAAAAACAGAACAAAACCCAGATAAAGAAATATATGAAATGTAGATAGCCAACCCATCAGATGCAGAGTTCAAAACACTGGTAATCAGAATGCTCAAAGAAATTATTGAGTAAAACCACAAAATAAATAAAAAAAAGTGAAGGTTATACAAAGTGAAATGAAGAAAAATATACAAGGAACCAACGGAGATAGGAAGAAGCCAGGATTCAATTCAGCAATGTGGAACAAAAGAAAGAAATAAACATGTGCCCAAAACAGAAAGGAAAAACAAGAATCGAACATCTAGGACAACTTTAAACATACCAACATCTGAATCCTAGCGGTGCCAGAAGGAGAAGAGAAAGAGCAAGAGACTGAAAACGTATTTGAAAAAATGAAAACTAACTTCCCAAATTTGGTCCAGGAAATAGACGTACAAGTCCAGGAAGCAAAGAGAGTCCCAAACAAGCTAGACCGAAAGCAGACCACACCAAGACACATCATAATTAAAATGCCAAAGGTGGAAGATAAAGAGAGAATCTTAAAGGCAATGATAGAAAATAACAGAGTTACCTACAAAGAAGTTCCCATAAAACTATTGTGGGCAAACACTCCTCATGGTTTCAGGAATTGTAGACCCGGCCCCAGCATGACGAGCCGCCAGCATCCTGGCCGCTCTTGTCTCTATGTCTCAACATAAGGCCGCACGCGGAATGTCACTGTCAACCACTCAGAGGGTGGACACGGGAATTAGATCAAAGAGCGCTCCTCATGCTCATTATGCTTTAGAACTTGCTCTGCTTTTCTTATCAGCAATGCGGTGTAAGCTATCTTTAGCAGGGAGTCTATGGGACCCTGCAACTGGTCCAAACGTTTTATAGACCTTGACTCTGATCGGTAAGAGCGATTCCTGAATTAGTGTATGTTATCTGTTACTGTCAAACAACTGAATACAATAGACAATTTATGAATTTTAGCCTTGCATCTCTCGTATGTATCCTCCTCAAGAAAAGAAATGAGGGATGAAGGTTTGGCTGCTGGTCTCCGCTAGAGAGGCAGTCACCTTCCTTCCCCCAGATATAATAAAGTGTCCTGGGTAAGTTTGTTCTGCTGTGGCCACGAGGCCTCTACTGGACAGAGCGACTTCCAACTGAGCCTCGGGCGGGGGTGTGTGTGTGTGGCACCACCGCCATAACCTGCCAACACCAAACAAGGCTCAACTACAAGAGGAAGGTGTACTCAGCCCACACCGCTGGCACACCTCAAGTACCCAGCTTGGGTGATAGGGGAGGCTGTGGAATGGGACCTTATAGGACACGTACTACAGTAGGTCATGCTACCAAGAACCGGAGTCAAGGCAGTTCTACCTAGTACACAGAAACAAACACAGGGAGCCTGCTAAATTGAAGAGGCAAAGAAATATGGCCCACATGAAAAAACAGAACAAAACCCAGATAAAGAAATATATGAAATGTAGATAGCCAACCCATCAGATGCGGAGTTCAAAACACTGGTAATCAGAATGCTCAAAGAAATTATTGAGTAAAACCACAAAATAAATAAAAAAAAGTGAAGGTTATACAAAGTGAAATGAAGAAAAATATACAAGGAACCAACGGAGATAGGAAGAAGCCAGGATTCAATTCAGCAATGTGGAACAAAAGAAAGAAATAAACATGTGCCCAAAACAGAAAGGAAAAACAAGAATCGAACATCTAGGACAACTTTAAACATACCAACATCTGAATCCTAGCGGTGCCAGAAGGAGAAGAGAAAGAGCAAGAGACTGAAAACGTATTTGAAAAAATGAAAACTAACTTCCCAAATTTGGTCCAGGAAATAGACGTACAAGTCCAGGAAGCAAAGAGAGTCCCAAACAAGCTAGACCGAAAGCAGACCACACCAAGACACATCATAATTAAAATGCCAAAGGTGGAAGATAAAGAGAGAATCTTAAAGGCAATGATAGAAAATAACAGAGTTACCTACAAAGAAGTTCCCATAAAACTATTGGGGGCAAACACTCCTCATGGTTTCAGGAATTGTAGACCCGGCCCCAGCATGACGAGCCGCCAGCATCCTGGCCGCTCTTGTCTCTATGTCTCAACATAAGGCCGCACGCGGAATGTCACTGTCAACCACTCAGAGGGTGGACACGGGAATTAGATCAAAGAGCGCTCCTCATGCTCATTATGCTTTAGAACTTGCTCTGCTTTTCTTATCAGCAATGCGGTGTAAGCTATCTTTAGCAGGGAGTCTATGGGACCCTGCAACTGGTCCAAACGTTTTATAGACCTTGACTCTGATCGGTAAGAGCGATTCCTGAATTAGTGTATGTTATATGTTACTGTCAAACAACTGAATACAATAGACAATTTATGAATTTTAGCCTTGCATCTCTCGTATGTATCCTCCTCAAGAAAAGAAATGAGGGATGAAGGTTTGGCTGCTGGTCTCCGCTAGAGAGGCAGTCACCTTCCTTCCCCCAGATATAATAAAGTGTCCTGGGTAAGTTTGTTCTGCTGTGGCCACGAGGCCTCTACTGGACAGAGCGACTTCCAACTGAGCCTCAGGCGGGGGTGTGTGTGTGTGGCACCACCGCCATAACGTGCCAACACCAAACAAGGCTCAACTACAAGAGGAAGGTGTACTCAGCCCACACCGCTGGCACACCTCAAGTACCCAGCTTGGGTGATAGGGGAGGCTGTGGAATGGGACCTTATAGGACACGTACTACAGTAGGTCATGCTACCAAGAACCGGAGTCAAGGCAGTTCTACCTAGTACACAGAAACAAACACAGGGAGCCTGCTAAATTGAAGAGGCAAAGAAATCTGGCCCACATGAAAAAACAGAACAAAACCCAGATAAAGAAATATATGAAATGTAGATAGCCAACCCATCAGATGCAGAGTTCAAAACACTGGTAATCAGAATGCTCAAAGAAATTATTGAGTAAAACCACAAAATAAATAAAAAGAAGTGAAGGTTATACAAAGTGAAATGAAGAAAAATATACAAGGAACCAACGGGGATAGGAAGAAGCCAGGATTCAATTCAGGAATGTGGAACAAAAGAAAAAAGAAACATGTGCCCAAAACAGAAAGGAGAACCAAGAATCGAACATCTAGGACAACTTTAAACATACCAACATCTGAATCCTAGCAGTGCCAGAAGAAGAGAAAGAGCAAGAGACTGAAAACGTATTTGAAAAAATGAAAACTAACTTCCCAAATTTGGTCCAGGAAATAGACGTACAAGTCCAGGAAGCAAAGAGAGTCCCAAACGAGCTAGACCGAAAGCAGACCACACCAAGACACATCATAATTAAAATGCCAAAGGTGGAAGATAAAGAGAGAATCTTAAAGGCAATGATAGAAAATAACAGAGTTACCTACAAAGAAGTTCCCATAAAACTATTGTGGGCAAACACTCCTCATGGTTTCAGGAATTGTAGACCCGGCCCCAGCATGACGAGTCGCCAGCATCCTGGCCGCTCTTGTCTCTATGTCTCAACATAAGGCCGCACGCGGAATGTCACTGTCAACCACTCAGAGGGTGGACACGGGAATTAGATCAAAGAGCGCTCCTCATGCTCATTATGCTTTAGAACTTGCTCTGCTTTTCTTATCAGCAATGCGGTGTAAGGTATCTTTAGCAGGGAGTCTATGGGACCCTGCAACTGGTCCAAACGTTTTATAGACCTTGACTCTGATCGGTAAGAGCGATTCCTGAATTAGTGTATGTTATCTGTTACTGTCAAACAACTGAATACAATAGACAATTTATGAATTTTAGCCTTGCATCTCTCGTATGTATCCTCCTCAAGAAAAGAAATGAGGGATGAAGGTTTGGCTGCTGGTCTCCGCTAGAGAGGCAGTCACCTTCCTTCCCCCAGATATAATAAAGTGTCCTGGGTAAGTTTGTTCTGCTGTGGCCACGAGGCCTCTACTGGACAGAGCGACTTCCAACTGAGCCTCGGGCGGGGGTGTGTGTGTGTGGCACCACCGCCATAACCTGCCAACACCAAACAAGGCTCAACTACAAGAGGAAGGTGTACTCAGCCCACACCGCTGGCACACCTCAAGTACCCAGCTTGGGTGATAGGGGAGGCTGTGGAATGGGACCTTATAGGACACGTACTACAGTAGGTCATGCTACCAAGAACCGGAGTCAAGGCAGTTCTACCTAGTACACAGAAACAAACACAGGGAGCCTGCTAAATTGAAGAGGCAAAGAAATATGGCCCACATGAAAAAACAGAACAAAACCCAGATAAAGAAATATATGAAATGTAGATAGCCAACCCATCAGATGCAGAGTTCAAAACACTGGTAATCAGAATGCTCAAAGAAATTATTGAGTAAAACCACAAAATAAATAAAAAGAAGTGAAGGTTATACAAAGTGAAATGAAGAAAAATATACAAGGAACCAACGGAGATAGGAAGAAGCCAGGATTCAATTCAGCAATGTGGAACAAAAGAAAAAAGAAACATGTGCCCAAAACAGAAAGGAGAACCAAGAATCGAACATCTAGGACAACTTTAAACATACCAACATCTGAATCCTAGCGGTGCCAGAAGAAGAGAAAGAGCAAGAGACTGAAAACGTATTTGAAAAAATGAAACCTAACTTCCCAAATTTGGCCCAGGAAATAGACGTACAAGTCCAGGAAGCAAAGAGACTCCCAAACAAGCTAGACCCAAAGAAGACCACACCAAGACACATCATAATTAAAATGCCAAAGGTGGAAGATAAAGAGAGAATCTTAAAGGCAATGATAGAAAATAACAGAGTTACCTACAAAGGAGTTCCCATAAAACTATTGTGGGCAAACACTCCTCATGGTTTCAGGAATTGTAGACCCGGCCCCAGCATGACGAGCCACCAGCATCCTGGCTGCTCTTGTCTCTATGTCTCAACATAAGGCCGCACGCGGAATGTCACTGTCAACCACTCAGAGGGTGGACACGGGAATTAGATCAAAGAGCGCTCCTCATGCTCATTATGCTTTAGAACTTGCTCTGCTTTTCTTATCAGCAATGTGGTGTAAGCTATCTTTAGCAGGGAGTCTATGGGACCCTGCAACTGGTCCAAACGTTTTATAGACCTTGACTCTGATCGGTAAGAGCGATTCCTGAATTAGTGTATGTTACCTGTTACTGTCAAACAACTGAATACAATAGACAATTTATGAATTTTGGCCTTGCATCTCTCGTATGTATCCTCCTCAAGAAATGGCATGAGGGATGAAGGTTTGGCTGCTGGTCTCCGCTAGAGAGGCAGTCACCTTCCTTCCCCCAGATATAATAAAGTGTCCTGGGTAAGTTTGTTCTGCTGTGGCCACGAGGCCTCTACTGGACAGAGCGACTTCCAACTGAGCCTCGGGCGGGGGTGTGTGTGTGTGGCACCACCGCCATAACCTGCCAACACCAAACAAGGCTCAACTACAAGAGGAAGGTGTACTCAGCCCACACCGCTGGCACACCTCAAGTACCCACCTTGGGTGATAGGGGAGGCTGTGGAATGGGACCCTATAGGACACGTACTACAGTAGGTCATGCTACCAAGAACCGGAGTCAAGGCAGTTCTACCTAGTACACAGAAACAAACACAGGGAGCCTGCTAAATTGAAGAGGCAAAGAAATATGGCCCACATGAAAAAACAGAACAAAACCCAGATAAAGAAATATATGAAATGTAGATAGCCAACCCATCAGATGCAGAGTTCAAAACACTGGTAATCAGAATGCTCAAAGAAATTATTGAGTAAAACCACAAAATAAATAAAAAGAAGTGAAGGTTATACAAAGTGAAATGAAGAAAAATATACAAGGAACCAACGGAGATAGGAAGAAGCCAGGATTCAATTCAGGAATGTGGAACAAAAGAAAAAAGAAACATGTGCCCAAAACAGAAAGGAGAACCAAGAATCGAACATCTAGGACAACTTTAAACATACCAACATCTGAATCCTAGCGGTGCCAGAAGAAGAGAAAGAGCAAGAGACTGAAAACGTATTTGAAAAAATGAAAACTAACTTCCCAAATTTGGCCCAGGAAATAGACGTACAAGTCCAGGAAGCAAAGAGACTCCCAAACAAGCTAGACCCAAAGAAGACCACACCAAGACACATCATAATTAAAATGCCAAAGGTGGAAGATAAAGAGAGAATCTTAAAGGCAATGATAGAAAATAACAGAGTTACCTACAAAGGAGTTCCCATAAAACTATTGTGGGCAAACACTCCTCATGGTTTCAGGAATTGTAGACCCGGCCCCAGCATGACGAGCCACCAGCATCCTGGCTGCTCTTGTCTCTATGTCTCAACATAAGGCCGCACGCGGAATGTCACTGTCAACCACTCAGAGGGTGGACACGGGAATTAGATCAAAGAGCGCTCCTCATGCTCATTATGCTTTAGAACTTGCTCTGCTTTTCTTATCAGCAATGTGGTGTAAGCTATCTTTAGCAGGGAGTCTATGGGACCCTGCAACTGGTCCAAACGTTTTATAGACCTTGACTCTGATCGGTAAGAGCGATTCCTGAATTAGTGTATGTTACCTGTTACTGTCAAACAACTGAATACAATAGACAATTTATGAATTTTGGCCTTGCATCTCTCGTATGTATCCTCCTCAAGAAATGGCATGAGGGATGAAGGTTTGGCTGCTGGTCTCCGCTAGAGAGGCAGTCACCTTCCTTCCCCCAGATATAATAAAGTGTCCTGGGTAAGTTTGTTCTGCTGTGGACACGAGGCCTCTACTGGACAGAGCGACTTCCAACTGAGCCTCGGGGGGGGAGGGTGTGTGTGTGGCACCACCGCCATAACCTGCCAACACCAACCAAGGCTCAACTACAAGGGGAAGGTGTACTCAGCCCACACCGCTGGCACACCTCAAGTACCCAGCTTGGGTGATAGGGGAGGCTGTGGAATGGGACCCTATAGGACACGTACTACAGTAGGTCATGCTACCAAGAACCGGATTCAAGGCAGTTCTACCTAGTACACAGAAACAAACACAGGGAGCCTGCTAAATTGAAGAGGCAAAGAAATATGGCCCACATGAAAAAACAGAACAAAACCCAGATAAAGAAATATATGAAATGTAGATAGCCAACCCATCAGATGCAGAGTTCAAAACACTGGTAATCAGAATGCTCAAAGAAATTATTGAGTAAAACCACAAAATAAATAAAAAGAAGTGAAGGTTATACAAAGTGAAATGAAGAAAAATATACAAGGAACCAACGGAGATAGGAAGAAGCCAGGATTCAATTCAGGAATGTGGAACAAAAGAAAAAAGAAACATGTGCCCAAAACAGAAAGGAGAACCAAGAATCGAACATCTAGGACAACTTTAAACATACCAACATCTGAATCCTAGCGGTGCCAGAAGAAGAGAAAGAGCAAGAGACTGAAAACGTATTTGAAAAAATGAAAACTAACTTCCCAAATTTGGCCCAGGAAATAGACGTACAAGTCCAGGAAGCAAAGAGACTCCCAAACAAGCTAGACCCAAAGAAGACCACACCAAGACACATCATAATTAAAATGCCAAAGGTGGAAGATAAAGAGAGAATCTTAAAGGCAACGATAGAAAATAACAGAGTTACCTACAAAGGAGTTCCCATAAAACTATTGTGGGCAAACACTCCTCATGGTTTCAGGAATTGTAGACCCGGCCCCAGCATGACGAGCCACCAGCATCCTGGCCGCTCTTGTCTCTATGTCTCAACATAAGACCGCACGCGGAATGTCACTGTCAACCACTCAGAGGGTGGACACGGGAATTAGATCAAAGAGCGCTCCTCATGCTCATTATGCTTTAGAACTTGCTCTGCTTTTCTTATCAGCAATGTGGTGTAAGCTATCTTTAGCAGGGAGTCTATGGGACCCTGCAACTGGTCCAAACGTTTTATAGACCTTGACTCTGATCGGTAAGAGCGATTCCTGAATTAGTGTATGTTACCTGTTACTGTCAAACAACTGAATACAATAGACAATTTATGAATTTTGGCCTTGCATCTCTCGTATGTATCCTCCTCAAGAAATGGCATGAGGGATGAAGGTTTGGCTGCTGGTCTCCGCTAGAGAGGCAGTCACCTTCCTTCCCCCAGATATAATAAAGTGTCCTGGGTAAGTTTGTTCTGCTGTGGCCACGAGGCCTCTACTGGACAGAGCGACTTCCAACTGAGCCTCGGGGGGGGAGGGTGTGTGTGTGGCACCACCGCCATAACCTGCCAACACCAACCAAGGCTCAACTACAAGGGGAAGGTGTACTCAGCCCACACCGCTGGCACACCTCAAGTACCCAGCTTGGGTGATAGGGGAGGCTGTGGAATGGGACCTTATAGGACACGTTCTACAGTAGGTCATGCTACCAAGAACCGGAGTCAAGGCAGTTCTACCTAGTACACAGAAACAAACACAGGGAGCCTGCTAAATTGAAGAGGCAAAGAAATATGGCCCACATGAAAAAACAGAACAAAACCCAGATAAAGAAATATATGAAATGTAGATAGCCAACCCATCAGATGCAGAGTTCAAAACACTGGTAATCAGAATGCTCAAAGAAATTATTGAGTAAAACCACAAAATAAATAAAATAAAGTGAAGGTTATACAAAGTGAAATGAAGAAAAATATACAAGGAACCAACGGAGATAGGAAGAAGCCAGGATTCAATTCAGCAATGTGGAACAAAAGAAAGAAATAAACATGTGCCCAAAACAGAAAGGAAAAACAAGAATCGAACATCTAGGACAACTTTAAACATACCAACATCTGAATCCTAGCGGTGCCAGAAGGAGAAGAGAAAGAGCAAGAGACTGAAAACGTATTTGAAAAAATGAAAACTAACTTCCCAAATTTGGTCCAGGAAATAGACGTACTAGTCCAGGAAGCAAAGAGAGTCACAAACAAGCTAGACCGAAAGCAGACCACACCAAGACACATCATAATTAAAATGCCAAAGGTGGAAGATAAAGAGAGAATCTTAAAGGCAATGATAGAAAATAACAGAGTTACCTACAAAGAAGTTCCCATAAAACTATTGTGGGCAAACACTCCTCATGGTTTCAGGAATTGTAGACCCGGCCCCAGCATGACGAGCCGCCAGCATCCTGGCCGCTCTTGTCTCTATGTCTCAACATAAGACCGCACGCGGAATGTCACTGTCAACCACTCAGAGGGTGGACACGGGAATTAGATCAAAGAGCGCTCCTCATGCTCATTATGCTTTAGAACTTGCTCTGCTTTTCTTATCAGCAATGTGGTGTAAGCTATCTTTAGCAGGGAGTCTATGGGACCCTGCAACTGGTCCAAACGTTTTATAGACCTTGACTCTGAACGGTAAGAGCGATTCCTGAATTAGTGTATGTTACCTGTTACTGTCAAACAACTGAATACAATAGACAATTTATGAATTTTGGCCTTGCATCTCTCGTATGTATCCTCCTCAAGAAATGGCATGAGGGATGAAGGTTTGGCTGCTGGTCTCCGCTAGAGAGGCAGTCACCTTCCTTCCCCCAGATATAATAAAGTGTCCTGGGTAAGTTTGTTCTGCTGTGGCCACGAGGCCTTTACTGGACAGAGCGACTTCCAACTGAGCCTCGGGGGGGGGGAGGGTGTGTGTGTGGCACCACCGCCATAACCTGCCAACACCAACCAAGGCTCAACTACAAGGGGAAGGTGTACTCAGCCCACACCGCTGGCACACCTCAAGTACCCAGCTTGGGTGATAGGGTAGGCTGTGGAATGGGACCCTATAGGACACGTACGACAGTAGGTCATGCTACCAAGAACCGGAGTCAAGGCAGTTCTACCTAGTACACAGAAACAAACACAGGGAGCCTGCTAAATTGAAGAGGCAAAGAAATATGGCCCACATGAAAAAACAGAACAAAACCCAGATAAAGAAATATATGAAATGTAGATAGCCAACCCATCAGATGCAGAGTTCAAAACACTGGTAATCAGAATGCTCAAAGAAATTATTGAGTAAAACCACAAAATAAATAAAAAGAAGTGAAGGTTATACAAAGTGAAATGAAGAAAAATATACAAGGAACCAACGGAGATAGGAAGAAGCCAGGATTCAATTCAGGAATGTGGAACAAAAGAAAAAAGAAACATGTGCCCAAAACAGAAAGGAGAACCAAGAATCGAACATCTAGGACAACTTTAAACATACCAACATCTGAATCCTAGCGGTGCCAGAAGAAGAGAAAGAGCAAGAGACTGAAAACATATTTGAAAAAATGAAAACAAACTTCCCAAATTTGGCCCAGGAAATAGACGTACAAGTCCAGGAAGCAAAGAGACTCCCAAACAAGCTAGACCCAAAGAAGACCACACCAAGACACATCATAATTAAAATGACAAAGGTGGAAGATAAAGAGAGAATCTTAAAGGCAACGATAGAAAATAACAGAGTTACCTACAAAGGAGTTCCCATAAAACTATTGTGGGCAAACACTCCTCATGGTTTCAGGAATTGTAGACCCGGCCCCAGCATGACGAGCCACCAGCATCCTGGCCGCTCTTGTCTCTATGTCTCAACATAAGACCGCACGCGGAATGTCACTGTCAACCACTCAGAGGGTGGACACGGGAATTATATCAAAGAGCGCTCCTCATGCTCATTATGCTTTAGAACTTGCTCTGCTTTTCTTATCAGCAATGTGGTGTAAGCTATCTTTAGCAGGGAGTCTATGGGACCCTGCAACTGGTCCAAACGTTTTATAGACCTTGACTCTGATCGGTAAGAGCAATTCCTGAATTAGTGTATGTTACCTGTTACTGTCAAACAACTGAATACAATAGACAATTTATGAATTTTGGCCTTGCATCTCTCGTATGTATCCTCCTCAAGAAATGGCATGAGGGATGAAGGTTTGGCTGCTGGTCTCCGCTAGAGAGGCAGTCACCTTCCTTCCCCCAGATATAATAAAGTGTCCTGGGTAAGTTTGTTCTGCTGTGGCCACGAGGCCTCTACTGGACAGAGCGACTTCCAACTGAGCCTCGGGGGGGGAGGGTGTGTGTGTGGCACCACCGCCATAACCTGCGAACACCAACCAAGGCTCAACTACAAGGGGAAGGTGTACTCAGCCCACACCGCTGGCACACCTCAAGTACCCAGCTTGGGTGATAGGGGAGGCTGTGGAATGGGACCTTATAGGACACGTACTACAGTAGGTCATGCTACCAAGAACCGGAGTCAAGGCAGTTCTACCTAGTACACAGAAACAAACACAGGGAGCCTGCTAAATTGAAGAGGCAAAGAAATATGGCCCACATGAAAAAACAGAACAAAACCCAGATAAAGAAATATATGAAATGTAGATAGCCAACCCATCAGATGCAGAGTTCAAAACACTGGTAATCAGAATGCTCAAAGAAATTATTGAGTAAAACCACAAAATAAATAAAATAAAGTGAAGGTTATACAAAGTGAAATGAAGAAAAATATACAAGGAACCAACGGAGATAGGAAGAAGCCAGGATTCAATTCAGCAATGTGGAACAAAAGAAAGAAATAAACATGTGCCCAAAACAGAAAGGAAAAACAAGAATCGAACATCTAGGACAACTTTAAACATACCAACATCTGAATCCTAGCGGTGCCAGAAGGAGAAGAGAAAGAGCAAGAGACTGAAAACGTATTTGAAAAAATGAAAACTAACTTCCCAAATTTGGTCCAGGAAATAGACGTACAAGTCCAGGAAGCAAAGAGAGTCCCAAACAAGCTAGACCGAAAGCAGACCACACCAAGACACATCATAATTAAAATGCCAAAGGTGGAAGATAAAGAGAGAATCTTAAAGGCAATGATAGAAAATAACAGAGTTACCTACAAAGAAGTTCCCATAAAACTATTGTGGGCAAACACTCCTCATGGTTTCAGGAATTGTAGACCCGGCCCCAGCATGACGAGCCGCCAGCATCCTGGCCGCTCTTGTCTCTATGTCTCAACATAAGGCCGCACGCGGAATGTCACTGTCAACCACTCAGAGGGTGGACACGGGAATTAGATCAAAGAGCGCTCCTCATGCTCATTATGCTTTAGAACTTGCTCTGCTTTTCTTATCAGCAATGTGGTGTAAGCTATCTTTAGCAGGGAGTCTATGGGACCCTGCAACTGGTCCAAACGTTTTATAGACCTTGACTCTGATCGGTAAGAGCGATTCCTGAATTAGTGTATGTTACCTGTTACTGTCAAACAACTGAATACAATAGACAATTTATGAATTTTGGCCTTGCATCTCTCGTATGTATCCTCCTCAAGAAATGGCATGAGGGATGAAGGTTTGGCTGCTGGTCTCCGCTAGAGAGGCAGTCACCTTCCTTCCCCCAGATATAATAAAGTGTCCTGGGTAAGTTTGTTCTGCTGTGGCCACGAGGCCTCTACTGGACAGAGCGACTTCCAACTGAGCCTCGGGGGGGGAGGGTGTGTGTGTGGCACCACCGCCATAACCTGCCAACACCAACCAAGGCTCAACTACAAGGGGAAGGTGTACTCAGCCCACACCGCTGGCACACCTCAAGTACCCAGCTTGTGTGATAGGGGAGGCTGTGGAATGGGACCCTATAGGACACGTACTACAGTAGGTCATGCTACCAAGAACCGGAGTCAAGGCAGTTCTACCTAGTACACAGAAACAAACACAGGGAGCCTGCTAAATTGAAGAGGCAAAGAAATATGGCCCACATGAAAAAACAGAACAAAACCCAGATAAAGAAATATATGAAATGTAGATAGCCAACCCATCAGATGCAGAGTTCAAAACACTGGTAATCAGAATGCTCAAAGAAATTATTGAGTAAAACCACAAAATAAATAAAAAGAAGTGAAGGTTATACAAAGTGAAATGAAGAAAAATATACAAGGAACCAACGGAGATAGGAAGAAGCCAGGATTCAATTCAGGAATGTGGAACAAAAGAAAAAAGAAACATGTGCCCAAAACAGAAAGGAGAACCAAGAATCGAACATCTAGGACAACTTTAAACATACCAACATCTGAATCCTAGCGGTGCCAGAAGGAGAAGAGAAAGAGCAAGAGACTGAAAACGTATTTGAAAAAATGAAAACTAACTTCCCAAATTTGGCCCAGGAAATAGACGTACAAGTCCAGGAAGCAAAGAGACTCCCAAACAAGCTAGACCCAAAGAAGACCACACCAAGACACATCATAATTAAAATGCCAAAGGTGGAAGATAAAGAGAGAATCTTAAAGGCAACGATAGAAAATAACAGAGTTACCTACAAAGGAGTTCCCATAAAACTATTGTGGGCAAACACTCCTCATGGTTTCAGGAATTGTAGACCCGGCCCCAGCATGACGAGCTGCCAGCATCCTGGCCGCTCTTGTCTCTATGTCTCAACATAAGGCCGCACGCGGAATGTCACTGTCAACCACTCAGAGGGTGGACACGGGAATTAGATCAAAGAGCGCTCCTCATGCTCATTATGCTTTAGAACTTGCTCTGCTTTTCTTATCAGCAATGTGGTGTAAGCTATCTTTAGCAGGGAGTCTATGGGACCCTGCAACTGGTCCAAACGTTTTATAGACCTTGACTCTGATCGGTAAGAGCGATTCCTGAATTAGTGTATGTTACCTGTTACTGTCAAACAACTGAATACAATAGACAATTTATGAATTTTGGCCTTGCATCTCTCGTATGTATCCTCCTCAAGAAATGGCATGAGGGATGAAGGTTTGGCTGCTGGTCTCCGCTAGAGAGGCAGTCACCTTCCTTCCCCCAGATATAATAAAGTGTCCTGGGTAAGTTTGTTCTGCTGTGGCCACGAGGCCTCTACTGGACAGAGCGACTTCCAACTGAGCCTCGAGGGGGGGAGGGTGTGTGTGTGGCACCACCGCCATAACCTGCCAACACCAACCAAGGCTCAACTACAAGGGGAAGGTGTACTCAGCCCACACCGCTGGCACACCTCAAGTACCCAGCTTGGGTGATAGGGGAGGCTGTGGAATGGGACCTTATAGGACACGTACTACAGTAGGTCATGCTACCAAGAACCGGAGTCAAGGCAGTTCTACCTAGTACACAGAAACAAACACAGGGAGCCTGCTAAATTGAAGAGGCAAAGAAATATGGCCCACATGAAAAAACAGAACAAAACCCAGATAAAGAAATATATGAAATGTAGATAGCCAACCCATCAGATGCAGAGTTCAAAACACTGGTAATCAGAATGCTCAAAGAAATTATTGAGTAAAACCACAAAATAAATTTAAAAAAGTGAAGGTTATACAAAGTGAAATGAAGAAAAATATACAAGGAACCAACGGAGATAGGAAGAAGCCAGGATTCAATTCAGCAATGTGGAACAAAAGAAAGAAATAAACATGTGCCCAAAACAGAAAGGAAAAACAAGAATCGAACATCTAGGACAACTTTAAACATACCAACATCTGAATCCTAGCGGTGCCAGAAGGAGAAGAGAAAGAGCAAGAGACTGAAAACGTATTTGAAAAAATGAAAACTAACTTCCCAAATTTGGTCCAGGAAATAGACGTACAAGTCCAGGAAGCAAAGAGAGTCCCAAACAAGCTAGACCGAAAGCAGACCACACCAAGGCACATCATAATTAAAATGCCAAAGGTGGAAGATAAAGAGAGAATCTTAAAGGCAATGATAGAAAATAACAGAGTTACCTACAAAGAAGTTCCCATAAAACTATTGTGGGCAAACACTCCTCATGGTTTCAGGAATTGTAGACCCGGCCCCAGCATGACGAGCCGCCAGCATCCTGGCCGCTCTTGTCTCTATGTCTCAACATAAGGCCGCACGCGGAATGTCACTGTCAACCACTCAGAGGGTGGACACGGGAATTAGATCAAAGAGCGCTCCTCATGCTCATTATGCTTTAGAACTTGCTCTGCTTTTCTTATCAGCAATGTGGTGTAAGCTATCTTTAGCAGGGAGTCTATGGGACCCTGCAACTGGTCCAAACGTTTTATAGACCTTGACTCTGATCGGTAAGAGCGATTCCTGAATTAGTGTATGTTACCTGTTACTGTCAAACAACTGAATACAATAGACAATTTATGAATTTTGGCCTTGCATCTCTCGTATGTATCCTCCTCAAGAAATGGCATGAGGGATGAAGGTTTGGCTGCTGGTCTCCGCTAGAGAGGCAGTCACCTTCCTTCCCCCAGATATAATAAAGTGTCCTGGGTAAGTTTGTTCTGCTGTGGCCACGAGGCCTCTACTGGACAGAGCGACTTCCAACTGAGCCTCGAGGGGGGGAGGGTGTGTGTGTGGCACCACCGCCATAACCTGCCAACACCAACCAAGGCTCAACTACAAGGGGAAGGTGTACTCAGCCCACACCGCTGGCACACCTCAAGTACCCAGCTTGGGTGATAGGGGAGGCTGTGGAATGGGACCTTATAGGACACGTACTACAGTAGGTCATGCTACCAAGAACCGGAGTCAAGGCAGTTCTACCTAGTACACAGAAACAAACACAGGGAGCCTGCTAAATTGAAGAGGCAAAGAAATATGGCCCACATGAAAAAACAGAACAAAACCCAGATAAAGAAATATATGAAATGTAGATAGCCAACCCATCAGATGCAGAGTTCAAAACACTGGTAATCAGAATGCTCAAAGAAATTATTGAGTAAAACCACAAAATAAATTTAAAAAAGTGAAGGTTATACAAAGTGAAATGAAGAAAAATATACAAGGAACCAACGGAGATAGGAAGAAGCCAGGATTCAATTCAGCAATGTGGAACAAAAGAAAGAAATAAACATGTGCCCAAAACAGAAAGGAAAAACAAGAATCGAACATCTAGGACAACTTTAAACATACCAACATCTGAATCCTAGCGGTGCCAGAAGGAGAAGAGAAAGAGCAAGAGACTGAAAACGTATTTGAAAAAATGAAAACTAACTTCCCAAATTTGGTCCAGGAAATAGACGTACAAGTCCAGGAAGCAAAGAGAGTCCCAAACAAGCTAGACCGAAAGCAGACCACACCAAGGCACATCATAATTAAAATGCCAAAGGTGGAAGATAAAGAGAGAATCTTAAAGGCAATGATAGAAAATAACAGAGTTACCTACAAAGAAGTTCCCATAAAACTATTGTGGGCAAACACTCCTCATGGTTTCAGGAATTGTAGACCCGGCCCCAGCATGACGAGCCGCCAGCATCCTGGCCGCTCTTGTCTCTATGTCTCAACATAAGGCCGCACGCGGAATGTCACTGTCAACCACTCAGAGGGTGGACACGGGAATTAGATCAAAGAGCGCTCCTCATGCTCATTATGCTTTAGAACTTGCTCTGCTTTTCTTATCAGCAATGTGGTGTAAGCTATCTTTAGCAGGGAGTCTATGGGACCCTGCAACTGGTCCAAACGTTTTATAGACCTTGACTCTGATCGGTAAGAGCGATTCCTGAATTAGTGTATGTTACCTGTTACTGTCAAACAACTGAATACAATAGACAATTTATGAATTTTGGCCTTGCATCTCTCGTATGTATCCTCCTCAAGAAAAGACATGAGGGATGAAGGTTTGGCTGCTGGTCTCCGCTAGAGAGGCAGTCACCTTCCTTCCCCCAGATATAATAAAGTGTCCTGGGTAAGTTTGTTCTGCTGTGGCCACGAGGCCTCTACTGGACAGAGCGACTTCCAACTGAGCCTCGGGGGGGGAGGGTGTGTGTGTGGCACCACCGCCATAACCTGCCAACACCAACCAAGGCTCAACTACAAGGGGAAGGTGTACTCAGCCCACACCGCTGGCACACCTCAAGTACCCAGCTTGGGTGATAGGGGAGGCTGTGGAATGGGACCTTATAGAACACGTACTACAGTAGGTCATGCTACCAAGAACCGGAGTCAAGGCAGTTCTACCTAGTACACAGAAACAAACACAGGGAGCCTGCTAAATTGAAGAGGCAAAGAAATATGGCCCACATGAAAGAACAGAACAAAACCCAGATAAAGAAATATATGAAATGTAGATAGCCAACCCATCAGATGCAGAGTTCAAAACACTGGTAATCAGAATGCTCAAAGAAATTATTGAGTAAAACCACAAAATAAATAAAAAAAAGTGAAGGTTATACAAAGTGAAATGAAGAAAAATATACAAGGAACCAACGGAGATAGGAAGAAGCCAGGATTCAATTCAGCAATGTGGAACAAAAGAAAGAAATAAACATGTGCCCAAAACAGAAAGGAAAAACAAGAATCGAACATCTAGGACAACTTTAAACATACCAACATCTGAATCCTAGCGGTGCCAGAAGGAGAAGAGAAAGAGCAAGAGACTGAAAACATATTTGAAAAAATGAAAACTAACTTCCCAAATTTGGTCCAGGAAATAGACGTACAAGTCCAGGAAGCAAAGAGAGTCCCAAACAAGCTAGACCGAAAGCAGACCACACCAAGACACATCATAATTAAAATGCCAAAGGTGGAAGATAAAGAGAGAATCTTAAAGGCAATGATAGAAAATAACAGAGTTACCTACAAAGAAGTTCTCATAAAACTATTGTGGGCAAACACTCCTCATGGTTTCAGGAATTGTAGACCCGGCCCCAGCATGACGAGTCGCCAGCATCCTGGCCGCTCTTGTCTCTATGTCTCAACATAAGGCCGCACGCGGAATGTCACTGTCAACCACTCAGAGGGTGGACACGGGAATTAGATCAAAGAGCGCTCCTCATGCTCATTATGCTTTAGAACTTGCTCTGCTTTTCTTATCAGCAATGCGGTGTAAGCTATCTTTAGCAGGGAGTCTATGGGACCCTGCAACTGGTCCAAAGGTTTTATAGACCTTGACTCTGATCGGTAAGAGCGATTCCTGAATTAGTGTATGTTATCTGTTACTGTCAAACAACTGAATACAATAGACAATTTATGAATTTTAGCCTTGCATCTCTCGTATGTATCCTCCTCAAGAAAAGAAATGAGGGATGAAGGTTTGGCTGCTGGTCTCCGATAGAGAGGCAGTCACCTTCCTTCCCCCAGATATAATAAAGTGTCCTGGGTAAGTTTGTTCTGCTGTGGCCACGAGGCCTCTACTGGACAGAGCGACTTCCAACTGAGCCTCGGGAGGGGAGGGTGTGTGTGTGGCACCACCGCCATAACCTGCCAACACCAACCAAGGCTCAACTACAAGGGGAAGGTGTACTCAGCCCACACCGCTGGCACACCTCAAGTACCCAGCTTGGGTGATAGGGGAGGCTGTGGAATGGGACCTTATAGGACACGTACTACAGTAGGCCATGCTACCAAGACACGGAGTCAAGGCAGTTCTACCTAGTACACAGAAACAAACACAGGGAGGCTGCTAAGTTGAAGAGGCAAAGAAATATGGCCCACATGAAAGAACAGAACAAAACCCAGATAAAGAAATATATGAAATGTAGATAGCCAACCCATCAGATGCAGAGTTCAAAACACTGGTAATCAGAATGCTCAAAGAAATTATTGAGTAAAACCACAAAATAAATAAAAAGAAGTGAAGGTTATACAAAGTGAAATGAAGAAAAATATACAAGGAACCAACGGAGATAGGAAGAAGCCAGGATTCAATTCAGCAATGTGGAACAAAAGATAGGAATAAACATGTGCCCAAAACAGAAAGGAGAACCAAGAATCGAACATCTAGGACAACTTTAAACATACCAACATCTGAATCCTAGCGGTGCCAGAAGAAGAGAAAGAGCAAGAGACTGAAAACATATTTGAAAAAATGAAAACTAACTTCCCAAATTTGGCGCAGGAAATAGACGTACAAGTCCAAGAAGCAAAGAGAATCACAAACAAGATAGACCCAAAGAAGACCACACCAAGACACATCATAATTAAAATGCCAAAGGTGGAAGATAAAGAGAGAATCTTAAAGGCAACGATAGAAAATAACAGAGTTACCTACAAAGGAGTTCCCATAAAACTATTGTGGGCAAACACTCCTCATGGTTTCAGGAATTGTAGACCCGGCCCCAGCATGACGAGCCACCAGCATCCTGGCCGCTCTTGTCTCTATGTCTCAACATAAGGCCGCACGCGGAATGTCACTGTCAACCACTCAGAGGGTGGACACGGGAATTAGATCAAAGAGCGCTCCTCATGCTCATTATGCTTTAGAACTTGCTCTGCTTTTCTTATCAGCAATGTGGTGTAAGCTATCTTTAGCAGGGAGTCTATGGGACCCTGCAACTGGTCCAAACGTTTTATAGACCTTGACTCTGATCGGTAAGAGCGATTCCTGAATTAGTGTATGTTACCTGTTACTGTCAAACAACTGAATACAATAGACAATTTATGAATTTTGGCCTTGCATCTCTCGTATGTATCCTCCTCAAGAAATGGCATGAGGGATGAAGGTTTGGCTGCTGGTCTCCGCTAGAGAGGCAGTCACCTTCCTTCCCCCAGATATAATAAAGTGTCCTGGGTAAGTTTGTTCTGCTGTGGCCACGAGGCCTCTACTGGACAGAGCGACTTCCAACTGAGCCTCGGGGGCGGAGGGTGTGTGTGTGGCACCACCGCCATAACCTGCCAACACCAACCAAGGCTCAACTACAAGGGGAAGGTGTACTCAGCCCACACCGCTGGCACACCTCAAGTACCCAGCTTGGGTGATAGGGGAGGCTGTGGAATGGGACCTTATAGGACACGTACTACAGTAGGCCATGCTACCAAGACACGGAGTCAAGGCAGTTCTACCTAGTACACAGAAACAAACACAGGGAGGCTGCTAAGTTGAAGAGGCAAAGAAATATGGCCCACATGAAAGAACAGAACAAAACCCAGATAAAGAAATATATGAAATGTAGATAGCCAACCCATCAGATGCAGAGTTCAAAACACTGGTAATCAGAATGCTCAAAGAAATTATTGAGTAAAACCACAAAATAAATAAAAAGAAGTGAAGGTTATACAAAGTGAAATGAAGAAAAATATACAAGGAACCAACGGAGATAGGAAGAAGCCAGGATTCAATTCAGCAATGTGGAACAAAAGATAGGAATAAACATGTGCCCAAAACAGAAAGGAGAACCAAGAATCGAACATCTAGGACAACTTTAAACATACCAACATCTGAATCCTAGCGGTGCCAGAAGAAGAGAAAGAGCAAGAGACTGAAAACATATTTGAAAAAATGAAAACTAACTTCCCAAATTTGGCGCAGGAAATAGACGTACAAGTCCAAGAAGCAAAGAGAATCACAAACAAGATAGACCCAAAGAAGACCACACCAAGACACATCATAATTAAAATGCCAAAGGTGGAAGATAAAGAGAGAATCTTAAAGGCAACGATAGAAAATAACAGAGTTACCTACAAAGGAGTTCCCATAAAACTATTGTGGGCAAACACTCCTCATGGTTTCAGGAATTGTAGACCCGGCCCCAGCATGACGAGCCACCAGCATCCTGGCCGCTCTTGTCTCTATGTCTCAACATAAGGCCGCACGCGGAATGTCACTGTCAACCACTCAGAGGGTGGACACGGGAATTAGATCAAAGAGCGCTCCTCATGCTCATTATGCTTTAGAACTTGCTCTGCTTTTCTTATCAGCAATGTGGTGTAAGCTATCTTTAGCAGGGAGTCTATGGGACCCTGCAACTGGTCCAAACGTTTTATAGACCTTGACTCTGATCGGTAAGAGCGATTCCTGAATTAGTGTATGTTACCTGTTACTGTCAAACAACTGAATACAATAGACAATTTATGAATTTTGGCCTTGCATCTCTCGTATGTATCCTCCTCAAGAAATGGCATGAGGGATGAAGGTTTGGCTGCTGGTCTCCGCTAGAGAGGCAGTCACCTTCCTTCCCCCAGATATAATAAAGTGTCCTGGGTAAGTTTGTTCTGCTGTGGCCACGAGGCCTCTACTGGACAGAGCGACTTCCAACTGAGCCTCGGGGGCGGAGGGTGTGTGTGTGGCACCACCGCCATAACCTGCCAACACCAACCAAGGCTCAACTACAAGGGGAAGGTGTACTCAGCCCACACCGCTGGCACACCTCAAGTACCCAGCTTGGGTGATAGGGGAGGCTGTGGAATGTGACCCTATAGGACACGTACTACAGTAGGTCATGCTACCAAGAACCGGAGTCAAGGCAGTTCTACCTAGTACACAGAAACAAACACAGGGAGCCTGCTAAATTGAAGAGGCAAAGAAATATGGCCCACATGAAAAAACAGAACAAAACCCAGATAAAGAAATATATGAAATGTAGATAGCCAACCCATCAGATGCAGAGTTCAAAACACTGGTAATCAGAATGCTCAAAGAAATTATTGAGTAAAACCACAAAATAAATAAAAAGAAGTGAAGGTTATACAAAGTGAAATGAAGAAAAATATACAAGGAACCAACGGAGATAGGAAGAAGCCAGGATTCAATTCAGCAATGTGGAACAAAAGATAGGAATAAACATGTGCCCAAAACAGAAAGGAGAACCAAGAATCGAACATCTAGGACAACTTTAAACATACCAACATCTGAATCCTAGCGGTGCCAGAAGAAGAGAAAGAGCAAGAGACTGAAAACATATTTGAAAAAATGAAAACTAACTTCCCAAATTTGGCGCAGGAAATAGACGTACAAGTCCAAGAAACAAAGAGAATCACAAACAAGATAGACCCAAAGAAGACCACACCAAGACACATCATAATTAAAATGCCAAAGGTGGAAGATAAAGAGAGAATCTTAAAGGCAACGATAGAAAATAACAGAGTTACCTACAAAGGAGTTCCCATAAAACTATTGTGGGCAAACACTCCTCATGGTTTCAGGAATTGTAGACCCGGCCCCAGCATGACGAGCCACCAGCATCCTGGCCGCTCTTGTCTCTATGTCTCAACATAAGGCCGCACGCGGAATGTCACTGTCAACCACTCAGAGGGTGGACACGGGAAATAGATCAAAGAGCGCTCCTCATGCTCATTATGCTTTAGAACTTGCTCTGCTTTTCTTATCAGCAATGTGGTGTAAGCTATCTTTAGCAGGGAGTCTATGGGACCCTGCAACTGGTCCAAACGTTTTATAGACCTTGACTCTGATCGGTAAGAGCGATTCCTGAATTAGTGTATGTTACCTGTTACTGTCAAACAACTGAATACAATAGACAATTTATGAATTTTGGCCTTGCATCTCTCGTATGTATCCTCCTCAAGAAATGGCATGAGGGATGAAGGTTTGGCTGCTGGTCTCCGCTAGAGAGGCAGTCACCTTCCTTCCCCCAGATATAATAAAGTGTCCTGGGTAAGTTTGTTCTGCTGTGGCCACGAGGCCTCTACTGGACAGAGCGACTTCCAACTGAGCCTCGGGGGCGGAGGGTGTGTGTGTGGCACCACCGCCATAACCTGCCAACACCAACCAAGGCTCAACTACAAGGGGAAGGTGTACTCAGCCCACACCGCTGGCACACCTCAAGTACCCAGCTTGGGTGATAGGGGAGGCTGTGGAATGGGACCCTATAGGACACGTACTACAGTAGGTCATGCTACCAAGAACCGGAGTCAAGGCAGTTCTACCTAGTACACAGAAACAAACACAGGGAGCCTGCTAAATTGAAGAGGCAAAGAAATATGGCCCACATGAAAAAACAGAACAAAACCCAGATAAAGAAATATATGAAATGTAGATAGCCAACCCATCAGATGCAGAGTTCAAAACACTGGTAATCAGAATGCTCAAAGAAATTATTGAGTAAAACCACAAAATAAATAAAAAAAAGTGAAGGTTATACAAAGTGAAATGAAGAAAAATATACAAGGAACCAACGGAGATAGGAAGAAGCCAGGATTCAATTCAGCAATGTGGAACAAAAGAAAGAAAGTAAGATGTGCCCAAAACAGAAAGGAGAACCAAGAATCGAACATCTAGGACAACTTTAAACATACCAACATCTGAATCCTAGCGGTGCCAGAAGAAGAGAAAGAGCAAGAGACTGAAAACGTATTTGAAAAAATGAAAACTAACTTCCCAAATTTGGCCCAGGAAATAGACGTACAAGTCCAGGAAGCAAAGAGACTCCCAAACAAGCTAGACCCAAAGAAGACCACACCAAGACACATCATAATTAAAATGCCAAAGGTGGAAGATAAAGAGAGAATCTTAAAGGCAACGATAGAAAATAACAGAGTTACCTACAAAGGAGTTCCCATAAAACTATTGTGGGCAAACACTCCTCATGGTTTCAGGAATTGTAGACCCGGCCCCAGCATGACGAGCCACCAGCATCCTGGCCGCTCTTGTCTCTATGTCTCAACATAAGACCGCACGCGGAATGTCACTGTCAACCACTCAGAGGGTGGACACGGGAATTAGATCAAAGAGCGCTCCTCATGCTCATTATGCTTTAGAACTTGCTCTGCTTTTCTTATCAGCAATGTGGTGTAAGCTATCTTTAGCAGGGAGTCTATGGGACCCTGCAACTGGTCCAAACGTTTTATAGACCTTGACTCTGATCGGTAAGAGCGATTCCTGAATTAGTGTATGTTACCTGTTACTGTCAAACAACTGAATACAATAGACAATTTATGAATTTTGGCCTTGCATCTCTCGTATGTATCCTCCTCAAGAAATGGCATGAGGGATGAAGGTTTGGCTGCTGGTCTCCGCTAGAGAGGCAGTCACCTTCCTTCCCCCAGATATAATAAAGTGTCCTGGGTAAGTTTGTTCTGCTGTGGCCACGAGGCCTCTACTGGACAGAGCGACTTCCAACTGAGCCTCGGGGGCGGAGGGTGTGTGTGTGGCACCACCGCCATAACCTGCCAACACCAACCAAGGCTCAACTACAAGGGGAAGGTGTACTCAGCCCACACCGCTGGCACACCTCAAGTACCCAGCTTGGGTGATAGGGGAGGCTGTGGAATGGGACCCTATAGGACACGTACTACAGTAGGTCATGCTACCAAGAACCGGAGTCAAGGCAGTTCTACCTAGTACACAGAAACAAACACAGGGAGCCTGCTAAATTGAAGAGGCAAAGAAATATGGCCCACATGAAAAAACAGAACAAAACCCAGATAAAGAAATATATGAAATGTAGATAGCCAACCCATCAGATGCAGAGTTCAAAACACTGGTAATCAGAATGCTCAAAGAAATTATTGAGTAAAACCACAAAATAAATAAAAAAAAGTGAAGGTTATACAAAGTGAAATGAAGAAAAATATACAAGGAACCAACGGAGATAGGAAGAAGCCAGGATTCAATTCAGCAATGTGGAACAAAAGAAAGAAAGTAAGATGTGCCCAAAACAGAAAGGAGAACCAAGAATCGAACATCTAGGACAACTTTAAACATACCAACATCTGAATCCTAGCGGTGCCAGAAGAAGAGAAAGAGCAAGAGACTGAAAACGTATTTGAAAAAATGAAAACTAACTTCCCAAATTTGGCCCAGGAAATAGACGTACAAGTCCAGGAAGCAAAGAGACTCCCAAACAAGCTAGACCCAAAGAAGACCACACCAAGACACATCATAATTAAAATGCCAAAGGTGGAAGATAAAGAGAGAATCTTAAAGGCAACGATAGAAAATAACAGAGTTACCTACAAAGGAGTTCCCATAAAACTATTGTGGGCAAACACTCCTCATGGTTTCAGGAATTGTAGACCCGGCCCCAGCATGACGAGCCACCAGCATCCTGGCCGCTCTTGTCTCTATGTCTCAACATAAGACCGCACGCGGAATGTCACTGTCAACCACTCAGAGGGTGGACACGGGAATTAGATCAAAGAGCGCTCCTCATGCTCATTATGCTTTAGAACTTGCTCTGCTTTTCTTATCAGCAATGTGGTGTAAGCTATCTTTAGCAGGGAGTCTATGGGACCCTGCAACTGGTCCAAACGTTTTATAGACCTTGACTCTGATCGGTAAGAGCGATTCCTGAATTAGTGTATGTTACCTGTTACTGTCAAACAACTGAATACAATAGACAATTTATGAATTTTGGCCTTGCATCTCTCGTATGTATCCTCCTCAAGAAATGGCATGAGGGATGAAGGTTTGGCTGCTGGTCTCCGCTAGAGAGGCAGTCACCTTCCTTCCCCCAGATATAATAAAGTGTCCTGGGTAAGTTTGTTCTGCTGTGGCCACGAGGCCTCTACTGGACAGAGCGACTTCCAACTGAGCCTCGGGGGCGGAGGGTGTGTGTGTGGCACCACCGCCATAACCTGCCAACACCAACCAAGGCTCAACTACAAGGGGAAGGTGTACTCAGCCCACACCGCTGGCACACCTCAAGTACCCAGCTTGGGTGATAGGGGAGGCTGTGGAATGGGACCCTATAGGACACGTACTACAGTAGGTCATGCTACCAAGAACCGGAGTCAAGGCAGTTCTACCTAGTACACAGAAACAAACACAGGGAGCCTGCTAAATTGAAGAGGCAAAGAAATATGGCCCACATGATAAAACAGAACAAAACCCAGATAAAGAAATATATGAAATGTAGATAGCCAACCCATCAGATGCAGAGTTCAAAACACTGGTAATCAGAATGCTCAAAGAAATTATTGAGTAAAACCACAAAATAAATAAAAAAAAGTGAAGGTTATACAAAGTGAAATGAAGAAAAATATACAAGGAACCAACGGAGATAGGAAGAAGCCAGGATTCAATTCAGCAATGTGGAACAAAAGAAAGAAAGTAAGATGTGCCCAAAACAGAAAGGAGAACCAAGAATCGAACATCTAGGACAACTTTAAACATACCAACATCTGAATCCTAGCGGTGCCAGAAGAAGATAGAGCAAGAGACTGAAAACGTATTTGAAAAAATGAAAACTAACTTCCCAAATTTGGCCCAGGAAATAGACGTACAAGTCCAGGAAGCAAAGAGACTCCCAAACAAGCTAGACCCAAAGAAGACCACACCAAGACACATCATAATTAAAATGCCAAAGGTGGAAGATAAAGAGAGAATCTTAAAGGCAACGATAGAAAATAACAGAGTTACCTACAAAGGAGTTCCCATAAAACTATTGTGGGCAAACACTCCTCATGGTTTCAGGAATTGTAGACCCGGCCCCAGCATGACGAGCCACCAGCATCCTGGCCGCTCTTGTCTCTATGTCTCAACATAAGACCGCACGCGGAATGTCACTGTCAACCACTCAGAGGGTGGACACGGGAATTAGATCAAAGAGCGCTCCTCATGCTCATTATGCTTTAGAACTTGCTCTGATTTTCTTATCAGCAATGTGGTGTAAGCTATCTTTAGCAGGGAGTCTATGGGACCCTGCAACTGGTCCAAACGTTTTATAGACCTTGACTCTGATCGGTAAGAGCGATTCCTGAATTAGTGTATGTTACCTGTTACTGTCAAACAACTGAATACAATAGACAATTTATGAATTTTGGCCTTGCATCTCTCGTATGTATCCTCCTCAAGAAATGGCATGAGGGATGAAGGTTTGGCTGCTGGTCTCCGCTAGAGAGGCAGTCACCTTCCTTCCCCCAGATATAATAAAGTGTCCTGGGTAAGTTTGTTCTGCTGTGGCCACGAGGCCTCTACTGGACAGAGCGACTTCCAACTGAGCCTCGGGGGCGGAGGGTGTGTGTGTGGCACCACCGCCATAACCTGCCAACACCAACCAAGGCTCAACTACAAGGGGAAGGTGTACTCAGCCCACACCGCTGGCACACCTCAAGTACCCAGCTTGGGTGATAGGGGAGGCTGTGGAATGGGACCCTATAGGACACGTACTACAGTAGGTCATGCTACCAAGAACCGGAGTCAAGGCAGTTCTACCTAGTACACAGAAACAAACACAGGGAGCCTGCTAAATTGAAGAGGCAAAGAAATATGGCCCACATGAAAAAACAGAACAAAACCCAGATAAAGAAATATATGAAATGTAGATAGCCAACCCATCAGATGCAGAGTTCAAAACACTGGTAATCAGAATGCTCAAAGAAATTATTGAGTAAAACCACAAAATAAATAAAAAAAAGTGAAGGTTATACAAAGTGAAATGAAGAAAAATATACAAGGAACCAACGGAGACAGGAAGAAGCCAGGATTCAATTCAGCAATGTGGAACAAAAGAAAGAAATAAACATGTGCCCAAAACAGAAAGGAAAAACAAGAATCGAACATCTAGGACAACTTTAAACATACCAACATCTGAATCCTAGCGGTGCCAGAAGGAGAAGAGAAAGAGCAAGAGACTGAAAACGTATTTGAAAAAATGAAAACTAACTTCCCAAATTTGGTCCAGGAAATAGACGTACAAGTCCAGGAAGCAAAGAGAGTCCCAAACAAGCTAGACCGAAAGCAGACCACACCAAGACACATCATAATTAAAATGCCAAAGGTGGAAGATAAAGAGAGAATCTTAAAGGCAATGATAGAAAATAACAGAGTTACCTACGAAGGAGTTCCCATAAAACTATTGTGGGCAAACACTCCTCATGGTTTCAGGAATTGTAGACCCGGCCCCAGCATGACGAGCCACCAGCATCCTGGCTGCTCTTGTCTCTATGTCTCAACATAAGGCCGCACGCGGAATGTCACTGTCAACCACTCAGAGGGTGGACACGGGAATTAGATCAAAGAGCGCTCCTCATGCTCATTATGCTTTAGAACTTGCTCTGCTTTTCTTATCAGCAATGTGGTGTAAGCTATCTTTAGCAGGGAGTCTATGGGACCCTGCAACTGGTCCAAACGTTTTATAGACCTTGACTCTGATCGGTAAGAGCGATTCCTGAATTAGTGTATGTTACCTGTTACTGTCAAACAACTGAATACAATAGACAATTTATGAATTTTGGCCTTGCATCTCTCGTATGTATCCTCCTCAAGAAATGGCATGAGGGATGAAGGTTTGGCTGCTGGTCTCCGCTAGAGAGGCAGTCACCTTCCTTCCCCCAGATATAATAAAGTGTCCTGGGTAAGTTTTTTCTGCTGTGGCCAAAAGGCCTCTACTGGACAGAGCGACTTCCAACTGAGCCTCGGGGGGGGAGGGTGTGTGTGTGGCACCACCGCCATAACCTGCCAACACCAACCAAGGCTCAACTACAAGGGGAAGGTGTACTCAGCCCACACCGCTGGCACACCTCAAGTACCCAGCTTGGGTGATAGGGGAGGCTGTGGAATGGGACCCTATAGGACACGTACTACAGTAGGTCATGCTACCAAGAACCGGAGTCAAGGCAGTTCTACCTAGTACACAGAAACAAACACAGGGAGCCTGCTAAATTGAAGAGGCAAAGAAATATGGCCCACATGAAAAAACAGAACAAAACCCAGATAAAGAAATATATGAAATGTAGATAGCCAACCCATCAGATGCGGAGTTCAAAACACTGGTAATCAGAATGCTCAAAGAAATTATTGAGTAAAACCACAAAATAAATAAAAAAAAGTGAAGGTTATACAAAGTGAAATGAAGAAAAATATACAAGGAACCAACGGAGATAGGAAGAAGCCAGGATTCAATTCAGCAATGTGGAACAAAAGAAAGAAAGTAAGATGTGCCCAAAACAGAAAGGAGAACCAAGAATCGAACATCTAGGACAACTTTAAACATACCAACATCTGAATCCTAGCGGTGCCAGAAGAAGATAGAGCAAGAGACTGAAAACGTATTTGAAAAAATGAAAACTAACTTCCCAAATTTGGCCCAGGAAATAGACGTACAAGTACAGGAAGCAAAGAGACTCCCAAACAAGCTAGACCCAAAGAAGACCACACCAAGACACATCATAATTAAAATGCCAAAGGTGGAAGATAAAGAGAGAATCTTAAAGGCAACGATAGAAAATAACAGAGTTACCTACAAAGGAGTTCCCATAAAACTATTGTGGGCAAACACTCCTCATGGTTTCAGGAATTGTAGACCCGGCCCCAGCATGACGAGCCACCAGCATCCTGGCCGCTCTTGTCTCTATGTCTCAACATAAGACCGCACGCGGAATGTCACTGTCAACCACTCAGAGGGTGGACACGGGAATTAGATCAAAGAGCGCTCCTCATGCTCATTATGCTTTAGAACTTGCTCTGCTTTTCTTATCAGCAATGTGGTGTAAGCTATCTTTAGCAGGGAGTCTATGGGACCCTGCAACTGGTCCAAACGTTTTATAGACCTTGACTCTGATCGGTAAGAGCGATTCCTGAATTAGTGTATGTTACCTGTTACTGTCAAACAACTGAATACAATAGACAATTTATGAATTTTGGCCTTGCATCTCTCGTATGTATCCTCCTCAAGAAATGGCATGAGGGATGAAGGTTTGGCTGCTGGTCTCCGCTAGAGAGGCAGTCACCTTCCTTCCCCCAGATATAATAAAGTGTCCTGGGTAAGTTTGTTCTGCTGTGGCCACGAGGCCTCTACTGGACAGAGCGACTTCCAACTGAGCCTCGGGGGCGGAGGGTGTGTGTGTGGCACCACCGCCATAACCTGCCAACACCAACCAAGGCTCAACTACAAGGGGAAGGTGTACTCAGCCCACACCGCTGGCACACCTCAAGTACCCAGCTTGGGTGATAGGGGAGGCTGTGGAATGGGACCCTATAGGACACGTACTACAGTAGGTCATGCTACCAAGAACCGGAGTCAAGGCAGTTCTACCTAGTACACAGAAACAAACACAGGGAGCCTGCTAAATTGAAGAGGCAAAGAAATATGGCCCACATGAAAAAACAGAACAAAACCCAGATAAAGAAATATATGAAATGTAGATAGCCAACCCATCAGATGCAGAGTTCAAAACACTGGTAATCAGAATGCTCAAAGAAATTATTGAGTAAAACCACAAAATAAATAAAAAAAAGTGAAGGTTATACAAAGTGAAATGAAGAAAAATATACAAGGAACCAACGGAGACAGGAAGAAGCCAGGATTCAATTCAGCAATGTGGAACAAAAGAAAGAAATAAACATGTGCCCAAAACAGAAAGGAAAAACAAGAATCGAACATCTAGGACAACTTTAAACATACCAACATCTGAATCCTAGCGGTGCCAGAAGGAGAAGAGAAAGAGCAAGAGACTGAAAACGTATTTGAAAAAATGAAAACTAACTTCCCAAATTTGGTCCAGGAAATAGACGTACAAGTCCAGGAAGCAAAGAGAGTCCCAAACAAGCTAGACCGAAAGCAGACCACACCAAGACACATCATAATTAAAATGCCAAAGGTGGAAGATAAAGAGAGAATCTTAAAGGCAATGATAGAAAATAACAGAGTTACCTACGAAGGAGTTCCCATAAAACTATTGTGGGCAAACACTCCTCATGGTTTCAGGAATTGTAGACCCGGCCCCAGCATGACGAGCCACCAGCATCCTGGCTGCTCTTGTCTCTATGTCTCAACATAAGGCCGCACGCGGAATGTCACTGTCAACCACTCAGAGGGTGGACACGGGAATTAGATCAAAGAGCGCTCCTCATGCTCATTATGCTTTAGAACTTGCTCTGCTTTTCTTATCAGCAATGTGGTGTAAGCTATCTTTAGCAGGGAGTCTATGGGACCCTGCAACTGGTCCAAACGTTTTATAGACCTTGACTCTGATCGGTAAGAGCGATTCCTGAATTAGTGTATGTTACCTGTTACTGTCAAACAACTGAATACAATAGACAATTTATGAATTTTGGCCTTGCATCTCTCGTATGTATCCTCCTCAAGAAATGGCATGAGGGATGAAGGTTTGGCTGCTGGTCTCCGCTAGAGAGGCAGTCACCTTCCTTCCCCCAGATATAATAAAGTGTCCTGGGTAAGTTTTTTCTGCTGTGGCCAAAAGGCCTCTACTGGACAGAGCGACTTCCAACTGAGCCTCGGGGGGGGAGGGTGTGTGTGTGGCACCACCGCCATAACCTGCCAACACCAACCAAGGCTCAACTACAAGGGGAAGGTGTACTCAGCCCACACCGCTGGCACACCTCAAGTACCCAGCTTGGGTGATAGGGGAGGCTGTGGAATGGGACCCTATAGGACACGTACTACAGTAGGTCATGCTACCAAGAACCGGAGTCAAGGCAGTTCTACCTAGTACACAGAAACAAACACAGGGAGCCTGCTAAATTGAAGAGGCAAAGAAATATGGCCCACATGAAAAAACAGAACAAAACCCAGATAAAGAAATATATGAAATGTAGATAGCCAACCCATCAGATGCAGAGTTCAAAACACTGGTAATCAGAATGCTCAAAGAAATTATTGAGTAAAACCACAAAATAAATAAAAAAAAGTGAAGGTTATACAAAGTGAAATGAAGAAAAATATACAAGGAACCAACGGAGATAGGAAGAAGCCAGGATTCAATTCAGCAATGTGGAACAAAAGAAAGAAAGTAAGATGTGCCCAAAACAGAAAGGAGAACCAAGAATCGAACATCTAGGACAACTTTAAACATACCAACATCTGAATCCTAGCGGTGCCAGAAGAAGATAGAGCAAGAGACTGAAAACGTATTTGAAAAAATGAAAACTAACTTCCCAAATTTGGCCCAGGAAATAGACGTACAAGTCCAGGAAGCAAAGAGACTCCCAAACAAGCTAGACCCAAAGAAGACCACACCAAGACACATCATAATTAAAATGCCAAAGGTGGAAGATAAAGAGAGAATCTTAAAGGCAACGATAGAAAATAACAGAGTTACCTACAAAGGAGTTCCCATAAAACTATTGTGGGCAAACACTCCTCATGGTTTCAGGAATTGTAGACCCGGCCCCAGCATGACGAGCCACCAGCATCCTGGCCGCTCTTGTCTCTATGTCTCAACATAAGACCGCACGCGGAATGTCACTGTCAACCACTCAGAGGGTGGACACGGGAATTAGATCAAAGAGCGCTCCTCATGCTCATTATGCTTTAGAACTTGCTCTGCTTTTCTTATCAGCAATGTGGTGTAAGCTATCTTTAGCAGGGAGTCTATGGGACCCTGCAACTGGTCCAAACGTTTTATAGACCTTGACTCTGATCGGTAAGAGCGATTCCTGAATTAGTGTATGTTACCTGTTACTGTCAAACAACTGAATACAATAGACAATTTATGAATTTTGGCCTTGCATCTCTCGTATGTATCCTCCTCAAGAAATGGCATGAGGGATGAAGGTTTGGCTGCTGGTCTCCGCTAGAGAGGCAGTCACCTTCCTTCCCCCAGATATAATAAAGTGTCCTGGGTAAGTTTGTTCTGCTGTGGCCACGAGGCCTCTACTGGACAGAGCGACTTCCAACTGAGCCTCGGGGGCGGAGGGTGTGTGTGTGGCACCACCGCCATAACCTGCCAACACCAACCAAGGCTCAACTACAAGGGGAAGGTGTACTCAGCCCACACCGCTGGCACACCTCAAGTACCCAGCTTGGGTGATAGGGGAGGCTGTGGAATGGGACCCTATAGGACACGTACTACAGTAGGTCATGCTACCAAGAACCGGAGTCAAGGCAGTTCTACCTAGTACACAGAAACAAACACAGGGAGCCTGCTAAATTGAAGAGGCAAAGAAATATGGCCCACATGATAAAACAGAACAAAACCCAGATAAAGAAATATATGAAATGTAGATAGCCAACCCATCAGATGCAGAGTTCAAAACACTGGTAATCAGAATGCTCAAAGAAATTATTGAGTAAAACCACAAAATAAATAAAAAAAAGTGAAGGTTATACAAAGTGAAATGAAGAAAAATATACAAGGAACCAACGGAGACAGGAAGAAGCCAGGATTCAATTCAGCAATGTGGAACAAAAGAAAGAAATAAACATGTGCCCAAAACAGAAAGGAAAAACAAGAATCGAACATCTAGGACAACTTTAAACATACCAACATCTGAATCCTAGCGGTGCCAGAAGGAGAAGAGAAAGAGCAAGAGACTGAAAACGTATTTGAAAAAATGAAAACTAACTTCCCAAATTTGGTCCAGGAAATAGACGTACAAGTCCAGGAAGCAAAGAGAGTCCCAAACAAGCTAGACCGAAAGCAGACCACACCAAGACACATCATAATTAAAATGCCAAAGGTGGAAGATAAAGAGAGAATCTTAAAGGCAATGATAGAAAATAACAGAGTTACCTACGAAGGAGTTCCCATAAAACTATTGTGGGCAAACACTCCTCATGGTTTCAGGAATTGTAGACCCGGCCCCAGCATGACGAGCCACCAGCATCCTGGCTGCTCTTGTCTCTATGTCTCAACATAAGGCCGCACGCGGAATGTCACTGTCAACCACTCAGAGGGTGGACACGGGAATTAGATCAAAGAGCGCTCCTCATGCTCATTATGCTTTAGAACTTGCTCTGCTTTTCTTATCAGCAATGTGGTGTAAGCTATCTTTAGCAGGGAGTCTATGGGACCCTGCAACTGGTCCAAACGTTTTATAGACCTTGACTCTGATCGGTAAGAGCGATTCCTGAATTAGTGTATGTTACCTGTTACTGTCAAACAACTGAATACAATAGACAATTTATGAATTTTGGCCTTGCATCTCTCGTATGTATCCTCCTCAAGAAATGGCATGAGGGATGAAGGTTTGGCTGCTGGTCTCCGCTAGAGAGGCAGTCACCTTCCTTCCCCCAGATATAATAAAGTGTCCTGGGTAAGTTTTTTCTGCTGTGGCCAAAAGGCCTCTACTGGACAGAGCGACTTCCAACTGAGCCTCGGGGGGGGAGGGTGTGTGTGTGGCACCACCGCCATAACCTGCCAACACCAACCAAGGCTCAACTACAAGGGGAAGGTGTACTCAGCCCACACCGCTGGCACACCTCAAGTACCCAGCTTGGGTGATAGGGGAGGCTGTGGAATGGGACCCTATAGGACACGTACTACAGTAGGTCATGCTACCAAGAACCGGAGTCAAGGCAGTTCTACCTAGTACACAGAAACAAACACAGGGAGCCTGCTAAATTGAAGAGGCAAAGAAATATGGCCCACATGAAAAAACAGAACAAAACCCAGATAAAGAAATATATGAAATGTAGATAGCCAACCCATCAGATGCAGAGTTCAAAACACTGGTAATCAGAATGCTCAAAGAAATTATTGAGTAAAACCACAAAATAAATAAAAAAAAGTGAAGGTTATACAAAGTGAAATGAAGAAAAATATACAAGGAACCAACGGAGATAGGAAGAAGCCAGGATTCAATTCAGCAATGTGGAACAAAAGAAAGAAAGTAAGATGTGCCCAAAACAGAAAGGAGAACCAAGAATCGAACATCTAGGACAACTTTAAACATACCAACATCTGAATCCTAGCGGTGCCAGAAGAAGATAGAGCAAGAGACTGAAAACGTATTTGAAAAAATGAAAACTAACTTCCCAAATTTGGCCCAGGAAATAGACGTACAAGTCCAGGAAGCAAAGAGACTCCCAAACAAGCTAGACCCAAAGAAGACCACACCAAGACACATCATAATTAAAATGCCAAAGGTGGAAGATAAAGAGAGAATCTTAAAGGCAACGATAGAAAATAACAGAGTTACCTACAAAGGAGTTCCCATAAAACTATTGTGGGCAAACACTCCTCATGGTTTCAGGAATTGTAGACCCGGCCCCAGCATGACGAGCCACCAGCATCCTGGCCGCTCTTGTCTCTATGTCTCAACATAAGACCGCACGCGGAATGTCACTGTCAACCACTCAGAGGGTGGACACGGGAATTAGATCAAAGAGCGTTCCTCATGCTCATTATGCTTTAGAACTTGCTCTGCTTTTCTTATCAGCAATGTGGTGTAAGCTATCTTTAGCAGGGAGTCTATGGGACCCTGCAACTGGTCCAAACGTTTTATAGACCTTGACTCTGATCGGTAAGAGCAATTCCTGAATTAGTGTATGTTACCTGTTACTGTCAAACAACTGAATACAATAGACAATTTATGAATTTTGGCCTTGCATCTCTCGTATGTATCCTCCTCAAGAAATGGCATGAGGGATGAAGGTTTGGCTGCTGGTCTCCGCTAGAGAGGCAGTCACCTTCCTTCCCCCAGATATAATAAAGTGTCCTGGGTAAGTTTGTTCTGCTGTGGCCACGAGGGCTCTACTGGACAGAGCGACTTCCAACTGAGCCTCGGGGGGGGAGGGTGTGTGTGTGGCACCACCGCCATAACCTGCGAACACCAACCAAGGCTCAACTACAAGGGGAAGGTGTACTCAGCCCACACCGCTGGCACACCTCAAGTACCCAGCTTGGGTGATAGGGGAGGCTGTGGAATGGGACCTTATAGGACACGTACTACAGTAGGTCATGCTACCAAGAACCGGAGTCAAGGCAGTTCTACCTAGTACACAGAAACAAACACAGGGAGCCTGCTAAATTGAAGAGGCAAAGAAATATGGCCCACATGAAAAAACAGAACAAAACCCAGATAAAGAAATATATGAAATGTAGATAGCCAACCCATGAGATGCAGAGTTCAAAACACTGGTAATCAGAATGCTCAAAGGAATTATTGAGTAAAACCACAAAATAAATAAAAAGAAGTGAAGGTTATACAAAGTGAAATGAAGAAAAATATACAAGGAACCAACGGAGATAGGAAGAAGCCAGGATTCAATTCAGCAATGTGGAACAAAAGAAAGAAAGTAAGATGTGCCCAAAACAGAAAGGAGAACCAAGAATCGAACATCTAGGACAACTTTAAACATACCAACATCTGAATCCTAGGGGTGCCAGAAGAAGAGAAAGAGCAAGAGACTGAAAACGTATTTGAAAAAATGAAAACTAACTTCCCAAATTTGGCCCAGGAAATAGACGTACAAGTCCAGGAAGCAAAGAGACTCCCAAACAAGCTAGACCCAAAGAAGACCACACCAAGACACATCATAATTAAAATGCCAAAGGTGGAAGATAAAGAGAGAATCTTAAAGGCAATGATAGAAAATAACAGAGTTACCTACAAAGAAGTTCCCATAAAACTATTGTGGGCAAACACTCCTCATGGTTTCAGGAATTGTAGAACCGGCCCCAGCATGATGAGCCGCCAGCATCCTGGCCGCTCTTGTCTCTATGTCTCAACATAAGGCCGCACGCGGAATGTCACTGTCAACCACTCAGAGGGTGGACACGGGAATTAGATCAAAGAGCGCTCCTCATGCTCATTATGCTTTAGAACTTGCTCTGCTTTTCTTATCAGCAATGCGGTGTAAGCTATCTTTAGCAGGGAGTCTATGGGACCCTGCAACTGGTCCAAACGTTTTATAGACCTTGACTCTGATCGATAAGAGCGATTCCTGAATTAGTGTATGTTACCTGTCACTGTCAAACAACTGAATACAATAGACAATTTATGAATTTTGGCCTTGCATCTCTCGTATGTATCCTCCTCAAGAAATGGCATGAGGGATGAAGGTTTGGCTGCTGGTCTCCGCTAGAGAGGCAGTCACCTTCCTTCCCCCAGATATAATAAAGTGTCCTGGGTAAGTTTGTTCTGCTGTGGCCATGAGGCCTCTACTGGACAGAGCGACTTCCAAATGAGCCTCGGGCGGGGGTGTGTGTGTGTACACCACCGCCATAACCTGCCAACACCAACCAAGGCTCAACTACAAGAGGAAGGTGTACTCAGCCCACACCGCTGGCACACCTCAAGTACCCAGCTTGGGTGATAGGGGAGGCTGTGGAATGGGACCTTATAGGAAACGTACTACAGTAGGTCATGCTACCAAGAACCGGAGTCAAGGCAGTTCTACCTAGTACACAGAAACAAACACAGGGAGCCTGCTAAATTGAAGAGGCAAAGAAATATGGCCCACATGAAAAAACAGAACAAAACCCAGATAAAGAAATATATGAAATGTAGATAGCCAACCCATGAGATGCAGAGTTCAAAACACTGGTAATCAGAATGCTCAAAGGAATTATTGAGTAAAACCACAAAATAAATAAAAAGAAGTGAAGGTTATACAAAGTGAAATGAAGAAAAATATACAAGGAACCAACGGAGATAGGAAGAAGCCAGGATTCAATTCAGCAATGTGGAACAAAAGAAAGAAATAAACATGTGCCCAAAACAGAAAGGAGAACCAAGAATCGAACATCTAGGACAACTTTAAACATACCAACATCTGAATCCTAGCGGTGCCAGAAGAAGAGAAAGAGCAAGAGACTGAAAACGTATTTGAAAAAATGAAAACTAACTTCCCAAATTTGGCCCAGGAAATAGACGTACAAGTCCAGGAAGCAAAGAGACTCCCAAACAAGCTAGACCCAAAGAAGACCACACCAAGACACATCATAATTAAAATGCCAAAGGTGGAAGATAAAGAGAGAATCTTAAAGGCAACGATAGAAAATAACAGAGTTACCTACAAAGGAGTTCCCATAAAACTATTGTGGGCAAACACTCCTCATGGTTTCAGGAATTGTAGACCCGGCCCCAGCATGACGAGCCACCAGCATCCTGGCCGCTCTTGTCTCTATGTCTCAACATAAGACCGCACGCGGAATGTCACTGTCAACCACTCAGAGGGTGGACACGGGAATTAGATCAAAGAGCGCTCCTCATGCTCATTATGCTTTAGAACTTGCTCTGCTTTTCTTATCAGCAATGTGGTGTAAGCTATCTTTAGCAGGGAGTCTATGGGACCCTGCAACTGGTCCAAACGTTTTATAGACCTTGACTCTGATCGGTAAGAGCGATTCCTGAATTAGTGTATGTTACCTGTTACTGTCAAACAACTGAATACAATAGACAATTTATGAATTTTGGCCTTGCATCTCTCGTATGTATCCTCCTCAAGAAATGGCATGAGGGATGAAGGTTTGGCTGCTGGTCTCCGCTAGAGAGGCAGTCACCTTCCTTCCCCCAGATATAATAAAGTGTCCTGGGTAAGTTTGTTCTGCTGTGGCCACGAGGCCTCTACTGGACAGAGCGACTTCCAACTGAGCCTCGGGGGGGGAGGGTGTGTGTGTGGCACCACCGCCATAACCTGCCAACACCAACCAAGGCTCAACTACAAGGGGAAGGTGTACTCAGCCCACACCGCTGGTACACCTCAAGTACCCAGCTTGGGTGATAGGGGAGGCTGTGGAATGGGACCTTATAGGACACGTACTACAGTACGTCATGCTACCAAGAACCGGAGTCAAGGCAGTTCTACCTAGTACACAGAAACAAACACAGGGAGCCTGCTAAATTGAAGAGGCAAAGAAATATGGCCCACATGAAAAAACAGAACAAAACCCAGATAAAGAAATATATGAAATGTAGATAGCCAACCCATCAGATGCGGAGTTCAAAACACTGGTAATCAGAATGCTCAAAGAAATTATTGAGTAAAACCACAAAATAAATAAAAAGAAGTGAAGGTTATACAAAGTGAAATGAAGAAAAATATACAAGGAACCAACGGAGATAGGAAGAAGCCAGGATTCAATTCAGCAATGTGGAACAAAAGAAAGAATTAAACATGTGCCCAAAACAGAAAGGAAAAACAAGAATCGAACATCTAGGACAACTTTAAACATACCAACATCTGAATCCTAGCGGTGCCAGAAGGAGAAGAGAAAGAGCAAGAGACTGAAAACGTATTTGAAAAAATGAAAACTAACTTCCCAAATTTGGTCCAGGAAATAGACGTACAAGTCCAGGAAGCAAAGAGAGTCCCAAACAAGCTAGACCGAAAGCAGACCACACCAAGACACATCATAATTAAAATGCCAAAGGTGGAAGATAAAGAGAGAATCTTAAAGGCAACGATAGAAAATAACAGAGTTACCTACAAAGAAGTTCCCATAAAACTATTGTGGGCAATCACTCCTCATGGTTTCAGGAATTGTAGACCCGGCCCCAGCATGACGAGCCGCCAGCATCCTGGCCGCTCTTGTCTCTATGTCTCAACATAAGGCCGCACGCGGAATGTCACTGTCAACCACTCAGAGGGTGGACACGGGAATTAGATCAAAGAGCGCTCCTCATGCTCATTATGCTTTAGAACTTGCTCTGCTTTTCTTATCAGCAATGCGGTGTAAGCTACCTTTAGCAGGGAGTCTATGGGACCCTGCAACTGGTCCAACGTTTTATAGACGTTGACTCTGATCGGTAAGAGCGATTCCTGAATTAGTGTATGTTACCTGTTACTGTCAAACAACTGAATACAATAGACAATTTATGAATTTTGGCCTTGCATCTCTCGTATGTATCTTCCTCAAGAAATGGCATGAGGGATGAAGGTTTGGCTGCTGGTCTCTGCTAGAGAGGCAGTCACCTTCCTTCCCCCAGATATAATAAAGTGTCCTGGGTAAGTTTGTTCTGCTGTGGCCACAAGGCCTCTACTGGACAGAGCGACTTCCAACTGAGCCTCGGGGGGGGAGGGTGTGTGTGTGGCACCACCGCCATAACCTGCCAACACCAACCAAGGCTCAACTACAAGGGGAAGGTGTACTCAGCCCACACCGCTGGCACACCTCAAGTACCCAGCTTGGGTGATAGGGGAGGCTGTGGAATGGGACCCTATAGGACACGTACTACAGTAGGTCATGCTACCAAGAACCGGAGTCAAGGCAGTTCTACCTAGTACACAGAAACAAACACAGGGAGCCTGCTAAATTGAAGAGGCAAAGAAATATGGCCCACATGAAAAAACAGAACAAAACCCAGATAAAGAAATATATGAAATGTAGATAGCCAACCCATCAGATGCAGAGTTCAAAACACTGGTAATCAGAATGCTCAAAGAAATTATTGAGTAAAACCACAAAATAAATAAAAAGAAGTGAAGGTTATACAAAGTGAAATGAAGAAAAATATACAAGGAACCAACGGAGATAGGAAGAAGCCAGGATTCAATTCAGCAATGTGGAACAAAAGAAAGAAAGTAAGATGTGCCCAAAACAGAAAGGAGAACCAAGAATCGAACATCTAGGACAACTTTAAACATACCAACATCTGAATCCTAGCGGTGCCAGAAGAAGAGAAAGAGCAAGAGACTGAAAACGTATTTGAAAAAATGAAAACTAACTTCCCAAATTTGGCCCAGGAAATAGACGTACAAGTCCAGGAAGCAAAGAGACTCCCAAACAAGCTAGACCCAAAGAAGACCACACCAAGACACATCATAATTAAAATGCCAAAGGTGGAAGATAAAGAGAGAATCTTAAAGGCAACGATAGAAAATAACAGAGTTACCTACAAAGGAGTTCCCATAAAACTATTGTGGGCAAACACTCCTCATGGTTTCAGGAATTGTAGACCCGGCCCCAGCATGACGAGCCACCAGCATCCTGGCCGCTCTTGTCTCTATGTCTCAACATAAGACCGCACGCGGAATGTCACTGTCAACCACTCAGAGGGTGGACACGGGAATTAGATCAAAGAGCGCTCCTCATGCTCATTATGCTTTAGAACTTGCTCTGCTTTTCTTATCAGCAATGTGGTGTAAGCTATCTTTAGCAGGGAGTCTATGGGACCCTGCAACTGGTCCAAACGTTTTATAGACCTTGACTCTGATCGGTAAGAGCGATTCCTGAATTAGTGTATGTTACCTGTAACTGTCAAACAACTGAATACAATAGACAATTTATGAATTTTGGCCTTGCATCTCTCGTATGTATCCTCCTCAAGAAATGGCATGAGGGATGAAGGTTTGGCTGCTGGTCTCCGCTAGAGAGGCAGTCACCTTCCTTCCCCCAGATATAATAAAGTGTCCTGGGTAAGTTTGTTCTGCTGTGGCCACGAGGCCTCTACTGGACAGAGCGACTTCCAACTGAGCCTCGGGGGCGGAGGGTGTGTGTGTGGCACCACCGCCATAACCTGCCAACACCAACCAAGGCTCATCTACAAGGGGAAGGTGTACTCAGCCCACACCGCTGGTACACCTCAAGTACCCAGCTTGGGTGATAGGGGAGGCTGTGGAATGGGACCCTATAGGACACGTACTACAGTAGGTCATGCTACCAAGAACCGGAGTCAAGGCAGTTCTACCTAGTACACAGAAACAAACACAGGGAGCCTGCTAAATTGAAGAGGCAAAGAAATATGGCCCACATGAAAAAACAGAACAAAACCCAGATAAAGAAATATATGAAATGTAGATAGCCAACCCATCAGATGCAGAGTTCAAAACACTGGTAATCAGAATGCTCAAAGAAATTATTGAGTAAAACCACAAAATAAATAAAAAAAAGTGAAGGTTATACAAAGTGAAATGAAGAAAAATATACAAGGAACCAACGGAGACAGGAAGAAGCCAGGATTC
Organism: Furipterus horrens; assembly: GCF_987537825.1. Lineage (NCBI taxonomy): Eukaryota > Metazoa > Chordata > Mammalia > Chiroptera > Furipteridae > Furipterus > Furipterus horrens. The sequence continues at coordinate 363,411 of NW_028327196.1, read as the reverse complement.
AATTCAGCAATGTGGAACAAAAGAAAGAAATAAACATGTGCCCAAAACAGAAAGGAAAAACAAGAATCGAACATCTAGGACAACTTTAAACATACCAACATCTGAATCCTAGCGGTGCCAGAAGGAGAAGAGAAAGAGCAAGAGACTGAAAACGTATTTGAAAAAATGAAAACTAACTTCCCAAATTTGGTCCAGGAAATAGACGTACAAGTCCAGGAAGCAAAGAGAGTCCCAAACAAGCTAGACCGAAAGCAGACCACACCAAGACACATCATAATTAAAATGCCAAAGGTGGAAGATAAAGAGAGAATCTTAAAGGCAATGATAGAAAATAACAGAGTTACCTACAAAGAAGTTCCCATAAAACTATTGTGGGCAAACACTCCTCATGGTTTCAGGAATTGTAGACCCGGCCCCAGCATGACGAGCCGCCAGCATCCTGGCCGCTCTTGTCTCTATGTCTCAACATAAGGCCGCACGCGGAATGTCACTGTCAACCACTCAGAGGGTGGACACGGGAATTAGATCAAAGAGCGCTCCTCATGCTCATTATGCTTTAGAACTTGCTCTGCTTTTCTTATCAGCAAAGCGGTGTAAGCTATCTTTAGCAGGGAGTCTATGGGACCCTGCAACTGGTCCAAACGTTTTATAGACCTTGACTCTGATCGGTAAGAGCGATTCCTGAATTAGTGTATGTTATCTGTTACTGTCAAACAACTGAATACAATAGACAATTTATGAATTTTAGCCTTGCATCTCTCGTATGTATCCTCCTCAAGAAAAGAAATGAGGGATGAAGGTTTGGCTGCTGGTCTCCGCTAGAGAGGCAGTCACCTTCCTTCCCCCAGATATAATAAAGTGTCCTGGGTAAGTTTGTTCTGCTGTGGCCACGAGGCCTCTACTGGACAGAGCGACTTCCAACTGAGCCTCGGGCGGGGGTGTGTGTGTGTGGCACCACCGCCATAACCTGCCAACACCAAACAAGGCTCAACTACAAGAGGAAGGTGTACTCAGCCCACACCGCTGGCACACCTCAAGTACCCAGCTTGGGTGATAGGGGAGGCTGTGGAATGGGACCTTATAGGACACGTACTACAGTAGGTCATGCTACCAAGAACCGGAGTCAAGGCAGTTCTACCTAGTACACAGAAACAAACACAGGGAGCCTGCTAAATTGAAGAGGCAAAGAAATATGGCCCACATGAAAAAACAGAACAAAACCCAGATAAAGAAATATATGAAATGTAGATAGCCAACCCATCAGATGCAGAGTTCAAAACACTGGTAATCAGAATGCTCAAAGAAATTATTGAGTAAAACCACAAAATAAATAAAAAGAAGTGAAGGTTATACAAAGTGAAATGAAGAAAAATATACAAGGAACCAACGGAGATAGGAAGAAGCCAGGATTCAATTCAGCAATGTGGAACAAAAGAAAGAAATAAACATGTGCCCAAAACAGAAAGGAGAACCAAGAATCGAACATCTAGGACAACTTTAAACATACCAACATCTGAATCCTAGCGGTGCCAGAAGAAGAGAAAGAGCAAGAGACTGAAAACGTATTTGAAAAAATGAAAACTAACTTCCCAAATTTGGCCCAGGAAATAGACGTACAAGTCCAGGAAGCAAAGAGACTCCCAAACAAGCTAGACCCAAAGAAGACCACACCAAGACACATCATAATTAAAATGCCAAAGGTGGAAGATAAAGAGAGAATCTTAAAGGCAACGATAGAAAATAACAGAGTTACCTACAAAGGAGTTCCCATAAAACTATTGTGGGCAAACACTCCTCATGGTTTCAGGAATTGTAGACCCGGCCCCAGCATGACGAGCCGCCAGCATCCTGGCCGCTCTTGTCTCTATGTCTCAACATAAGACCGCACGCGGAATGTCACTGTCAACCACTCAGAGGGTGGACACGGGAATTAGATCAAAGAGCGCTCCTCATGCTCATTATGCTTTAGAACTTGCTCTGCTTTTCTTATCAGCAATGCGGTGTAAGCTATCTTTAGCAGGGAGTCTATGGGACCCTGCAACTGGTCCAAACGTTTTATAGACCTTGACTCTGATCGGTAAGAGCGATTCCTGAATTAGTGTATGTTACCTGTTACTGTCAAACAACTGAATACAATAGACAATTTATGAATTTTGGCCTTGCATCTCTCGTATGTATCCTCCTCAAGAAATGGCATGAGGGATGAAGGTTTGGCTGCTGGTCTCCGCTAGAGAGGCAGTCACCTTCCTTCCCCCAGATATAATAAAGTGTCCTGGGTAAGTTTGTTCTGCTGTGGCCATGAGGCCTCTACTGGACAGAGCGACTTCCAACGGAGCCTCGGGCGGGGGTGTGTGTGTGTGGCACCACCGCCATAACCTGCCAACACCAAACAAGGCTCAACTACAAGAGGAAGGTGTACTCAGCCCACACCGCTGGCACACCTCAAGTACCCAGCTTGGGTGATAGGGGAGGCTGTGGAATGGGACCTTATAGGACACGTACTACAGTAGGTCATGCTACCAAGAACCGGAGTCAAGGCAGTTCTACCTAGTACACAGAAACAAACACAGGGAGCCTGCTAAATTGAAGAGGCAAAGAAATATGGCCCACATGAAAAAACAGAACAAAACCCAGATAAAGAAATATATGAAATGTAGATAGCCAACCCATCAGATGCAGAGTTCAAAACACTGGTAATCAGAATGCTCAAAGAAATTATTGAGTAAAACCACAAAATAAATAAAAAGAAGTGAAGGTTATACAAAGTGAAATGAAGAAAAATATACAAGGAACCAACGGAGATAGGAAGAAGCCAGGATTCAATTCAGGAATGTGGAACAAAAGAAAAAAGAAACATGTGCCCAAAACAGAAAGGAGAACCAAGAATCGAACATCTAGGACAACTTTAAACATACCAACATCTGAATCCTAGCGGTGCCAGAAGAAGAGAAAGAGCAAGAGACTGAAAACATATTTGAAAAAATGAAAACTAACTTCCCAAATTTGGCCCAGGAAATAGACGTACAAGTCCAGGAAGCAAAGAGACTCCCAAACAAGCTAGACCCAAAGAAGACCACACCAAGACACATCATAATTAAAATGCCAAAGGTGGAAGATAAAGAGAGAATCTTAAAGGCAACGATAGAAAATAACAGAGTTACCTACAAAGGAGTTCCCATAAAACTATTGTGGGCAAACACTCCTCATGGTTTCAGGAATTGTAGACCCGGCCCCAGCATGACGAGCCACCAGCATCCTGGCCGCTCTTGTCTCTATGTCTCAACATAAGACCGCACGCGGAATGTCACTGTCAACCACTCAGAGGGTGGACACGGGAATTAGATCAAAGAGCGCTCCTCATGCTCATTATGCTTTAGAACTTGCTCTGCTTTTCTTATCAGCAATGTGGTGTAAGCTATCTTTAGCAGGGAGTCTATGGGACCCTGCAACTGGTCCAAACGTTTTATAGACCTTGACTCTGATCGGTAAGAGCGATTCCTGAATTAGTGTATGTTACCTGTTACTGTCAAACAACTGAATACAATAGACAATTTATGAATTTTGGCCTTGCATCTCTCGTATGTATCCTCCTCAAGAAATGGCATGAGGGATGAAGGTTTGGCTGCTGGTCTCCGCTAGAGAGGCAGTCACCTTCCTTCCCCCAGATATAATAAAGTGTCCTGGGTAAGTTTGTTCTGCTGTGGCCACGAGGCCTCTACTGGACAGAGCGACTTCCAACTGAGCCTCGGGGGGGGAGGGTGTGTGTGTGGCACCACCGCCATAACCTGCCAACACCAACCAAGGCTCAACTACAAGGGGAAGGTGTACTCAGCCCACACCGCTGGTACACCTCAAGTACCCAGCTTGGGTGATAGGGGAGGCTGTGGAATGGGACCCTATAGGACACGTACTACAGTAGGTCATGCTACCAAGAACCGGAGTCAAGGCAGTTCTACCTAGTACACAGAAACAAACACAGGGAGCCTGCTAAATTGAAGTGGCAAAGAAATATGGCCCACATGAAAAAACAGAACAAAACCCAGATAAAGAAATATATGAAATGTAGATAGCCAACCCATCAGATGCAGAGTTCAAAACACTGGTAATCAGAATGCTCAAAGAAATTATTGAGTAAAACCACAAAATAAATAAAAAAAAGTGAAGGTTATACAAAGTGAAATGAAGAAAAATATACAAGGAACCAACGGAGACAGGAAGAAGCCAGGATTCAATTCAGCAATGTGGAACAAAAGAAAGAAATAAACATGTGCCCAAAACAGAAAGGAAAAACAAGAATCGAACATCTAGGACAACTTTAAACATACCAACATCTGAATCCTAGCGGTGCCAGAAGGAGAAGAGAAAGAGCAAGAGACTGAAAACGTATTTGAAAAAATGAAAACTAACTTCCCAAATTTGGTCCAGGAAATAGACGTACAAGTCCAGGAAGCAAAGAGAGTCCCAAACAAGCTAGACCGAAAGCAGACCACACCAAGACACATCATAATTAAAATGCCAAAGGTGGAAGATAAAGAGAGAATCTTAAAGGCAATGATAGAAAATAACAGAGTTACCTACAAAGAAGTTCCCATAAAACTATTGTGGGCAAACACTCCTCATGGTTTCAGGAATTGTAGACCCGGCCCCAGCATGACGAGCCGCCAGCATCCTGGCCGCTCTTGTCTCTATGTCTCAACATAAGGCCGCACGCGGAATGTCACTGTCAACCACTCAGAGGGTGGACACGGGAATTAGATCAAAGAGCGCTCCTCATGCTCATTATGCTTTAGAACTTGCTCTGCTTTTCTTATCAGCAATGCGGTGTAAGCTATCTTTAGCAGGGAGTCTATGGGACCCTGCAACTGGTCCAAACGTTTTATAGACCTTGACTCTGATCGGTAAGAGCGATTCCTGAATTAGTGTATGTTATCTGTTACTGTCAAACAACTGAATACAATAGACAATTTATGAATTTTAGCCTTGCATCTCTCGTATGTATCCTCCTCAAGAAAAGAAATGAGGGATGAAGGTTTGGCTGCTGGTCTCCGCTAGAGAGGCAGTCACCTTCCTTCCCCCAGATATAATAAAGTGTCCTGGGTAAGTTTGTTCTGCTGTGGCCACGAGGCCTCTACTGGACAGAGCGACTTCCAACTGAGCCTCGGGGGGTGAGGGTGTGTGTGTGGCACCACCGCCATAACCTGCCAACACCAACCAAGGCTCAACTACAAGGGGAAGGTGTACTCAGCCCACACCGCTGGCACACCTCAAGTACCCAGCTTGGGTGATAGGGGAGGCTGTGGAATGGGACCTTATAGGACACGTACTACAGTAGGTCATGCTACCAAGAACCGGAGTCAAGGCAGTTCTACCTAGTACACAGAAACAAACACAGGGAGCCTGCTAAATTGAAGTGGCAAAGAAATATGGCCCACATGAAAAAACAGAACAAAACCCAGATAAAGAAATATATGAAATGTAGATAGCCAACCCATGAGATGCGGAGTTCAAAACACTGGTAATCAGAATGCTCAAAGGAATTATTGAGTAAAACCACAAAATAAATAAAAAGAAGTGAAGGTTATACAAAGTGAAATGAAGAAAAATATACAAGGAACCAACGGAGACAGGAAGAAGCCAGGATTCAATTCAGCAATGTGGAACAAAAGAAAGAAATAAACATGTGCCCAAAACAGAAAGGAGAACCAAGAATCGAACATCTAGGACAACTTTAAACATACCAACATCTGAATCCTAGCGGTGCCAGAAGGAGAAGAGAAAGAGCAAGAGACTGAAAACGTATTTGAAAAAATGAAAACTAACTTCCCAAATTTGGTCCAGGAAATAGACGTACAAGTCCAGGAAGCAAAGAGAGTCCCAAACAAGCTAGACCGAAAGCAGACCACACCAAGACACATCATAATTAAAATGCCAAAGGTGGAAGATAAAGAGAGAATCTTAAAGGCAATGATAGAAAATAACAGAGTTACCTACAAAGGAGTTCCCATAAAACTATTGTGGGCAAACACTCCTCATGGTTTCAGGAATTGTAGACCCGGCCCCAGCATGACGAGCCACCAGCATCCTGGCTGCTCTTGTCTCTATGTCTCAACATAAGGCCGCACGCGGAATGTCACTGTCAACCACTCAGAGGGTGGACACGGGAATTAGATCAAAGAGCGCTCCTCATGCTCATTATGCTTTAGAACTTGCTCTGCTTTTCTTATCAGCAATGTGGTGTAAGCTATCTTTAGCAGGGAGTCTATGGGACCCTGCAACTGGTCCAAACGTTTTATAGACCTTGACTCTGATCGGTAAGAGCGATTCCTGAATTAGTGTATGTTACCTGTTACTGTCAAACAACTGAATACAATAGACAATTTATGAATTTTGGCCTTGCATCTCTCGTATGTATCCTCCTCAAGAAATGGCATGAGGGATGAAGGTTTGGCTGCTGGTCTCCGCTAGAGAGGCAGTCACCTTCCTTCCCCCAGATATAATAAAGTGTCCTGGGTAAGTTTTTTCTGCTGTGGCCACGAGGCCTCTACTGGACAGAGCGACTTCCAACTGAGCCTCGGGGGGAGAGGGTGTGTGTGTGGCACCACCGCCATAACCTGCCAACACCAACCAAGGCTCAACTACAAGGGGAAGGTGTACTCAGCCCACACCGCTGGCACACCTCAAGTACCCAGCTTGGGTGATAGGAGAGGCTGTGGAATGGGACCCTATAGGACACGTACTACAGTAGGTCATGCTACCAAGAACCGGAGTCAAGGCAGTTCTACCTAGTACACAGAAACAAACACAGGGAGCCTGCTAAATTGAAGAGGCAAAGAAATATGGCCCACATGAAAAAACAGAACAAAACCCAGATAAAGAAATATATGAAATGTAGATAGCCAACCCATCAGATGCAGAGTTCAAAACACTGGTAATCAGAATGCTCAAAGAAATTATTGAGTAAAACCACAAAATAAATAAAAAAAAGTGAAGGTTATACAAAGTGAAATGAAGAAAAATATACAAGGAACCAATGGAGATAGGAAGAAGCCAGGATTCAATTCAGCAATGTGGAACAAAAGAAAGAAAGTAAGATGTGCCCAAAACAGAAAGGAGAACCAAGAATCGAACATCTAGGACAACTTTAAACATACCAACATCTGAATCCTAGCGGTGCCAGAAGAAGAGAAAGAGCAAGAGACTGAAAACGTATTTGAAAAAATGAAAACTAACTTCCCAAATTTGGCCCAGGAAATAGACGTACAAGTCCAGGAAGCAAAGAGAGTCCCAAACAAGCTAGACCCAAAGAAGACCACACCAAGACACATCATAATTAAAATGCCAAAGGTGGAAGATAAAGAGAGAATCTTAAAGGCAACGATAGAAAATAACAGAGTTACCTACAAAGGAGTTCCCATAAAACTATTGTGGGCAAACACTCCTCATGGTTTCAGGAATTGTAGACCCGGCCCCAGCATGACGAGCCACCAGCATCCTGGCCGCTCTTGTCTCTATGTCTCAACATAAGACCGCACGCGGAATGTCACTGTCAACCACTCAGAGGGTGGACACGGGAATTAGATCAAAGAGCGCTCCTCATGCTCATTATGCTTTAGAACTTGCTCTGCTTTTCTTATCAGCAATGCGGTGTAAGCTATCTTTAGCAGGGAGTCTATGGGACCCTGCAACTGGTCCAAACGTTTTAT